>NC_133420.1:98170000-98472500 GCF_049350105.2 Macaca mulatta | reverse complement strand
TTCCCTCAGGCCGCTTCCAACTGCTGCAATGGCTGAGGGCGCCGGTGACCCCTCCCCGCTTCCAGCGGACTTGACCCTCGGACTGACAACCCACCTTAACAAGCAGGCCTGCCGGGTTCGCGCCGCCGCCCCGGGGCCCTTGGCTTATAGTCCACCTCGTGTCTTGCAGACCCTGCGCCACTGAGTTGGGGCCCAGGACGCCCTAGGTGACACTCATCTTCTTGCTGCCACAACCACCGTCATACCCACAGCTGGGGCTCCCTCCGTTAACCACGCTCTGAGACCGCAATCGGGGACAGGGGTGGGAGTCAGACCCACCTGGCCTGCACTGCGGTTTCCCTCGATTCTCGCGAAAACAAGACTCCTGCCCACACATAAAAATGCAGCCCCCAGCCGGTCGCCAGTGGCTCACGCCTGTAATCCCAACACCTTGGGAGGCTGAGGGCGGCGGATCACTTTGAAGTCAGGAGTTCGAGACCAGCCTGGTCAAAATGGTGAAACCGCGCCTACTAAAAATACAAAAATTAGCCAGGCGTAGTGGTGCACGCCTGTAATCCCAGCTACTCGGGAGGCTGAGGCACAAGAATCATCTGAACCCGGGAGGCGGAGGTTGCAGTGAGTCGACGTCGTGCCACTGCACTCAAGCCTGGGCGACAAAGCGAGACTCCGTCTCAAAAAATAAATAAAAATTTAAAAATGCAGCCTCCTCCGCTCCACTTGAACTTTAATGCTGAACCGGTTTCCCACGTATACGTGTATCGCACCGCATTTTGACGCTTTGCACCGAGTCGCATTAATGGCGCTTTTGAGAACGCTTTGTCGCGCTTTACAGAGAAACTGTAAGGGCAGCCTGTGGAGGAGTAGAGGATATTCTTTGGCTTCCCCCGCTAGGCCCTGTCCGCCGGGCGGGTTAGGGTCGTGGCTGCCTGCCCGCGCGCCGCTGCCCCTCTGGGGAATTTTGTCCGGGAAACTGGCATGGGGCCCTGGCTCTCCCTTCGCCCTCCGCGCACACGCGGACGAGGCCTTAAATCCGCAGCCTTAGAGGCCCTGCGACTCTGAAGCCGGGCACCGCCAACAGCTTGCGATTCTCACCTTTAAAAGTCGCCCCCTTGCCCCTCCGCCTGCCCTCGGAAGCGCGAACCCGCCTCTACTCCACCACCTGTTTAAGTTCCTCCCCCTCGCCGCTCCCCCAGGCCTCCGCCCCGGTGCAAATAACCAGCAAACTAACTTTTCCACAGTTGAAAGCCGCGGCCCGCGAGGCCGCGGTGGGAGGGGAAAGCGGGGCGTGTCTGGGGGGCGGGGCCCCGAGCACTCCGGAAGTTGCCCCGCCCTTGAGGCTCCTGGGCCAGGAAAGTGAGGAGAGGGTCCGGGCCTACTTTCGGCCGGGTGGGGCACTTCCCTACTCTTAGTTCCCGCGTCTCTGCAGGGCGCCTCGGCCTGGCCTCTAGGCTAAGTTCGAGCCCACTGTTCCTGGCGTTTCCCTTCATTACTCCCGGGCCCCTGAAGCCGAACGCTTTCCCAGAAGCGCGCACATCCGCTTGCTTTCCCTGCGGCTGGGCTTTGTTCGGGGACGGCAAGGGAGGAGGCGGGAGGCTGGTGAGGTTTTCTGGAAAAGGGGCTTGTCCCGAGGAAGAAGTGCCCCAGAGCCCTGAGAGCAAACGCTCTGGGGAAAAGAAACTTTCCTTGTCCCTTGAATGTTGCTCAAATTACCTAAAATTATTTTTTCAGCGCTTGTGTTTTAAAGTCGCAGGGTAACGATTATCTTAAGACTTAACATCAGCGCTGCTCATTTTACGTTGGTGGAGACGTGTTTTTTTCCTTTGCATTTAGGGTGGACCCGGTCTGCGACCCGTCTCCCTCCCTTCCAAGATGGTGTGGGGAAGTGGCCGACGCCCCCCGCCGGACTCACGCCCTTCTACTCCTCCGCGTCGGGTCCGTTGCGGGAGCTACCGACAGGGGAGCGAGGCTGGAGCTGGACGAGGGCTGCGCCCAAGGCCTCCAAAAACCGCGGCCCAGCGGGGAGGGCCCCAGGCGCGCGCTTTTCCAGTTCCTTCGAAAGCGCGGGGCTGAGGTCGCGGCTGTGGACCCTCAGATGAAGCCGTGCTGTAGCGACACCTCAACCCCACAAAAGGCTGGCGCTGTCTTGTATCCAGGTTGGGTCTGAGGAATCCGCAAGGGGGAGAGCGCTGGCTCCTAGACGTGCCGCTGCTGGCTTCGAGAGTTCGAGAACATGAAGGACCTGGTTGCTCTTGCCCGGTCGGCTTAGGGCCAGTGAGGTCACAGGCCGTCTGCTCTCCCTGTTTGTCCCCAAAGGCCTCGGCACCTGGGGATCAGGAGCAGGCCTCAGACTGCGACCCGTCTCTTCCCCTTCCAAAATTATGTAGGGACAACAGTCCAGGACCATCCCCCGTGTTCAGTGGTGTCCTGGGCCGCTCGATGCGGATTCAGTCGTCTTCCCGACCCCCAGTGGCCTCTGCTCTCCACCCCTCACCCCGGAGGGCGGCTTCGGGGATCTCATGGGGGGTTTGCGTGAGTCTGTCCCCAGCCAACTGAGGGAGAACCAGGACACTATTGCCATCTAAAGAAATGATTGCTGGATGCCCCACCCCCTGGCTAGACATTCCCCCAAGTCCTTTCAATTTGAAGCTGGCCGAAGAGCGAGGTCGAGAAGCCGACCGGGTGAGAGCTGAGTGGTTAAGTTCACGCACAGGGAGAGGGGGCAAGTTTTCCTGCTTTCACAGTGGTTCCTCATGCTCAGGCTTCCAGTGTCTGCCTGCACTGACATCACCGTGATCGTGATGAAAACAGTAAAATAGGAACCCTGACCTCCCCTTCCATGAGAATCCAACAGAGAATTTCCTGAAGCGTTATACATCCGGGACAATCTGAAACTGTCGTTTTGATTAAGTATTAGTTGGGATGAGGAGCACCGACCAGGACTCCCAGATCTGGAGTATCACTTTCTCAGCAAGGGCGCCTTCATCCTGACCTTTTACATATACACACACCCAGCGATTGTGTGTGCCGAGAAAGACCCACAAACGCATATTATTTTTCCCTCTTCCACGATTATCTGCCACAATTCTACTCAGTTAATTGCGGTTTGAGAACACACCATCCAGAGGAGAGCACCAATGGATCTAGTCTAGTGAGGTTACATTTACTTGTAATCCTCCCCCTTCCCTTTCCAATTTCTTTGATGATTTTTCCCATAAGTGTGTAAGCTACTGGGACTTAGTAGAAGCAGGCCGCTCCTCCTAAATGTGATTTGGACCATATGCTTTCTACATTCATTCCCGCTTCGGCTTTTCTTCTCTGCACTAACTGCTAACACGTTATAGTCACCTTGAAATTTCCTCTGCTATTTTCCAATTAAAAGCTTAATAGCCCTGGAAACGGAGTTCATGTGGTGAAGTTTACCATAGCCCCTTGTTCTGAAAGGCTTTCTGCTGGGATCCCATTATGTGCTTGAATAAACCCTTTCTGCAAACAGAAATGGGACTCGGGGTTGTCAGGTGTTGGGTTACAATAGACTTTGAGGCAGGGGACATTTTACCAACATAAATACAAACCTGTCCCTATAGGGAGATGTTGTCAAATACTGGGATATGGAAAACATTCCCATCAAATATGAGAAAAGGATTACTGCACTATATCAAATGAGTATTTAGATCTCAGGCCCCGATGTGCACCAGAGTGAAACGGGCCCCCGGGACCAAATAATGCCAGACTGTTTGAGTGGCAACGAGATAGGGTGGCTAGGTGACCGACGGGGGAAAAGGGGTCGCCTTGGTAGTGAGAATGCCCCCACAAACCTGGTGCAGAGCTCTTCTGCTTTCCTTTTAAAAATTTACTCATGCTCAAGTTCTTTATACTTACTCGTTTCACTGACTATTTGAAGAAAATCGGAAGAAATTTGGTTTTGAAAAAAGTCGTTGGTCCCCACATTTCCAAGAGATCCGGAGGTTTCAGCGCAATAGTTTTCAGATAAGTTGTCATTTGAGGCCCTCTATATCTCAGCACGTTAAATGACTTGTGTCCAGCTCCCCACTTCCTATCCTCGGGCCTATACAGGGCTGGGGGCGACCTCTGCCTCCTGTCCCCAAAGCTGACGAAATTCTTTCCATTTATGTTTTAGGGCTTGTTTTCCTAGAGAAGGTTGAGACTAGAGGAAGGATTAAAGTGGTGGCGGAAGGGGCAAGACCGAGGGGTCCCTACCCCACGCGGCTTTGGAGGATGGCCTCCCAAGGTTAGCATTCGAATGCTAGAGCTACTTGTCCACACTCCACCAGGTCAGTCTTCCGCGATCCCCACCTCCCGGACGCGTATGAAACGGGGACAGCTAAGGGCTTCAAGGGAAACACACAACTGGGTTCGGTTTTCCACCCTCCTCTCCTCCGCGAATCAGCCTTCTAGGCAGAGGGTTGGCTGCTAGAATGCCTGGTGGTGCTTCCCTTGAATTAACAGCAAACACCAGAGGAACATTTGCGGGTTGCTTGCTTACTTCCAAGGCAGTACAGAGAAAAGCGGCCTCCCCGAGGGGACAAGGGCCTCTGTGCCCACGAGGGGTCGGGCATTGCAGCGGACTTGCCTGCTCTCATCTAGCATTCGATTTCCCACCAGGAGATGAGCTTGGTGCACACTCTCAGAAGCGTATCCAACGAAGGCTCTGGAACTGCCCCGCTTCGCATAGAGCTATTGTGCTGCCCTGCAGTGTATCCACCTGTTTTTTTTTTTTGGTTTTTGTTTGTTTGCCGATGGGCAGGGGGGAGGTGCGAGCGGGGAGGGCCTTCCTCGTGCATATATAGCGATAGCCTGCACTAGGCCAAACCCACCACTCCTGGGGGAATGGTAACACGCAAATAATCTAAACAAAGTTTTCTGCTGTCATCTTGTGCAAGGACCCTCTCCCTCAAGACATCTATGACTGGGGTCTATGGGTTAAGAAGGTGAAAAAGTGGCCCCATCCCATATCCATAACTAAATCATAGAATCCGTGGGGATTTGAATTGAGTGGCTGGCGCAAGACCTCCGTTTGCTTTCAGTGGCTGCTGGGAGACAGGAAAGGATATCGGTAACTTTGCGGGCGCTAATGTGGCTTCTGCGTCTGCCTCTTCAAAGTTTATACCCGGCGCTTAACAAATCCTTTACGGGAACACGTACGTCCCTGACTTTTTTTTTATATTAAAACATAGGAGGGTAGAAAAGGAAAATTCGCCTGCAAAATGGGTTGTCATCCTTGGGCCTGCAGATCTCCAAAACCATTTTCTTCTAAAGCAACAAAAGAGAAAAAAATACGTTCTAAAAGGAAATTACGAAAAGAACCTAACTTTGCTAAACCAACAGTACTCCACTCCCCTATCCTAAACTCCACCTAGGTCCGGGGTGCCCCCGCAACACTCCAGTAGGTTCGAGTTCTCCCGGAGCTGAGCTTCTGCGGCCAAATGTCGGGATAAAAGCGGCCTTGGACTCGGAAAAACGCGGCCAGATCTGGACTGGAGGGAGGAGAAGAGAGAGAACGGGAGCGGCCACCTCACTCGCTTACAGGCACCCCCGCCCTCACTCCCGCAGGTCCTCCCCTTCTCCGCCCCGCTAGCACCGCCGCGTTCTGGAGCGCCGCAGTCTCCCGCTGCGGGCTCGGGTAGCGGAGAGGGCTTGGAGGAGGGGGCCGTGAGCGCCCCCGCGAGAGTGGCCTGGCTGCAGGTGGCAAGGAAGGTGAAGTGCAGGCACCCGAGGGGCGCAAAGAAGGAGAAAGGCGTGGGGCGGGGAGTGCAAGGAGACAGGGACCTCAGGGGTGGGGGTGGCGGTAGGAAGGAGGAGGGGTTGGGGGAGGGCGGCGGAGGAGGTGTTGGGTCCCGCCAGCGCGCGAGAAAGCTGCAGAAGAGCTGGCTCAGACCTTAATCAGAGCTCTCGCCGGCTCTTTGCAGCCGCCGCAGCGCTTCCGCTAAGAAGGACGTGCCGACCCGGCTGCGCGCCCAAGGCAGCGGCCCGCGTCGGGGTTGGCTGGGCGTGAGCTGGGAGACCGAGCTGTGAGCGCGAAGGGAGCTGGAGAGACGGCTGCTGCACCTCCAGTCGCCCCGGAGCACACACGACCACCGGGGCAGCGGGATCAAGGGCCGCGCCTCCCGGAGGCCGCCCCTAAGCGGGCCTCGCAGCCCCGCCGTCCAGCGGTCCCTGGCCCGCTCCCGCCGCCAGCCCGCCAACTCATCCGGGAGCCCGGGGCATGAACGGCTACGGCTCCCCCTACCTGTACATGGGCGGCCCGGTGTCGCAGCCGCCGCGGGCGCCCCTGCAGCGCACGCCCAAGTGCGCGCGCTGCCGCAACCACGGCGTACTGTCCTGGCTCAAGGGCCACAAGCGTTACTGCCGCTTCAAGGACTGCACCTGCGAGAAGTGCATCCTCATCATCGAGCGGCAGCGGGTCATGGCTGCGCAGGTGGCGCTGCGCCGGCAGCAGGCCAACGAGAGCCTGGAGAGCCTCATCCCAGACTCGCTGCGCGCTCTCCCAGGGCCCCCGCCCCCTGGGGACGCCGCCGCCGCCCCGCAGCCGCCGCCGGCCTCTCAGCCGTCTCAGCCGCAGCCGCCGCGCCCTGCTGCCGAGTTGGCCGCGGCCGCCACGCTGCGCTGGACCGCCGAGCCGCAACCCGGGGCTCTGCAGGCGCAGCTCGCCAAGCCAGGTAAGAGTGTGTGAGGTGCTGGAGTTTGGCGGGGCGCGTGGGCGAACTTCGGAGTGTCTGCTGCAGCTCCACTTGGAGGCCTGGAGGCAAAGTTTTGGGAAGTGGGCCTCGCGGGGCTTTCCTTCCCACTCTCCGCCAGGCCGGGGCTTCCTCTCCCGGGAGAAGCCGGCTGAGTCTGGACCCAGAGCGAGTAGCACTCGCGCCCGCAGGGAAGGCGCCTCCGGGGAGCCAAACGACGGGACTGTGCGTCAGGATCGCCAGGTGCCTTCCCAGATTAAAGGGCTCGGAACGTGTCAGATTGAGCAGGGAGACAACGGAGTTGAGACAGGACCAAATTAAAACCCAGGCGCTCACACTTACCACGGAGGGGGGAGTAAGGTTTTCCTGGCTGCAGGCTTTAGAGGTCCTCGCCATTCGGGAGTTGGAATGGGTAGGTAGGTGTAGGGAAGGCGCCAAAGCCCAACACTCCTAGCTGGTTGTGCTTTTCCGCCTGCCTGGCCCGGCCCAGGGCCCAGGAAAATTTGAGTGAGGACAAGTATCCAGCTCTCAGAACCCTGGCCTTTCTAGCTTTGCTCCGTGGCCTTCAGACTCTTGTAACTGGTGAAATAAGTTCCATTTAGCAATGATAGTAAAAAGGTCCCGAAAGGCTCCTGAGCTGATAATGGGACCAAGAATCTGGTGCGCCCAGAATTCACTCCTTTGCAGAACCTCCTAGATCCTTTAACACTGTTCCCCAGGCCGCCCTCAGCTCTCTTCATGGTTTAAAGAAATTTAAAAAAACAAAATCTGTTTCCATCCAGGCCTCCTGAGCTTGGCAGGCCTGAGTTGAGTCTCTCAGTCTCTCTCTTCCTGGGGAATTTCTGGCTTGCGGTTCTGCCCAGCGCAAGAGCTCTTTTGATGGCTCTTGGAATAAAGTAGACATGTGTTTGGTGTTTCTCCTTAACTGGGGCAAGTGTACAAAGGAACACAGCCCACCTTCTCCCGGAAGGGGAAGGGGGCATGCTGGAATTAGGAGTGGGAAGGTCCTGAGCCCTCCTGCAGGTAGTACCGTGGCAAAACTGGTACCTACACTGACCTGCCAACTCCCTAAAGACGGTACCCCTAGCTTCTGGAGAAAGGCTTTCAGGAGCCCAGGAGTGCTTTGTCTGGATCCTGTGGAGCTGAGGAAGTGAGGTGGGACTCACCTGTTTCGTAGTGACGGCTGACTGGCAGGTGGAGTTCTGCTGCCCTTTCAGCAACGCTTTCCAGGCCTGAAGCTCTGAGAACAGCCTGTGTGAGAGTAGAGCTGGGAATTTTAAAGCCTGAAGAGAGTTTGCTGAACTTGGATTTTGTGGATATTTAATCCAAGTTAGCATATAAACATTTCTCAGGAATGCTCGCCAGTTGTCTCTCTTTTGTCTCTCATCTTTTTTATATTTATGGAGTTGCCACAGACGAAGGGGAGGGAGGAGAAAAAGGTTTTTTTGTTTTTTTTTTTCTCCCATTGGTTTGAATAAATAACTAGGAAGAGTTTGGTCTCAGCTCTAGAAGTGGATTTGTACCAATATATTTTCTTAATTTTTTCCGTTTCCAGCTTTTCTGGTTCCGTTTCCCCCAGGACTAGGGCAGAGGCCGGAGTTAATATCAGAGGTAGCATTTTGCAGTGGCCATCTGCCCAGCAGCATTCCTGTGACAGGGCATTGGGTTCTGTGGTCTTTGTCCACGGAGATTCCTTTCACATCCTGTGTTCTTCAGTGTTCTTTGGGATAGCTAAAGTTCATGATTTCTAAAGAGTCAGGAAACTGAAAACACAACCCCAGGAGGAGGAGGAGGAGGAGTGAGGGCAGGCAGGAAGGCGGAGTAGGCAGCGGCAGCAGGATACATGCTTTGGGAGAAGAGAAAAAGGAAACGGATTTCAACTGGACAAACCAGAGCTGTGCTCTCTGTTTTACTCCTACTTAGTACTCAGGGATAGCCTGAGCCTTCCAAATTGAAAACAAGTAATTGCAAAGGAGAATAGGATTTATCACAAGGAGAGGTCAAAGTGACGACTTTGGGGGACTGAGGCATCAGGGACCAAGGGCTCAGTTTCTAGCTGGTCACCCCCCATACCTTGTACATTGACGTACACAACTTTTGTTTTCTTCTTTCAATTGCTTTGACCCCATCATTCCATTTTTTTAAAAAAAGTCAATCACCACTCTGATGGGGAGTGGGGAGAAAGGTAGGATAATAATAGATAATTGTTTAGGAAGACAAACATACAAGTGGATCCGTTCTACACAGCGCTTGTAGAAATAAAGTCCATTTGGGGTTTAAGTTGAAGAAAACTACTCACGGAGACTGCCTGCTGCTATAGGTATTATACCCTTTTTGCAGTTGTTCTGATAATGTATTTGTGTACAGCATTCCATATTTATTTAGAAGCATATCAGAACTACTCCTGGATAAGTAGTTCAGTAAGTGCAGAGAGTAAGCAAAGCTCTGTTGGGATGGTAGGTCCACATGTGCATTAAGTATACAGACCATCAGAAATCTTTAGATATCTGCTGGCAGTGTAGATCTATTACTTTGTGAACTTTGATTTTAAAATGTGGTTTGTCTTTTTGCAGGACAAAGAGCCTCTTTAGTACATAGCTGTGGAGAGAGATTTTTTTTCTTGTATATAAAAGCACATGGAGTCTTTCCTCTCCAGAAATCTTTGAGAAAAGCACATGCCTTAAGGAAGAGGATGTTTGCTGTGAATCACTGGAGGAAAACCACCCAGTTTAGGGAGTGACGTGTTCACATCGAAACTCAGTTTTGTAACTGGAAGAAATTTTTCTCAAATTCTGCTTTAGATTCTTTAAAGAAATTGGGTTATTTTATCTAATGGTGTAGTATGTTGAATATCCCTTTCAATGTGTGGTGTTTTTAAGGAGAATTTTCATATTCTAGTGGTTTTTACTTCTAGTTATGAAGTATTCTTTTTTCTTTTTGAATGTGGATTTCTCCTGCTCTTTGATTACCATCATGTTGGACCTGAAATTAATCATTAGATTTTGATTGAGCCCAACATTTTGATTTAAGCTATATATAGATATATTAAGCTATCTATATCTATATATAGATATATTAAGCTATCTATATATAGATATATTAAGCTATATATATCTATAGACATATTAAGCTATCTATATATAGATATACCAAGCCGTATATATCTATTAAAAGCTATATATATAGTTTAAATTTAAATTGTAATTTAAGCTATATATATAGTTTAAATTTAAATTGTAATTTAAGCTATATATGTGTGTATATATGTACATATACATACACTATTTAATTCATTTATTCTTCTCCTAAATTCCCTCTACGTTCTTCTCACACTCCTTCTCCCCATGAAAATATAGGAGGCATGAAGATCTTCCAACTGTTAGTGTATCTGAATCAGCAGTTTCAACCAGCCTAGCCAGTCTTTCAGGACGTGGGCTCAAGAGCTGAGGGAAGGGTCACTGCCAAGGTGAAAAGCTAAAGTTACATTCTTTTGTTGTGGCTCCCTTCCCCACCCCCAACTTTTCCTCCAGGGGAGTGTCCTGGGTCACCTTAGACTGTGGTGCGATGAGAAGAAAGATCTGTGGTTGTAGACTCTTCCTAGGTCTCCATCTGCCATCAAAATGAATATGTACACGCATTCTTTTAAATGCTCTTAAAAGGAAAAAGAAATAAAAAACATAGTTGGTTAGGAATAAGAGAGCAGGATCAAATGGGAAAGTAGGATCTTCTTTCCTGATTATTTCTTGGGGGATGGGGGTGGAACAAACAAGATAACTATAGGGGGAGAAGTAAGGAGATTTTGGAAAACTGCCTTTATTTTATTTTTCCTCTTGCCCTGCCCCTCCTAGCATCTTTATGCTTGCCTCTGAGCTTTTCTGCTCCAGCTTGACTGGGTCCTGCAAGGTGCACTTCCTTTTTTTAAATTTTTTTTTTTCCCCAAAGAGAAGCACCTGCAAGTGTAATGGTTGTTACGGAACACTCATCCAGGCCAGGATGAGAAGCCCTCTGACTGTTGGCTAGGAGGAAATGAAAAGCAGGAAATACTTGAAAACCATTTATGAAGTGTACCTGTGAATTGAAAAACAGGGTCTCATTTTAAGATGGCTTGATTTGAGGGTGAGGGTCTTGACTCAGTTGCATTTTAAAAAACAAAACCCATCCGAATAAAAAGGAATACGCATACAGGCACTAAGGTCTCTTCCAAACCCCACCCCAGGGCTGGCTCTTGGAGCTGGGATGCTGCCGGGGATGGGTCTTCCCAGCTCTTGGCCTGGCTGGTTTGCACGCAGTGCAGATGGTGTGTATGTGTTGTGGAGGATTGCGGCAGCTGGCTCAGGACTGGGACCCTGGCCACAGTGGGCTCAAAGTAGGGGCAAAGATAGGGGGCAGCGCCTCCCTGGGGCTGCACTGGACTGCCGTCCCCTTGTACCAGGGGGTGGGAGCTGCAGTTGAGCCCAGCTCTTTGCCGGCTCTTTCTTTGGTCACTGTCAGGAAGCAGCTCACTAGGCAGCTCAGGAACCGCCCAGAGACAGGCACATCCCTTGCCTCTCCCTTGTCCAGCTCTTGGGCCTCCGCTCCTCTCTGCTCTTCCTGAGCTTCACTACCCTGTCCTTCCCAAGGCAGGAGTCCCAAGGTGAGTTGCCAGCTTTTGCAAAAATCATGCAAACAAAAAAATAGGATGCCAGTATTGCATGGGACATACTTTTACTAGAAAGCCTTCATTGTTTATTTGATGTTCCCACTTAACTGGACATGCTGTTATTTTATCTGGCAACCATAGGCCTAGGCCTTCCTCACCCAGCCCTGGTAACCACACAGGGCGCCCCTTGGCGGTGGGGTCGCCTGTGCTCATCTCCTAGTTCTTTCTCTGCAGAGCCCGAGCTGCCTGGGACTGGCGTCAGGGAGGTGCTGGGGTCCATCCTGTGGATCTGGAACCGTTTGGGAGGAAAAACGAGAGTGTGTTCCACGTCTAGGGACCAGAGTTCTACTGCCATCTGGGAAAGAACCTCTCCCCACCTCCAAATCACTCATTGGTGTTATAAATCTGGAGGATAGCCGTGCTCTCGACTTACACAACCAACTTTTCTTTTTCTCTGATGGATGAACTCCCGGGTTTAAAAGATTACAGTAATCACAGGAGGACAGTGTAAATCGAATCTGATAGCAATAACTTTCGGAGAAGGTCAGGCTCAAGTGAAATGTTACCAAGCAACAGGCATTTTGTTTGCAAAATACAATCAAAGAGCATTGATGAGAAATTCTTTGCTGCAGCCAGTCAGCACTTTCTGCTAACAGCTTTACAGAGAGAAAAGGAATAAATCTTCATAAATCAAAGGCCCTGGAGGACTCGGAGCCCCTTTCTGGAAATGTTGCACTTCTTCCTGACAGGAAGGAGGACTAAGCCCAGTAAAAAGCCATTTGCCTGCCTGCCTTCCTCCTCTTTCTTTCTCTTCCTTTCTTCCTCGCCTCTTGCTTTTTTCCTTTCTTCCCCCTTTAAACCTGTTGCAGCCCCTTAGCCATTAGCTGCTCAGGTCCTTGGACCCCCTTGTCTAGTCCTGTGTGGCTCTGATGGCTTGTACATGGCTGCTCATGGCAGAGGTGGAGGATGCAGTGGTAGGACAGCTGGTCCTCACAGGTCCACCGCCTTGTGATTGTGTCAGTTACGTCCCACATCACCTTAGTGAGTAATCCCCTTGCCCCAGCAATGCATACTACTGTTCTCAGAAGGGAAAGTAAAATAACTAGGTATGGTGTTTTGGTTTTTTTTTTTTTTTGCATTTTATTGTATAAACAGCTATAAAAGGTACAATCAAGTACCAAATAATAATAATAATTATGAAAAACTTAAGACTCAGCACATCATTTCTTTATAAAATCTCCAATCTCTTGATTACAACTAGACAGATATAAATTTTACAGAGCTGGAATTAGTGTTCCACGTTTTTCCCACTGATTATTACTTTGTTTAGTATATATCTCTAGCACCCATAATCTTTATATGTAAGCATTTAAAACAATATTTCCTCCTGTGAAGACACTGTGGTCTGCCCAGCTGCTGTCCTTGGAGTTATTTGCTGTATTTCACTGTAAAATATAACCAACTGCAGCTTACTTGGAATTTTGCAAAAGATTAGTCAGTAAATGTAAGCTTCTATGTGGTCAAGAGCCAGTGCTTTGATCACCTCTGTATAATCTTACCCAAGACAGTACATGAGAGCATAGGAAGGCATTTAGGGGCATTTGTTAAATAGATGGATGAGTAGACAGGTGCATTTTGGAAGGTACCAAATAAACATGTAGATTTGTAGGTAATTTCCCCTCTGCTTCTTGGAAGATATTCCCTTCTGAGTCAAGAAAGAGATCAAAACTAAATTTTTACAAAATATATGAGGTCCACAGTTGCAAACCATACTTCCTTCAGCCCAGTCCTGTCTATAGCAATATTCCCCCAAAATATAGTGTCAAAGAACCACTCTGATTCCTTCATACATTATTAATTCAGTGTTGTTGATGATTTTTTTTAAAAAGCAAAGCATGGCTCTTTTTTTAAACTTTTCACAACCCTCCCCAACCCGGCAACCCACCCGAGGAAGAAAAGGAAAGTTTTTAGACCGAGATCATTCCCTGGTGTTCTTTAGATTTTCAACTATTCAGTTTTTTGTTTTTTGTTTTTTGTTTTTTTTATTCATCACTTCTAGTGTGAGATAAAGGTAATAGAAAATGTGAAACGTTTGTCTATGGTTAGAATTCTGACTAGGCAGTGGTCTCCTGTAAAAGTCCCATCCTACCTGGGCTCCCTCCCTTGCCACTGCTGTAAGATTTGTGTGCTTTGAAAACTACCCATCAAGGACCTGTTATTTAGAGGTGTGTTCCTCACAGCTCAAGTGAACAGATGAGGATATGACAATCTATGTTTCAAAATGCATGACATGATTTCAAAAGGATGGGGGAGTAAAGTGACTTTTGAGCTAGGAAATATTCCTCTCTGCCAATTTTTCTGTGTTTTCATTCTGTATGTAAGAACTATTTTGTTTTTGTAGATATAATTGGATAGAATGGATACAACCTATGACATCTTCACCTTTTTTTTTTATAAGACGGAGTCTCATTCTGTCACCCAGGCTGGAGTGCAGTGGCGTGATCTCGGCTCACTGCAAGCTCTGCCTCCTGGGTTCACACCATTCTCCTGCCTCAGCCTCCCAAGTAGCTGGAACTACAGACACGTGCCACCATGCTCGGCTAATTTTTTTGTATTTTTAGTAGAGACGGGGTTTCACCGTGTTAGGCAGGATGGTCTCGATCTCCTGACCTTGAGATCCGCCCGCCTCGGCCTCCAAAAGTACTGGGATTACAGGCGTGAGCCCCCATGCCTGGCCAGATTTTTCACTTTTATGCATCTTGAGCAGAATATTTGTTTCTCATATGTGATAGACTTCCTCAAAGTATTTGAAATGATACATTTTTTTTTACTAAATTGCATTTTCATATGAAAAACTCCCCTAAAGAAAGTTACATTTTCAAACTGTAATTTTAGATTGAAAGCACTTTTATAAGTGTTTGTTTTCTCTCCTTAGTTAAAAGTCTTGTAGCAAAAAAAAAAAAGTATTGTAGTCATCTTATGGCATATATATTTTGAAGTTGGTAGCATTGTTATCTATAGAAAAACTTTTCTTTTTAATTGAATATCTACTTCTTTTAAAAACCTCTTCACCCTAGTGTAGAGTTTATTTCAGGGATAGCTGTAAGTGTTTCTACCCCATAAAATGTGAAATGGGAGAGTGAATATTTGGTGAGATTTAAAAAATATCTACATGTTTAGCAATAGAAGCAGCATATTGTATCACTTTCGGTAATATTTGTAATATTCGATAAAATTGATTTTTTCTTTGTTTAATAGTTTTGACTTTCTATACCCATCTACTAGGGGTAAAAATATTATCAGTTGAAATACACTCTTAATGTTCTAGGAATTAGGGTTTCAGTCTCAAGAAGAAAGAAGGTAAAGTGTTTCAGGAGTATTTCCTATTTTATTTTGTTAGTTGGCAGTTTCACAGTTCTATGTCTAAAAAGGCCTTTATGTTTTAAACCAACTAGAATGATTTGTAAAGTTTATTTAGGAAAAAATCTGGAGATGTAAAGAAGTACCTGTTATCAAATTACGCTTTATCACTGGGCTCAGAACTCACCCTCTATAATTACCTGTGAAAGTCTGTATTTATAATAGAATAATTTACAATACATTTAGTTTAGGTGCAATAATACAACCAGTACTAGAGACCACAGTGCCACAAAATTGCAGGGACTGTATATTCTGCCCTTCAGAAATTATTGTTTGGTGAGGAGCTATTCTTGATGCAAAGTTAGAGGCTAGTCTTCCTTTGCCTAGTTTTGAAACTCCAGCAGCCTTAGATGTTGATGGGGATTCGGCTCGCCCAGCACTCCTTAGCAGGACTTTGTGTGTGGCTCAGGTGCATAAGCCTCACAGGTGTGCTCTGCTTGTTGTTCTTGCATCATCTTTCTTTCCTTTGAACACAGTATAAACAGTGCTGAGTTCAGGTGGTTGGTTGGTTTACGCTGAATTTGTAGATTTGATTCCTGTGACATCCTGTTAGCTTTTCTCATATTTTGGCCATAGCCAGACAGCACAGAAACCTGCGGAGAAAGTGTGGAGACTTCAGTGTAATCTGTCACCACTCCTTGACAAGTAACCAGAAGTGCATGATGCACTAGCATGTCCCAGTAGCAGGGGCAAAGGGTTACACAACAAAATGAGAAAGTGACTTTCACAGTCTGAGAGTTCACAGTTGCTGAACAAGCTGGCACTGACATAAGATTCCACTACCGTCTGTTCCACAGAACTTAGGAAAATAGGTACACGAGTGGAATTTTGTATTGTCAGACTTGTAATCCTGGTATCAAGTATTCAGTTGATTGGGACAGTATATCTGTTGCTACGTTGAAAATAAAAAGACTCCATTTTTGTAATGGTAGAGTCATTAGGTTAGTGAGAACCTCATTCCCTAATTCCCCTTTCAGTTAGCCTTCTGCTGTTTGATCCACTTTTTTTCTGAAGCCTGAAGTGTACTGTGGAAGAGTCATTTTGGTTGACAGACCTGAGAAAAAACTTCCTAATATGTTTTCAGTGTTTGAAACTTATCCAGAGTGGGGTGGGGGGAGGGGAGGGGGATGTACCTTTTAAAACACAGAGCTATTTGGTTCACATGTTTCTTTTAAAAATAGTTGAGCTGGCCGGGCATGGTGGCTCACTCCTGTCATCCCAGCACTTTGGGAGGCTGAAGTGAGTGGATCACGAGGTCAGGAGTTCGAGACCAGCCTGGTCAACATAGTGAAACCCTGTCTGTACTAAAAATGGAAAAGTTAGCCAGGTATGGTGGCACACACCTGTAGTCCCAGCTACTCGGAAGGCTGAGGCAGGAGAATCACTTGAACCCAGGAGGCAGAGGTTGTAGTGAGCCAAGACCACTATTGCACTCCAGCCTGGGTGACAGAGTGAGACTCTGTCTCAGAAAAAGTTGAGCTTTGAGCTTTCCATTTGTGCCTATGTACCCTTTATTCCCAGGAAGGACTAATTGTTTTTCTTGCTTAAAGAAATCTCGTCATTCTCTATATTACTATGACACTGTGTGGCATATTTTTTTTCTTTTTTTTAATTGTGGTATACATAACAAAATTTACAATTTTAACCATTTTTAGGGGTACAGTTCAGTGGCATTAAGTTTATTCAAAATGTGCAACCATCACCATCATCCATCTTCAGAACCTTTTCATCATTACAGATGGAAACTCCATACCCATGAAACAATAACTCCCCATTCCCTTTTCCTCCCAGCCCCTGGTGACCACCATACTACTTTCTCTCTGAATTTCCCTATTCTTGGGATCGAATATAAGTAGAGTCATACAGTATTTGTCCTTTTGTGTCTGACTTATTTCACTTAGCCTCATGTTCTCAAGGTTCATCCATGTTATAACATGTTTCAGAATTCCATTCCTGAGGCTGAATAATATCCCACTGTGTGTGTGTGTGTGTGTGTGTGTGTGTGTGTGTGTGTGTGTGTGTACACCACGTTTTATACATTCATGCATTGATGCACATTTGGGTTGCTTTCACCTTTCGGCTATTGTGAATGTTACTGCTGTGAACATTGGTATACGATGTGTGTCATATTTGAGGCTTAGCAAATGCTGCCAGGCCCTGTTTGCTTTTTCTCCCGCATGTGTGTCTTACTTCCCCAGCTGGAAGATAAGGTCCATAAGTTGGGCGTGGGTCTTACACTTCTTGGTGTTTTTCATCCTTTATTCTGTTTCTCCCAGTATCTTGCAGAAATATAAATACTTGGTGCTGATAATAATAATTAGGCTAAAGTTAAAAAAATAAGGAAACTGTTTAGAAGTACATAGTATTTTAAAGAAGTACTTTATGTCCATATTTACATGGGGAGAGTATTTCACTTGTTTTTCCAATTTCTAAAAGTGATAGTATATTAATATACATCACTTTTCAAGTGTTTAATAATTTTCAAATGTTTAGTAATAGAGTAATAGCCAAGAAGTATGTATGGGTCATGAGTCAGGAAAGTTTAAATATATCTAGCTGATTATAAAGTAAATCTATAGAAGCCTTTTTGTTGCTGTTTTTCTCTTTTGGATCAAGGACATGAGTTCAAATACCACATTAACTCAAGAGGTAAAAGCTGTGTCCCCCATCCTAAGAAGCTGTAGGAGAGAAGATGGCTTCATATGTATGTGACACAAATGAACCTCTCATTGGAAACCTTATATTTTGTGTTAAAAAAAGAAGCAGTTTAATTAAAATGCAAATTTGGGATAAGTATGAATTCCTATCAGATTGATGTTGATACTTGCACTGAGGTAATTTAAGAGTGTTTTAAAATGTATTTACTTATGTTTGCCACATATTTATTGCTTTGTTAAAGGGCAAAGTTTTGGTTTTTGGTTACACCTGAGATACATCCTGTATTAGAAGAATGTTTTTTTTTTTGTTTTTTTGTTTTTTTTTTTTTTGAGACGGAGTCTCGCTCTGTCGCCCAGGCTGGAGTGCAGTGGCGCAATCTCGGCTCACTGCAAGCTCCGCCTCCCGGGTTCACGCCATTCTCCTGCCTCAGCCTCCCAAGTAGCTGGGACTACAGGCGCCCGCCCCTGCGCCCGGCTAATTTTTTCTATTTTTAGTAGAGACGGGGTTTCACCATGGTCTCGACCTTGTGATCCGCCCACCTCGGCCTCCCAAAGTGCTGGGATTACAGGCGTGAGCCACCACGCCCGGCTAGAAGAATGTTAATAAGTAGGCCTTTAAGGCTTTTAAAATAAACAACAAGTGTAGGAGAAGATGGTTTCTAGAAGGTGCTTTGATGAAATTTCACAAAGTTTTGTTTTTTTGGTTTACATCCTGTATTAGAAGAATGTTAATAAGTAGGCCTTTAAGGCTTTCAAAATAAACAACAAGTGTAGGACAAGATGGTTTCTAGAAGGTGCTTTGATGAAATTTCACCAGCTGGCTGTCTGTACATAATCAGGTGTACCCACAGAGAAGGCAACAATGAGGCCATTCAGGCAGGGCAGCAGAAAACACAGGCAAAGCAATTGTTTACAACTCAACAACCGGCTCCTTACGAATTTTCATCTTTCGATCAGTTACCCTGGCTTTGAGTAGCCACAGCCAGTGCGTGTTTCAAAAAAGGATAAAACTCTTTGCAAATAGCTTGCCACTAAAAAATATGTTTCTTTATTATAACGGCCTGTTAGAATTTGCTACTGCAAAGCAAACCACTCTGACTCATTCTTTTCTGTGTGCTTAGCCCGGCAATATCACCAGCCGTTAAGTAAAAATATCCTTAGGTCAACATGGTAAATTTGCTACTGGTTTACTTTATAGCAAGTCTCTGCTTTATTTGGGAAGCTTTTTTTCCCCCTCCTTCTTTTCATATGATACAAAAAGGTATCTTCAAATTTCACTGGTTTAAAAAGTATCGGCCGGGCGCGGTGGCTCAAGCCTGTAATCCCAGCACTTTGGGAGGCCGAGACGGGCGGATCACGAGGTCAGGAGATCGAGATCATCCTGACTAACACGGTGAAACCCCGTCTCTACTAAAAAAATACAAAAAAACTAGCCGGGCGAGGTGGCGGGCGCCTGTAGTCCCAGCTACTCGGGAGGCTGAGACAGGAGAATGGCGTAAACCCGGGAGGCGGAGCTTGCTGTGAGCTGAGATCCGGCCACTGCACTCCAGCCTGGGCGGCAGAGCGAGACTCCGTCTCAAAAAAAAAAAAAAAAAAAAAAAAGTATCTTCAAGTCCTTTCCATGAACGTTACCAGCAAAACAGTTCACGCACAGGTATCTGCCTGGCGTCCCCCGTGGCGGTGCAGTGTGAGGCGTTGTTTCATTGATGGATAATGCTCCCGTGCAGTTTCACAAACCCTTTCTAGCCACTTCCTTTTTTCCTCTCCAGCAACTTATCCTGCCACCCAGAAGTCATAGCTGGTTTCATTTGCTTTCTAGTCCAAGTTATTGGCAACCAAGTTTGCCAATCCCTCAAGTGGCTTCTTATGAAAGATTTCAATGGATAGAGGTATCTTTCACTTCAGCAGTTGAATTAGCTAGCAATTGTACGTGGTAACCTGATGAAACATACTGATTGGTTCATAAGACATATTTAACACAAAATCAACCTATGGGAAAATAGATTTAAGATATTAAAACTCCCTGTGGGTATCTGGATGGTGCTGTCCCTAGATTACAGCTGGGGACCTTATTTGCAGAAGAGGAGCTGGAAGACAAGCTGAGCTCATTTTCCTGTTTCTCCCTGAGCTTTGCTCTTCTAGGAGTCCCCCCGTCTCCCCGCAAAGAGGCTCTCTATTGAGATTGTTACTGCTATGAAAGCCATATCTTCGATGGTTATAGGTTCATGTAGCCATTCTATGTTGAAGGCAAACTTCCTTGCACAAAGCATTCTAGGAAGCCACTCTGATTTCTAGATCTTTATTTACAGGGTTTTGGTTTCATTTGCCAGTGATACAGTCTGAATTAAAAAGGCTTGTAGTATATTATGACCCACTGAGATGCATTTGCTCTTCCAAAAAGCACGTGTACAGGTCTCTTCTGAGCACATCTGTTCCTCTTTATGCACACCAGGAAAAGATTAACGCAGCTGTTCTGTTTTTCAGATTTGACTGAAGAACGGCTTGGAGACGGCAACCCGGCAGACAATACAGAGGTCTTTAGTGACAAAGACACTGACCAGAGGAGTTCCCCAGATGTGGCAAAGAGTAAGGGCTGCTTCACCCCCGAGAGCCCTGAGATAGTGTCCGTGGATGAAGGGGGGTACGCTGTCCAGAAAAACGGAGGCAACCCTGAGAGCCGCCCAGACAGCCCCAAGTATCACGCGGAGCAGAATCACCTCCTGATTGAGGGCCCCTCCGGGACTGTTTCTCTGCCCTTCAGCTTGAAAGCCAACAGACCGCCGCTTGAAGTGTTAAAAAAGATATTCCCCAACCAGAAGCCAACGGTGCTTGAGCTCATCCTCAAGGGCTGTGGCGGGGACCTGGTGAGCGCCGTGGAAGTCCTTCTGTCCAGCCGATCCTCAGTCACGGGAGCAGAGCGAACTTCCGCAGAACCCGAGAGTCTAGTGTTGCCCTCCAACGGGCACATCTTTGAACATACCTTGAGCTCCTACCCCATCTCGTCTTCCAAATGGTCTGTGGGATCAGCCTTTCGAGTCCCAGACACCTTGAGGTTTTCTGCCGACTCTAGTAATGTTGTCCCCAATCCCTTGGCTGTGCCTCTGCAGCACCCTTTCCCCCAGCCACCCCGGTACCCGCTGATGCTGAGGAATACTTTGGCGAGAAACCAGTCGAGCCCCTTTTTGCCCAATGATGTCACCCTGTGGAACACCATGACGCTGCAGCAGCAGTATCAGCTGAGGTCCCAGTACGTCAGTCCTTTCCCCAGTAACTCTACCAGCGTCTTCAGAAGCTCGCCCGTCCTTCCTGCCCGCGCCACGGAAGACCCTCGGATTTCCATCCCTGATGATGGGTGTCCAATTGTGTCAAAGCAGTCCATTTACACCGAGGACGACTATGATGAGAGGTCTGACTCCTCAGACTCTAGAATACTCAATACATCATCTTAAAGTGGTGCTGGATGGGTGGCGGTCGGGACATTTTCTGTGCGTTTTGTCCCTGAGGCATCTGAGGAGAGGCCACATCTTGTGTATGCCCTTTCCTTCTGTTTGACAAAGTGACTGTGCTTGATTCTATATATTAGCAATAAAAACATAACTTATTTAACTTCTTGCACTTCACTGGAAAATGCCAAATAGCTCTGCTCGGTGGCTTTAGTGCTGAATGTTTATTGTAAAAGAGAGTCTAATGTTAAGAATAGTCTTGGGAAGGCTGGGTCCATGGAAGATTTATTTGGGGATGTAAAGCTGAAGGTCAGCCTTGCACCTAAACCCAACCTGGAATGTTAAATGAAATAATATACTTGAATGCAATTTTGTAAAAGTGGATTCCTCAGGATATGTGAAACCTAAAGGAAGTGGTTCTGTTGCAAATGGACTATAAACAGGGACATTATATTCTTATGCTAAAAATCCTTGCATTTTAAAGAGAGATGCACTTAAGAATAGAGTGAACTGCTCATGTGCTTATTTAAGCTTGGACAGTTTTCAGAGACAAACCCCATTAAGAATTACTCTTTTCACATGGCTGAATCGAAACATGTGTAATGTCAATGTAAAACCAATCACAGCTGTGAACTGCATGAAATGTATTGTGAAACGAACACAAGATTAAGCTTTGTCAGGTTAATGTAGCATGCTAAGGACTCTAGAAAAAAAATAAACTAAGAAGACGAACTTGGTTTATGTCATTTCTACTTGTGGAAAGAGGATCTCTAAAAATAGAAACTTGATGTAAAAATGACTTACTAATGCATGGGTTAGGAATCAAATTATCAATTAAATGAGACATTTGTGAGAAATATGAATGACAAAGTTTTAGGGCTACATTCAGAAAGACAGATAATTTGTTCAAGAATGGAGTTAATTAATTCTCTCCATCCATTCATTTATCCAACAGATACTTATTGAGTGCCTACTATGTGTAAGAGAATGTGCTTTCCATGTATTGTCCAAGTTACCTACCAATGAGTCCAAGATAAGCAGGTATTTTTGTGGAGAATCCCATTGAAAACAAAGTAAAAATGGAAAACTCCCAACAATGTACAGTTGAGTGTGGGAAGCAAGGAAAGTGCTTAGCCCAATACCTGCCATAGGAAGTACACAGTCCATGAAAACTATTGCTTCTATTCATTAAATTGAGTAGCGTTGCATTCAGAATATAGACATACATTCCTTCATTCTTACTTGGAGAACATGGCATTCTGGTTTGAGGCAAACATTGAAAACCAGGGCTTTTTTCTTTCATTTTAAAAACATTCTTGAAGTGCTGTGTATGACAAACTTCTTGCTCAGATTTTTTTTAGAATTTTCAAACAGTAATATTCAGTGGTGCTCACACCAACCGCTTCTCTGACTTACTGTTTCCATTTTTCAAAGTGCTTGAAAGGTAAGATGACTGCTTAGGTCAGACAATAAACTTATGAATGTGGAAGGGAAAGTAAATAAGCAAATAAATAAAAGCCTCTACATGACAAGGATGCAGAGAGAGCTCCCAGTGCAGGAATAAGTCTTAAAAGGTTCTTTGGTCCTGGGAGGGAGAAGGGCAAGTTCTCAGCCTGAGATGCTCCCCACCCTTGAATGGGAAGGGAACTATTTAAAACAAAAGAGCCTTCTCATTTTTATTTCCATTGGGCACTTTTGACATGAAAAACCTTTGAGGGGAAAAAATTCCCTGTCCTAGTTGGACTAGTATGTATTTAATTGACATAGTTACATACTAGAGTGTTTAAAAGTAAATACAGGCCAGGCATGGTTGCTCATGCCTATAATCCCAGCACTTTGGGAGGCCGAGGCAGGTAGATCGCTTGAGCTCACAAGTTTGAGACCAGCCTGGGCAACATGGCAAAACCCTGTCTCTACAAAAAATACAAAGATTAGCCAGGTGTGGTGTCATGTACCTGTAGTCCCAGCGACTTGGGAGGCTGAGGTGGGAGGATGGCTTGAGCTAGGGAGGCAGAAGTTGCAGTGAGCAGAGGTTGTACCACTGTACTCTAGCCTGGGCCACAGAACCAGACCTTGTCTCAAAAAAAAAAAAGTAACTATGGTTTCTTGTTAAGGTTATATTTAAACATTAATGTTTATATAAGGAAGAAAGGGCATGCAGGAGAAAGTGGTTTGCCCCCTGATTCTAAAGACATGTCCAGGACATTTTATGTAGCAATGAAGTGCTGATGTCTGGACCTATCTAGGACAAATGTATTTTAAAGGCATCTTCATTGCAAAGGTTTACCCACATTTAACAAGCAATAATGATAATGTACCACAGCACCTAAGCCAAGATGCTACAAAGCCTGTCCTCAGATATTACTTCAGGTTGAACCACCCAAACTGAACAAAACCTCACTGATATGGCATCCTTACAGCTTGATTTTGCCTATAAATCATTATTATTGACCTCTTTATGATGGCCAGCAAAATGGAATTATCTGTAAAGCAATTTATTTGTGGGCTAGTGCAGGTATTTTTGGTCCTTAGTATAATCCGAAAAAAGAGGCTTGGCATGGTGGCTCATGCCTGTAATCCCAGCACTTTGGGAGGCCGAGGTAGGTGGATCACCTGAGATCAGGAGTTTGAGACCAGCCTGGCCAAAATGGTGAAACCCGTCTCTACTAAAAATACAAAAATTAGCCAGGCGTGGTGGAGGGTGCCTGTAGTCCCAACTACTCAGGAGGCTGAGGCAGAGAATCGCTTGAATCCGGGAGGTGGAGGTTGCAGTGAGCCGAGGTCATGCCACTGCACTCAAGCCTGAGTGACAGAGTGAGATTTCGTCTCAAAAAAAAAAAAAAAAAAAAAAATCTAAAGAAAGAAATGTTTGCTTCAGTGGGGTAAGTGTGGTCAGGGGTCAGAAATGAGAAACTGGGTGTTAAGATCCTATGTCCTCCCAGCATTCAGTTTTACTCCCTCTGAGTCCCGATTTCTGAGCCCCCTCTGGTTAAAGAGGCACACCTCTTAGATTCTAACTCAGCTCTCAGAGACCATCCTGCCGCAGCATGTAGAATTCAAGGGAAATGAATACTTATCTGCCCACAGGTTCTCAGTTATTCTTTCACATGAAACTGAACATCTGGATGAAGAGAAAAAAAAAACAACCAACTTCTGTTGTAATTCCCTCTGTCACACAGGCAACACATGTGGGGGCTGGGCTAGGCTGTACACTTTCAGTTTTCATAACTGATGTCTGACTTGTGTGTCAACCCAGTCTTAGACAAAGTTAATCTACATTAAACCACAATGCCTCTCCTCCCTTCTGGTGGATCTGCCCACTCCTAGTGTTGGTGTAAATGCTTTGTCTGTCTAAGATGCTGTGAGTGTGGGTGGGTTAGTTATGTTCTAGAGCATTCATGTCAAAGTGTGGTCCATGTACCCAGGTGCTTAATTTCTAGTGTGGATTCCTGGGCCTGACTTGTTGAGTCAGAATCCCTGGTAGCCTAAGCAGTAGATTTTTATCATCCTCTCCAGGTAATTTGTACACTCACTAAGATGTGAGAATGACCTCCCTCTTCATCACATCCTTGGGTTTTCTTTTTAGATCTATGCCATGTAAAAGGGCTGAAGGCTATAAACTTTTATGCTGAGATGTTAAGCCTTTTCTCCCCCATTCCCAGCTACTTTTCTAGGGCAAGGGTAAACATCAACATGTAAACAGTCTTAGAACATACCCTGGATCTAGTTCAAACAATGTTGGCATCAATGTCAATTATTAGGTTGAGTATACATTTGGGATCAGACTTGCTTGTTTCTGGAAATTTGGTTGGTGAAGGACCTGATAAGAGCTTAAACGTGCTATTCTTTCCCCCAAGGGGAGGGCCAGAATTTTTGGCACTGCTGATCCTTCTGGCTGTCCCACAATTTCCAGTTTACTAGTGACATCTGGGAATAGGTTTTGCCCTCGAGATTTGAGCTTTAAGAAATAGCAACATTCTTGTTGATGGGGGGTGGAAGGAAGTAGTTTTATAGATGAATTGAGAAGCTAGACATTTGTTAGGTACGTGGATATGGTTGAAATTAACGGTAGGGCAAAGTTGAGAGGCACAGGTACCACAGAGAAGGGGCAGTGATTCTGGACCACTGGTCCAGGCTGTTAAGTTCGTCAACAGGCTCATAAGAGCCTAAGAACATTTCAAATGTATAAAAAGAAACAGGACTAGAGAAGGAGGTAAGAGGTGTAACAGTGCTGTATTACCAGACTTGCTCTTTAGGGACTCAAATCCCAAGGTCCCTAGCTTGCCCTAAGGATAGAGGGGGTGGGAGCGCTGGGAGAAGGAGGATCTTGGGAACATTTGTTGGGTGCCCAGAAAACAGGCTTTGACTGCATTTGAACTGACATATTTGAAAAATGAACTTTATTTCACTGCATACTGTTTCAGTGATTCATTTTGTATATGTGCATTTACTCAGCAGAAGTGAGTCGAAAATAAGATGGATGCTAAATTTATATGTTAATTTTAATATTGAAGCTATCTTATATTTGAAGAATAAGATCAATGCTTCAATTTCATTTCTTATGTGGTACTGAACGTTGTCATTACTGGAAAAAAAAAATCATTTCTGAGTGCATCCTCCCCAAATTCTAATCTCAGAGGGCAGAGGAGGCTCAGGAGAGGCAATCTTGCCTTTTGTTGATGGTCTATTCTGGATATGCTTCAATGTTCCCACAGTATCATTTGCTATTTCAGTGTGAAGGGTAAATAGGAAAGGTAGTGGTTTTCCCTTAAATTACAATGGAGTTTATTTACTAATTGGATTCTGAGAGTTTGCTGAGACTGTTAGGCTATGTCAAGAGTTTCATAAATCCCATGGGCAAAGCCACTGGACTTAACCAAAAGTAAACTAAGCAGTTATTGAGAAAAATTATCACTTCAGAAGACTTGAGTCACTGCTTGTTGGTTTTAGACCATGACCTCATCCTGCCACTGTGATTAAAAGGAAAGATTCCTAAGATCTGTGAGAGTATCTCTGTCTCCTAGCCAAATATGGCAGAACCAGATGTGTGATGGTTGCTATAGAGGGAGGGTGGGTGAGTTAAACGTGGGACTTTTCTCAGCCCCAGGGGCTGCTATGGCAATACCAGTGGGCTCTGTCCTCACTAGCAGACTGCTGGCTGTCCATGCAGCCCCTGGCTTTCCTTGTTGCTTCTGCCTTCAGGGATCACTGGGTGAAATAGGCTGCTGTGGTGGCTGTCCATTTTGTGTATTGCACCATGGGTCCAGCCAAGGGGCAAGTGGGGCCTCAGATCCAGAGTGGGTGCCCTTTTAAAATTTGTCAGACCAGAAAATGTGCTGTTTTAGAAGCCTTTTTCTACTTTGCTCAAACGTATACCAACGTCTAGCAGAGACCCTAGAGAAAGAGAGAGAAAGAAAAATGAATGAGTTGCTAGAGAACAGCTTGAGCATTGAAAGGAATAGCCGTGAAAGCCATGGATAAATAAATCTTTGTCAACCTATCTCCTTTGGCCTGTCCCCCTTGAGAAAATAGGAAGTAGTCTCAATTAGAGTTTCAAAAAAATCTCACTCAATGGATTTGAGATTAAAAATGAAGGGAGATGTTGGAAAGGAAGCTGGGAGAACTAGCCTTTATTGAGCATCTACTACCTGCATCTGTTAGGTCAGCCCACCATTCTGACCTCAGTATATCTCTATGGATTGTCCCTGATCTAAAACCAGCTCAGGCCACCAGCAACCAGGTGGGCATACATCATTTGGGGCTGCCTGAGTAGACAACAGCAGATGTAAAACAACACGAATGAATTAATATGCCCACAGCAAACACTGATTTATGCAGTTTTCTTTTCTTTTTCTTTTTTTTTTGAGATGGAGTCTCACTTTGTCACCAAGCTGGAGTGCAGTAGCATGATCTCGGTTCACTGCAGCCTCCGCCTCCCGGGTTCAAACAATTCTCCTGCCTCAGCCTCCGGAGTAGCTGGGACTGCAGGTGTGCACCATCACAGCTGGTTGATTTTTGTATTTTTAGTAGAGACGGGGTTTCACCATATTGGCCAGGATGGTCTTGATCTCCTGACTTCGTGATCCACCCGCCTTGGCCTCCCAAAGTGCTGGGATTACAGGTGTGAGCCACTGCGCCCAGCTGATTTATTTATTCAGTTTTCTATCTTCAAGACAGCCCTGTGAACCAGCATGTCTGCATATCTCTAATACAGTAATATTTGAGATTCACTGCAGATCCTGAATCTTCAAGAAATATTATGTCTAATGCAGCTTAGTATTAAAGATATCTTATTGTATCCAGAGTTTTGAGAATTGGAATAATGCTTTGTATACCACTGTTTATACCCTTAGAGAGAAAATCTTACTAATCCAACACTGATTTAGTCAAATTAGCAATTCAAAGCACCTGCTAGGTATTATTTTGAAACATCTAAATCCAACCCAAATGCAAATTAATTTATTAAAAAACAATTCTAGCCAGGCACGGTGGCTCACGCCTGTAATCCCAGCATTTTGGGAGGCCGAGGCAGGTGGATCACAAGGTCAGGAGTTTGAGACCAGCCTGACCAACATGGTGAAACCCCGTCTCTACTAAAAATACAAAAATTAGCCAGGCGTGGTGGCGTGCACCTGTAATCCTGGCCACTCGGAAGGTTGAGGCACGAGAATAGCTTGAACCCGGGAGGTGGAGGTTGTGGTGAGCCGAGATCATGCCATTGCACTCCAGCCTGGGCAACAAGAGCGAAACTCAATCTCAAAAAAACACAAAAAACAGAAGACAAAACAAAACAAAAAAACCCCGATTCTACACAGAATCCCACATTTTCCAAAACTGGTTTGGAGTTAAGTGAACACAGGAGCGAGCATTTAAAAAGCACTTATTCTGGCTGGGTGTGGTGGCTCATAGCTGTAATCTCAGCACTTTGGGAGGCCAAGGTGGGAGGATCACTTGAGCCCAGGAGTTTGGGACCAGCCTAGGCAACATAGTGAGACCTCATCTCTACAAAAAATTTTAAAAAGCTGTGGTGGTACACACCTGTAGCCCTAGCTACTCGGGAAGCTGAGACAGGAGGATCTGTTGAGCCCAGGAGTTCGAGGTTGCAGTAAGCTATGCTTGTGCCATTGCACTCTAGCCCAGGCGGCAGAGCAAGACCCTGTCTCTTAATAATAAATTTAAAAAGCAATTACTCTGTGCTAGCCGTTGTTAACATCTATTAACTCATTTAATCCTCTCAACAACCACATGAGGTCAGTAGATCACCATTCCTGTTTCGCAGATGAGGAAGCAAAGAAGTAACTTTCTCAGGGTCAATTATCTGGAAGGGGTGGATGTGGGCTTTGGTCTCAGGACTTTGGATCCAGTTTATGGGCTCGGGAGTTCACAGGGCTTTTTGGGGCTCCTGGACCTTTGCCCAGCTACTTGGCTTTCTCCTGGGCCCGAAGCCGCCTCCATCAGAGGTGGGAGTTGCGGCCGTGGCTGTCGAGGGCAACCCCCGGGAGCCTGAGAGGACATGGCGTGAAACCCTGCAGGTGAGAGCGACCAGGACCTTCCCTTTCCCTGAGCCGCCTGCCTGAATGGTCTTCCTGGCTCTGCTGCCCCCTGGAGGCCAGTGGAGGTAAATGCGTGAAGTCAGCATTTTCCCTCCGCTTGTTAGTCCTCCTCGTTCATCTCTTGGTCAAACCAGAAAAAGATGTGAGGGTATTTCAAAGACATCTTTACTATATTTCATTTAACTCAAATTCAAGGATCCCTCTCCCAGGACAGCTGTGACTACAGACCATGGAATTCATATTTCCCCACCCCACGGCGCAGGACCGGTAGGGGATTTCCAAGAAGCCCCTAGCCCATGGGGCCCTGAAGACCCTCCTAGAAGTTTCAGCCTGGCTGATGACATGCATGCGTGTTGACTATGGCTTGCGGCTTAAACTCAAATGTGAATTATCTCATGCCACCATGGAGGAAATGTAATTTTAAGACACAAGTTTATTAAAACTGCTAGGCAAGTAATAGCCAGGAAAACCATTTCATTCATATTTTCTCCAAGTGGCGTCTATGACTCACTGGATCTGGAATCCCCTAAAGTGTCTGTTCAAACAATTTAGATTCTGAATCCATCTTTAAATCTTCTCAACCAGAACTTCTGGGAAGGGATATCTCCCTCCCTCCCAGGAATCCACAATTGCAGTGAGAACCTTGAAGTCCACTCCTTGAAGTCCACTCCTGTCCAGGGAGCAGCCCTAGAGAACTCAGGCCCTCCAGTGAAGGAGGAAAAGGCAAATCTAGTCATAATACTTGAAGTATATTGCTCGTCTTTAAATTACCCACCCAGGTGACTAAAACACTCTCTCAGGGTAAAAGCACATGTGAATTTGTCCAAATCATTGTAATAAGGCTCCCGGGGCGGGGGCGGGGGCGGGGGGTGGTTAGCACCAGTAATCAGCAGCAACGAATACTACTAACTACATCATCCCCACAGGGCTTGGGGGGCAAGGACAATTATTTGCCCTTCACAGTTATGGATTGGTTTGACCAATTAAAAGAAAAATTACCCAAAGAGAATTTTTCTTTTTTTAAAGTCAGAGTGAGACCCAGTGAGAAAGCATTTTGAAATGTGGGTGGAGGACCCAGTTGCCTTACGAGCGTGCCTTTGAAGGAGGAGGAGGAAGAGGGCAAGGAAGGAGCAGTGAAGATGAAGACTCTTTGGACAAAGAGGGGCTTCCGGCATGTTTGGTGGTACAGTTCTGACCCTGCCCAATCATGGGACTGACCTGTGCCACCATATGGGGGTGGTTCGAGGCGGATGGTAGCATCTGGGATCTCTGTTTGGCTTCCCGGCTGACAGGAATATCCTCTGCAGCTCCACCAGGGAGCGGGGTGGACAAGGTGAGATAGTTAAGTCTACAGGAAGGAGGGAGGATTGTGGTTTCTGAGCAGGCCTCCCTCTCCCAAGGGGTGGGAGGGAGGCCTCGAGCAACCTCAGCTGAGCTCCATAGCTCCGGCCCCCACCAGCAGTAAGGGCACGATGAGTGTTCGGAGGACAAGTGAAGTGAGCCCACCTGTGCTCTGGGAGCCCCAGCATCTGCTGCAGCCATCATGGCAGGGAGAGGAAAGGGCACGGCCGAAGCCAGCGCGGCCTGCAGAGGATCCACCCATGGGGAGTGGGCGTGACCCTCAGGGAGCGGAAGGGACAGGGAGAATAAAATGCATTGCTGTTGTGGCCTAAAGGCCTCCCACCTGGAAGGAAGCCAGGGGAGCCTGATCAGACAGCCGGTTCCAGTGGTCATTTGCCCAGGAGAGTAGCCACTCTGTGGGTGGGATCAAGTCCTTCCTACATCATCCCAGACAGTTATTCACACACCAGAGCTTTGGTGACTTGCTCTGAGCCTAGCTGGACCCAGATACCTTGGTTTTCCAGATTTCCTGATAAATTAGCACCAAAGAATAAAGAGCTCATTAACTGTCTTGGTCCATATATAACACACCAGTTAAACTTGAATTTCAGATAACCAGTGAATAATTTTTTAGCATAAGCATGTCCCAGGCTGAATTTGTATAGGTATATATTTTTATGTGTATGTGTGTGTGTATATCTATATATATATTTGTAGAATATAACTATGTCCAGGGAATATTACATAAGTATAATATATAATATTATACTGATACATATAACATGTGATATAATATATAATACATAATATTCCCTGGACATAATTATACTCTATAATAAATGTATTGCCTATACATACTTATACTAAAAAATTATCCATTGTTTATCAAAAGTTGAATTCAACTGGGCATCCTATGGTTTTGTTAGCTAAATCTTATAATGCTACCGGAAGCGATGTGTCTGTGGTATGACTGTAGCTGTCGCCACGGTCATGTCCCTGCAGTTAAGAAAACAGGAAAGGTGAAGTGGTAACAAAATGGGCTGAAGGCCTAATGCAGTCCTCAGGTGTATTTTGTTTGATTAGTACAGAGTTTTTGTTTTCATTTTCAAATGATTGCCAACATTGAAGAATCCAGAGATCTCACATATGCACCAAGTGTTTAGGCGTTTCTGGAAAAGGTGGAAGATCTGTCAATATTGTACGGAAACAAATTAGATGTTCCCTGCCTTGGTCTCACTCATTTGTGCTTCTTTCCTGTCGCTGAATTTGGGACAGATCCATGTAGGGTATTCGATTCCCTAAAATTTTCCCTAGAACAGGCGGGAACTTTTTTGGGGGTGCTGAAATCCCTGAGTGCCTGTTGAGCCTGACCAGGCTGATCTAAAGCAGGAGGGCTCTTTACCTCTCCCCCTTGACATTTGACCTGGAGACTTGCTCCTTATAAGGCTTAGATGTGACCTGGGACAGGTCCCTAGCTTCTCCCAGGGTCTCTGTTTTCATCCCTAAAACGAGCAGACAACTGTCCATGTTTCCCAACTTTTTTGTACCAAAAGTTCTGTTTTGTCAACCTTATGCCACTGTGGTTCCAGTTTTTGCTTGTTTGTTTGTTTTATAGAATGGTTCACCAATGTGTGAGTCATCCTTGCTAATCTTCTCTGTGGCATTCTGATTTTGGTATGTGTGCTGCTGAAGCGAGCGCATGGACCTGATGCTTTCAAAGATCTGTCTACCCAAGCGAATGGCGTATATTACAATCAGCCTGTAAATTCTGACCAGCCTGAAAGCTAACTGGTTTCATCACACCACATGGGTCAAATTCCCTCTAAAAGCAAAAGCATTTTGTAAGCTCCTGTAACCTTACTGAAAACAGGGATACCTTTAAAGCCAGGGTGGGTGCGGCTAGCCTAGGCTACACTTCAGTAACACACTCCAAAATTTCAGTGGTTTAACACATGAAAGTTTATTTTAAAACTTTAACCCATGCAGAATCTGCCATGGGTTTGGCAGCTCTCTAGGCAGTGACACAAGAATTGTTTCCTTTTTTTTTTTTTTGGAGACAGAATCTTCTCCTGTCTCCTACGCTGGAGTGCTGTGCATGATTTTGGCTCATTGCAACCTCCACTTCCCAGGTTCAAATGATTCTCCTGCCTCAGCCTCCCGAGTAGCTGGGATTACAGGTGCACACCACCACGCCTGGCTACTTTTCTGTATTTTTAGTAGAGGAGGGTTTCACCATGTTGGATAGGCTGGTCTTGAACTCCTGACCTTGGGCAATCTGCCCTCCCAAAGTGCTGGGATTACAGCCACTCTGGCTTTAGTTTCCTTCTTTACTGTGGCTTGACCATTTCCACACGTGGTTTGCTGGCAGGCTTTCCAGGTCCTCGCCTCTGCTCACATTTCATTGGCTGGATCCAGTTTGGTGGCTTCACTTAGAGGAAGGGACCAGGAGGTAGAGTTTTTTGCATGCCTGGGAAGCTGTGGAGAAAAGCACACAGTGAACACTAAGAGGCGACACCACAGGGACATGAGCCCTTTCAGCTCCAAAATCCTACCTTCTGTCATTCTTCAGAGTGGTCACATCGTGTGGTCTGTAGATATGCTGGCGTGACCTTTAAGATGACTGACTGCTGTCAAGCAGAACAGACGCTATAGATATGTTGAGCTTTAAGTATTTCCAAATCCCACGTTCCCTTCCTGATGATAATAGCTGCATCTTTCTTTCCTTCCTTCCTCCCTCCCTCCCTCCCTCCCTCCCTCCCTCCCTCCCTCCCTCCCTCCCTTCCTTCCTTCCTTCCTTCCTTCCTTCCTTCCTTCCTTCCTTCCTTCCTTCCTTTCTCTCTCTTTTCTCTTTCTTCTTTCTTTCTTTTTCTTTCTTTCCGTCTCTCTCTCTCTCTCTCTCTCAGAGTTTCACTTTTGTCACCCAGGCTGGAGTGCAATGGCTCGATCTCTCCTCACTGTAACATCTGCCTTCCGGGTTCAAGCAGCTCTCCTGCCTCAGCCTCCCAAGTAGCTGGGATTACGGGCACCCACCACCACACCCGGCTAATTTTTGTACTTTTAGTAGAGATGGGGTTTCACCATGTTGGCCAGGCTGGTCTCGAACTCCTGACCTCAGGTGATCTGCCCACCTCGGCCTCCCAAAGTGCTGGGATTACAGGCATGAGCCACTGCACTGGCCATAGCTGACTTTTATTTTGTGTGCATGTATCAACTCACTTATCTTCACAATAGCCCTAAAAGGCAGGTACATTTTTTGTTGTTCCTGTACTATTTTTTTTTTTAACAGGAATTGTTTCATAGATTTTAAAAACAGGCTCTGTCCTCACGTGAACGGACATGTTTGAATAACCAACTCGAGTCCACTGTGCTCTGTTTCAGTGATGCATTCTTGATATGTGCATTTGCCAGCGGAAGGCCCAGAATCGCTAAGCTACTGCTTCAGGGTTATGCAGACGCTGGTGCCCAGCTGGATTTTCCTCTCAGAGTCACATCCCAGAGCCCGTCATGGGCTGAAACGCAGGGGCTCTGACATGCCCATCCTCCAGAGTCTGCTCCTCAGGATTTCAGAGACCAGCTCATCAGGAGAGTGAAGCCTGAGTGTAAGATGAAACTGGCATTAAGTTGACCAGCTACTATAAGTTGGCTTTAACTGGCTGTGAAATATTTTGCCCCTACAGGGAGCTTTAACTGTGTTTTGTTCTTTTTGCCGTTTAGTGGCCCACGTTCCAGTGGGTACAATTTCCAGCTCCCAGTCCCAGACTAGCACCTAATTAAAATACGATGTTTTCCCTTCAAGCTTGGTTTGAAAGTCAACTGACAATTTTTTTTGTTTTCTGTGTTAGGAAATTGTTTTTATTTTTTGAAAAGGTCAGGGATTTAAGAGCTCTAAAGTAAAAAGACATAAAAAGATTTACAGTGAAAATTCTCCCTCCTCCCAGCTACCTGAGTGCAACCAATGTTATTAGTGTCTTGGGCATCCTTCCAAAAATATTTTATTTTTAATTTTCTTTTTAGAAACAGGGCATTGCTCTATCACCCGGGCCAGAGTGCAGTGGTATGATCACAGCTCACTGCAGCCTCGACCTCCCCAGGCTCAAGTGATCCTCCTAATCTCAGCATCATGAGTTGCTGGGACTGTAGCCACACACCGCCATGCCCAGCTAATTTTTGTTATATATTTTATTTTATTTTTTTGTAGAGACAGCATCCTACCGTGTTGTCCAGGCTGGTCTTAAACTCCTGGACTTAAGTGATCCTCCTGCTTCAACCTCCCAAAGTGTTGGGATTACAGGCATAAGCCACTGTGCCCAGCCCTTCCAGAAATGTTTTCTGCACATGCAAGCATAAGTATTCTTTTTTCATTTTCTTTAAAAATTAACTATATACACAGCTGTTTTACCTTGCCTTTTTTTTCTGTCCACTTACTGTGTTTTGGAGATAGTTACATATAATTTTTTTTTTTTTTTTTTGAGACGGAGTCTCGCTCTGTCGCCCAGGCTGGAGTGCACTGGCCGGATCTCAGCTCACTGCAAGCCCCGCCTCCCGGGTTTACGCCATTCTCCTGCCTCAGCCTCCCGAGTAGCTGGGACTACAGGCGCCCGCCACCTCGCCCGGCTAGTTTTTGTATTTTTTTTTTTAGTAGAGACGGGGTTTCACCGTGTCAGCCAGGATGGTCTCGATCTCCTGACCTCGTGATCCGCCCGTCTCGGCCTCCCAAAGTGCTGGGATTACAGGCTTGAGCCACCGCGCCCGGCCTTAGTTACATATAATTATAAAGATAGTTTCTTCATTTAAAAAATTACGTAGTATTTGGCTGTTCCATAGTGTATTTAGCAGTCCCCTTCTGATAAATATGTTAAGTGTTCAAGTCATGTACTATTAAACGATTCACTAATAAATAACTTTAGACAAATGTGATTTGAAGTGGGAGCAAGTGTAAGATGCATAAATTCGGGGAAGAGGAGTTTCTGCAGCAAAGTGTACATGCGCCGGTAATTTTACTAGACATTGCCGATTTGTCCCCTCATAGGCCCTGCTCCAGTTTATACTCCCGCCAGTAAAGTACGAGAATGTCAGTTTTCCCACATCCCCAGTGAGTGTGTTTTCAATTGTAATTTCCCACAACTTGAAAATCTCAGTATGCTTTCATTTGCATTCTCGTCTTATGAATGGAGGTGAGCTGCTTTTCATATGTTTCAGAGCCATCTGCATCAACGAGCATCTCTTTCTTGGAGTGCTGGAAGAACACTTGCCCTCGAACAGGTCTGTGACCCAAGCTCAAAGCTGGCAGAACCCATCGCAGCTTAACCACCAGGGTTTGTAGCTAAATGCCTCACACGAGGCAGTGTTTGGTTTCTGCAGCGTGTTCTCATTAGAAATGCTTGGTCGCTGAAACCAGTCCTAACCAGGCTGATGGCGCCATCTATCTTTCTGAGATGGGTAAATGGAATGCAATGCAGTTTGACAAGGGGGACGTTTGGGACCTGACACGGATGATTTCAGGGACCTGACGCTGATGATGAACTCTGCCAGGGGCTGTGGATGTGTTCCATCAAAGCTGAAAATATCATCAACTTACTGAATTGTCTTTCATCCTACCTGATGTCACTGAAGTGAGCATATCTTTTTGATTTTTAAAAAATGTTTGGCCAGGTGCAGTGGCTCATGCCTGTAATCCTAGCACTTAGGAAGGTTGAGGCAGATGGATCGCTTGCGCCCAGGAGTTCAAGACTAGTCTGGGCAACATGGAGAAAGCCTGCCTCTGCTAAACAGTAGACACAAAAAATTCGCCGGGTGTGGTGGTGAGCACCTGTAGTCTCAGCTACTTGGGAGTCTGAGGTGGGAGGATCACCTGAGCCCAGGGAGGTTGAGACTGCAGTGAGCCGTGACTACACCACTGCACTCTGGCCTGGGTGACACAGTGAGACCCTGATTCAAAAAACAAACAAAACAAAATTTTATTTTTAAAAAATAAAAGGCCCACATATATAGAGAATAGTGAAATGAACCCTAATCTACACATCACCAACATTAAGCAGTTATAAAGACTACACAACACGTGATCCGTCCATCCCATTTCCTGTTTCTTCCTTTTGGTTGAGGTAGGTAGTCTTTAAAGCAAATAATGTCATTTCACCCTTATGTACTTCAGTAAACATCTCTAAAAATGGACATATTCATATATAATTACAATGCCATGATCAGATCTGACAAAATTAAAAGTAATTCGTTGGTATCATAAGACCGAGTTCATAAAAATCTCCGAGTTGTCTCCAGCCTCGCTCCCCCTTTACTGTGGGTTTGTCTGATGGGGGTCCACATGCTGTATTTGGTTCTATGTTTCTTACGTCTCTTCATTTGCACAGTGGACTCCTGCTTTGTGAGGAAACGGAGTCCATTGCTCAGCAGAATGCTCTCCATTCTGAAACTGTGTGTTCGCTTCCTCGTGGAGTCACTTAATTTCTTCCCGTATCCCCCATGCTTCCTGTAGAGTGGAAGCAGATCTAGAGGCTTCTTTGATATGGGTGCAAATGTTTGAGGGAGGTGCACTTCCCAGGAGATGCTGGTCCACTGCCTACTGCGTCACTTCCGAAGGGACACAGAGGGTCTTTAGTCCATCAGGCAAGATCAGTGGGGGTCAGTAATGTCAGCCAGACCCCTCCATTTCAAACTCCACCTTCCATCTTTTCTCTGCAACTTTTCATTTGCTCACTATGTTGCTGGAAGCAGTTATTTCAATTAGGGATTGAAAGATGGGGATTTTCCTTTTTTTAAAAAACATTTTTTTTTGAGAGGAAGTCTCCCTCTGTCACCCAGGCTGGAGTGCAGTGGCATGATCTTGGCTCACTGCAACCTCCCCTCTCCTGGTTCAAGTGATTCTCCTGCCTCAGCCTCCCGAGCGGGATTATAGATGTGCGTCACCACGCCCAGCTCATTTGTGTATTTTTAGTAGAGACGGAGTTTTGCCATGTTGACCAGGCTGGTCTCGAACTCCTGACCTCAGGTGATCCGCCCACCTTGGCCTCCCAAAGTGCTGGGATTACAGGCGTGAGCCCCTGCACCCGGTGGGAATTTTCTAATTCTACCATTCCTTCCACATTTATTAGCTGGAGTTTTTTCTTTATATAAAGAAAACTAGAGTTATTTTGTCACCTTGGAATAGTTTATCTCATTGTTAAAGTGGCCAATGACTTCCTCAGCTTTCTTGTTTTTGTAAGTAGTCTATCCTTCTCCAGTTGAGGAAAAAAAAAGAGCGTATTATGTTCAGACCATGGAATTAGCCTAGGAAAGAAATAGCCTTCTTTTTAGCTTTACTTATTATCATAGAATGTTTAGCACCAGATGTGTGTGAAATTTCATAATTACTAATGGATCCTTTTTAGTTGCAGGCCTTACCCTTTCTCCCTGACTGTAGTCTTTTCCTCAGGGTCTGTCTCCCCGAATCAGCAAAAGCATTGAGCTATAAAAAATATATAGGCTGAAATATCATCACTGAAATCACATTCCTTTTGCTCCAAAGCCAAACACTGCTTATTTGGATGATATTTGGATAATATGTTGCAATGACTCTCAGTTGTGTACACTTTGCTAAGAATTAATGCAACTGGCTTGCTTTCCATTTCACAGATTAATTTACTGAGGAAAAACAAATGTGTTTGCGAGGTGATGCGGGAGAGACAGGCCTGGAAAGGAAGTTGCAAAAGGAGGGAGTTGAATCACCAGGTGCAGGGCCCTTCCTAGATGGTTGTGGAGGCAGCTGTTGTTTTTTCAGCTAGTAGAAGCAGCTGATAGCATTTCATGCTAAGAAGAGATACTAGGAAGAAGGAAGAAGAGAAATAAAGATGTCCTGGGAACTTTTAACTGCTAAGGAATGGGTTAGGTCCCCGCTTATGGGCACCTGAAATACCCATTCTTCCCCTGCCACACCGTGTCTCTGTAAGATGTTTTTGCTGCAAGTCACAGAAGACTGGACTGAGAAAGGCCGCCGTGTAGACATGCGCATTTCTGAATAAATACCGACTGGGTGGTGGTATAGCACAGTGGTTCCGTTCACAGGCTTTGGAGACACATCTAACTGGGTTCAAGTCCTGGTTTCATCTTCTGGGTAAGTGGCTTTAATCTCTTCAGCCCTCAGTTTCCCCACCTGTAAAATGAGGTAATAACAAGGCCACAGGGCTACTGTGAAGATTAAGTGGACTTGAGGCCTTTAACACATTTCCTTTCATATAAGCCTTCAATATATAATAACTTTGAAAAGGTGAAAATAAAAAATGGAAAAGATTTTTTACTTCAAAAGAGGATTCTACCAGTTGGTAGAAAAAGATTTTATTTTCACTAATCCAGTGGGTAGAAAGACTCCTCCCGGTATCCTTCTGTCATGCAAACAAGAGTGACCTGGTCAGCCACCAACAGCTGGATGCCCCTTAGACATTGCTAGGTTGTTCTGAATGTCAAAGCTTTCTGGCTTGATGCGGAGGAAAGGGAACTCTTACATACTTTGGTGGGAATGTAAATTATTAGTGCAGCCATTATGTAAAACAGTATGGAGATTTCTCAAGAAACTAAAAATAGAACTAACATATGATTCACCAATTCCACTACTGGGTATTCATCCAAAGCTTAGGAAATCAGTGCATTAAAGGGATATGTATACCCTCTTGTTTATTGCAGCATTGTTCATAATAGCAAACATGGACTCAACCTAAATACCCATCAATGGATGAATACATAAGGAAAATATGGTACATATACACAATGTAATACTATTTGGCCATAAAAAAAAAGAGTGAAATCATGTTATTGGCAGCAACATGGGTGGAACCGAAGGTCATCATGTTAAGTGAAATAAACCAAGCACAGAAAGACAAATGTCAAATGTTCCCACTCATATGTGGGAGCTAGAAACACTGATCTCATGGAGATAGAGAGTAGAATGACAGACACTAGAAGCTGGGAAGGGTGTGTAGTGGGAGATGGGGGTAAAGAGGCTTGGTTAATGGATACAAACACACAATTAGAAGAAATAAGTTCTAATGTTTGACAGCAGAGTAGGATAACCAGAGTTGACAACAAGGTATTGTATATTTCAAAAAAAGCTAGAAGAGAGGGCTTGAAGTGTTTGAAATACATATAAATGATACTTGCAGTGACAGATATGATAAAAAACCCGACTTGATCATTACGCAGTCTATGCATGTAACAAAAGATACACGTACCTCATAAATATGTACAAATATTTGTGTATCAGTAAAAAATAAATGTTTTAAAATGGTAAAAAAGAAAGGCTTCTGACCTGATGAAAAGCAGCTTCTAGCAGCCCTGATTTTTCACTTCCATCATTTTCATTCTACAGATCTAAGCCTTGTTCCCTAAAGCAGGGCTGAAACAAAATCCTCACCAGCACTGGGCCGACACTCTGTGTTCCTCGAGCCAATGGCGCCATCTTGTGGTGCTATTGCACTAACACAGGCTGGCCCTGGGCCCAGGTTTTGTGGCCACTCTCAGAGTTACCCTGAGTGTTCCCAAGAATAAGTTTCAGTGACGTCTTCTTGTTTTTCACACTTACTAAAGTGCAGTCAGCTGCCTGGCCTCCCATCAGCTCCTCAGAAGATGGGAACATTGCTCACTGTTCCTTTCTTTCTGGCTGTGCCTCACTCCTGTGCCTCTCACTGTGGCATGCCGGTGACATGCTGGTGATGGCATTTCTCTGTGTGGCCCCATTTATCCTTGGGAGAACTGATGACAAATGATAGGTACTTATGCAAAAATCATATGTCTGTTCTGAAGTAGGATTTAAGGGGATGTTTCTATCTTTTCTATGGCCTTCCTGGAACCCTAAGAATTTGTGAATGTCCAGTTGCTATAATTACAAGTGGCTAACTTCAGGGTCCAATGTGTGATTGGCTCTTACTCTGTGATGATCTGACCTCACTCCACACAAATGCCAAGCAATTTCCAAAAAGCGTAGTCTCTGTACATCACCTTCCATGCTTTAGACAGGACATCTGCCACGCTGAGTCTGAGGACACGGGGCACTAAGCGTACCCGAGGCCAAAGCATTAGCTGAGTTAGCTCTAAAAGTTCACTACCAAGTGTGGTCTAAGGAGTAGCAGCAGTACCATCACTGGGAGCTGGATAGAAGGCAGACTCTGGAGCCACGCCCTAGACCTACTGATTCAGAATCTAGACCCTAGAGATTCAGAATCTAGACCCTAGAGATTCAGAAGCTAGACCCTAGAGATTGGCACACTCACTAACATTTGAAAAGCACTGAACTGGGGCAGTGACTCTCAACTTTGGCGTAACAGTAGAATGACCCAGAGGGCTTCTAAAGATCCTGATACCTGGCCCTCGCCCCAGACTGATTCTAGTCTCTGGGGGTGGGAAGTGGTGTGGGGGTAGGACAAACATTGAGAAAGAGGTTGATCATTTAGAACAGGGTCATTCAGTTACCCAGAGTTGGATTTTATCACAATGAGGGTACAGGAAGTTGGCCTATAGCTCCTTCCTGAAGATCTCACGAAAGGAACAAAAAGCGCCAAAACACAGCAAAAACTCTCCAGTAGTAAACAAATTAAGTTAAGGGGCACAAATTCTTGTTAGAAACTTTAAACCGTGGTGGTCAAGAAAATAAACGAAGCTTCTCGTGTAGACCACACAGGTATCTACCAATCCCACCCTGCCTGCCTGGAGTGTTTCAAGAAAAGGACGCTGGTGATGAAATTCTGAGAATTCTTACTAATATCCACCAATGTAAAGAAAAGAAAACCTGTGGAGTAAATAGGCAGCCTGTGGGAAAGGTTAAGAGTATTGTGATTTTTTTTTTTCCCGAGGCAGAGGTCTCACTCTGTCTCCCAGTCTGGAGTGCAGTGGCGTGATCATAGTTCACTGCAGCCCTGAACTCCTGGGCTCAAGTGATCCTCCCATCTCAGCTGCCCAAGTAGCTGGGACTACAGGGCAGGCTACCACACCTGGCTAATTTTTAAAACAATTTATCGTAGAGATGGGATGTTGCTATGTTGCCCAGGCTGGTTTCAAGCTCCTGGCCTCAAGTGATGCTTCTGCTTCAGTGCCCCCAAAGTGTTGCGGTCACAGGCTTGAGTCACCACACCCAACCTGAAAATGTGTGTTCTAACAAGCCCTCCTGGTAGTCCTGATGCTCACTAACGTTTGAAAACTGCCGACGTTAAACAGTCTCCAAATTGTGTTCATGGCTACTTCCGTGCTGCCACCTCTAGCTTGCTGAGCTCCAGCTGAGGAAGGTGGGTAGGGAAGGAAGTTTCTATACTGTGGTTCCTACCACGCTGACTGCCCACAAATCAACTGGGGGTAAAGCAACTGGGGGAAGGAGCTGGTTACAAATGCTGCTCACAAGAGTGGGCCCCATGTTGGAGGGCTAAAGAAACCTCATCGTTACAGGCCTAGCACTGTGCCACTCTATGAAATTAGATGGTGTCCGAAGTCCACTGAACTTACAGCTCAAAACTTCTTTTGCAGCGCCTGGTGAGAGAAATTGCACAGGACATCAAAACAGATCTGTGCTTCTAGAGTACAGCTATTGGTGTTTTGCAGGAGGCAAGGAGGCCTACCTGGTTGGCCCTTTTTTGTTTTTTTGAGATAGAGTCTCACTTTGTTGCCCAGGCTGCCTTATCTCAGCTCCTTGCAACCTCTGCCCCAACGTCCCCCGGGTTCCAGCGATTCTCCCACCTCAGTCTCCTGAGTAGCTGGGATTATAGGCGTGCACCATCACACCAGGCTAATTTTTTTTTTTTGTATTTTTAGTAGAGACGGGGTTTCACCATATTGGCCAGGCTAGTCTTAAACTCCTGACTTCAAGTAATCTGCTCACCTTGGCCTCCCAAAGTACTGGGATTACAGGTGTGAGCCACCACAGCTGGCCTGGTTGACCTTTTTGAAGATATCAACCTGTGTGCCATCCATGCCGGACATGTAACAGTTATGCCAAAAGGCATCCAGCTAGCACGTGGAGAACAGCTTAATAATCTACCATGATGAGAAACACGTTTCATTCTCAAGAAAATAAAAACCCTCTTCTTCCTGTTATTGGTAGTTGTGAACATTAGACATTTTTTTTTTTCCCCATGGGGCCAAAGGGTACCTAAGTATATGATTGTGAGTGGAAAAATAGGAGACAGAAATCAGGTATGGGCAGTATTTCCATTTTCATCTGTGTGTGAATTGTTAATATAAATGAGATGTAAAGCATTCATGCAAGTCAAAAGTTTTGTCGAACAAGTTTCAGCAGTTCAACTTTATAGCAATTACAGATACACCTGTTAAATGTTTCTGAATGATGCCAGCATTTGAATTTTTTAAAACAAGCAAATTTCTTATTGACCACAACTAACTGGTGTTTGTAGCACTTTTATCACACAGCAGATTCCATCTGCAGACTTTTCTGAGTTGTCCTACATGCAAGTACATGTTTTTAATGTTGGCTGTCTTCTGTGCTGTTCCTGTATCAAAATACATGAAGCTATAAAAATTAAGACTCCAGGTGATTGTTGCTCTCTGAGAATGTAAATCCAGTATTGTCATGTCTTTTGATTTTGTTTTCCAAAGAGAAGCTAAAATTCTGAAATTTTATGTCTCACCTCCCAGCTTTTAAATGTTGGCAACAAATTTGCCTTTTTGGAAAAAAAAAAAGAAAAAAGAAAAAAGAAAAAAATCAGACAGACCAAAGAAAATAAAAGTTTGTTTCATGGGGTGCTAATTTTGTGCCACTGATTGTAGAGCATCTGGATGGCATTGCCCACATTAAGCATGAAAAAGATGAAAAAAAAAATGACATTGGTGGGCGTGGTGGCTCAAGTCTGTAATCCCAGCACTTTGGGAGGATGAGGCGGATCACCTGAGGTCAGGAGTTCGAGACCAGCGTGGCCAACATGGTGAAACCCCGTCTCTACTAAAAATACAAAAATTAGCCGGGCATGGTGGCAGGTGCCTGTAATCCCAGCTATTCGGGAGGCTGAGGCAGGAGAATCACTTGAACCTGGGAGGTGGCAGTTACAGTGAGTCGAGATCATGCCACTGCACTCCAGCCTGGGCGACGGAGCAAGATTCCGTCTCAAAAAAGAAAGACATGAAAATGTACAGAATATTAGAGAAGAAAAGATACCAGAGGGACAGAACACACAAAGATAGATGAACAAGCTAGTGTAGAAGAGAAAAACACCCACAGGAAAAGAGAGCTAAAAAACTGAGATGATACAACGGCAAGAAAATGGAACTATTGTACATTAGGAGACTTTGGACATATCCCTGTTTTTCACCTGCCAATAGATCAACAACGCGGCAACTAGTGAACACGCTTTTCAAAGCCAACCAATCGGTGTCAGGTCTCCCTTCTGAAAGTCAGCCAGTCAGGGAGGGACTCACTTCAATTAAACAGGCCTCCAAGTGCCAACCAATCAACAATAGTGTCATCAATGACGTTTGCCCACCTACACCCCTGGAAATCCTGTCTCTAACTTCTACCTCCCCCTAAACCCTGTATGAGATTCATAGTCAGTTCTGCTGACCAGCACAGTTCTCTCTTATAAAGCAGTAACTTCAGTTTTGTCTTTTTATCTTATATGTTGAATACTGGTCTCATCTGACAAATTCAGGAATGAAAACGTTGAAGTAAAAGAAAGAGGTGGGTGGTGAGAAGTGAATAATGTAAATTAGAATTAAGAATAAATGACCACGAGGTTTGTGATCACTGAATAGGACATAAATATGTTATAAAAGACAAGATAACAAAACTAACAGCGACAAAACAGAAGTTTGGGAGAGGGAAGTGGGAAGAAGTTTAAAAAGTTTAATTTTCTGATTTTTATATCTGGCATCACTCATCAATAGCTAAAATTCAGACAAGGAGTTTAAAAATGATTCTGACATCTTAATGTCTTCTTTTTTTTTTTTTTTTTTTTTTTTTGAGACGGAGTCTTGCTGTGCCCCAGGCTGGAGTGCAGTGGCGCGATCTCGGCTCACTGCAAGCTCCACCCCGCCGGTTTCACGCCATTCTCCTGTCTCAGCCTCCCAAGTAGCTGGGACTACAGGCGCCCGCCACCTCACCCGGCTAATTTTCTTGTATTTTTAGTAGAGACGGGGTTTCACCAGATTAGCCAGGATGGTCTCGATCTCCTGACCTCGTGATCCGCCCATCTCGGCCTCCCAAAGTGCTGGGATTACAGGCTTGAGCCACCGCGCCCGGCCCTTAATGTCTTCTTAAGTTATTTTTGTTACAATAAAATGTAAATATGCATGAACATAACTAGTTATAATCTTGATAGCCTCATAGTTCTTATACAAAGTAAATACAAACAAAGCCAATAAAATTCAGATGATCAATTATTTAAAAATAGATTTTGAGTACAGCATTTATACAGAAAAGAGCGCAAGTCACTGGCTAGTCAAATGTATTTTCACAAGGTGAACACAGCCATGCAATCAGCACCTGGGCCAAAGCCTCCTCTCTTTCCTACTGCCAGCTCCTCCAGCAGAGGCAACTCTCAAGGTGGTTTCTGACACCATAGATTCATTTTGCCTTTTTTGAACTTTATAACAGTGGAATCAAAAGGTTTGTCCTCTTTCGTGACTGGCTGCTTTCATTCAGCATTATGTCTGCGGCCCATTCATCTGTATTGTTGCGTGCAGTTGCTTATTTTCATTTTTGTACAGTATTCTATTATGTGACTATACCACATTGTATCCATTCTACTGATAGTGGGCATTTGAACTATTTCTGGGTCTGGTTACTACAAAGAATGCTTCTGTGAACATTCTTACACATGTCTTTTGGTGAACATATGTACATATATCTGTTATGTATATTCGTAGAAATAGAATTACTCAGGCAGAGTATACATATGTTCAGTTTAACTACATGCTGCCAAACAGTTATCCAAAAGTTTGTAGCAATTTATACTTCCACCAGCAGTGCATGAAAGTGTCAGATGTTCTACATCCTTGCCAACAGTTGGTACTGTCAGTCTTTTACGTTTTAGCCATTTTGGTGGATGTTTCGTGATTATCTCAGTGTAATTTTATGTGCATTTCCCTGAAAACTAGTGATGTTGAGCACTTTTTCATATGCTTATTAACCATTCGGATATTCTCTTTTATGTAGTGTAGATTCACATTTTCCCATTAAAATTGGTTTATCTGTCTTTTTCTTATTGATTTGTAGAAGTTTTTAAATATTGTGAATTCAAGTCTATTGTTGGATGTATTAATAACAGAAATTCTTAATTTTAATCAAGTCCAAGTTTATGAAGGTATTACATGTTTCCATCTAGAACTTTACTGTTTTACATTTCATATTTAGATTTGCAATCCATCTGGAAAGGATTTTTGTGTGTCGGGTGAGGTAGGGGTCAAGATTCATTTTTCTCTATATAGATTTCCAATTGGCCCAGCACCACTTATTGTGAAAACTCTTTTTCCTCCACTGCATTGCATTTCTGCCATAAATTAAGTGACTATAGGAAGGTTTGTTTTTGGACTATTTCCTTTGGTTAATTTGTCTGTCCCTCTGCCAATATCGCATTGTCTTATTGTAACTTCATAATCAGTTTTGGTATCTTGCCATATAAGCTGTTCAATTTTGTTCTTAAAGATTTTATGGACTTTTCATGGTGATTTGCATTTCCACATGTATTTTCGATTTGGACAGAAAGACCTGCTGGGGTTTTGATAGGGACTAAATCAGATCTATAGATCAATCTGGGAGGAACTGATATCTTTACACTATTGAGTCTTCTGACTCAGACTGTATCTCTCCATTTATTTAAGTCCTCCCTAATTATGGTCAATAATATTGTGTAGTTTTATGTAGCGAGATCTCACATATATTTGTTAGATTTATTCCTAGATATTTGATTTTTGATGCTATTATAAATAGTACAGGTTTTAAAGTTTCATCTTAAAATATTTTCTGGGACTGGGCATGGTGGCTCATGCCTGTAATCCCAACATTTTGAGAGGCTGAGGCAGGAGGATCACTTGAGACCAGGAGTTTGAGACCAGCCTGGGCAATGTAGTGAGACCCTGTCTCCACAAAAAATACAAAAATTAGCAGGGCATGGTGGCGCATGCCTGTAGTCCCAGCTACTCAGGAGGCTGAGGTGGGAGGGTTGCTTGAGTCCTGGAGGTCGAGACTGCAGTGAGCCGTGACTGTACCACTGCACTCCAGCCTGGGAGACAGAGTGAGCCACTGTCTCTCAAAAAAAAAAAAAAAAATCCTTACTGATATATAGAAATGAAATGGACTTTTTAACCTTGCCCTTGTATCTAGTGACTTTGCTAAATTCACTGATTAATTCTAATAGTTTATCTGTTGTTGTTTTCTGAGTTTTTAACTTCCATAATCATATAATCTGATTCTTCCAGGCAGTTGAGCTGAGGGTGAATTACTTTATCCAATCTTGGATTGAGCTGGATTTCTGTATTTGTGAATGCTATTCATTATCTTTAATCCCAGAGTAGAGGCTTTCAGGGGTCTTAACAGAAAACCTGAGGTGTTTCACAGGACCTTTCCTCCAAAACCCCAATTTTGTCTCCCCAGCTCCAAAAGCTCTGCTTAGTTTCTCTGCCTCTTTGTCACCAACTATATAGTGGAAAAAGCTTGAAGGGAAAAGGAGCCAAATGTCAGGTCACCTCTCTGTGCCTCTTTTCTTTCTGGGATCTTGACTGCAGATATCTCTGCTTCCTTTCATTTTTTAAAAATTTATTTTTATTTTTTATTAAATTATTATTTTTGTTTTTTGAGACGGAGTCTCGCTCTGTCGCCCAGGCTGGAGTGCAGTGGCGTGATCTCAGCTCACTGCAACCTCCATCTCCCGGGTTGGAGTGATTCTTCTGCCTCAGCCTCCTGAGTAGCTGGGATTACAGGTGTGCACCACCACACCTGGCAAATTTTTGTATTTTTGTAGAGATGGGGTTTCACCATGTTGGCCAGGCTGGTCTCGAAATCCTGACCTCAGGTGATCCTTCCACCCAAAGTGCTGGGATTACAGGTTTGAGCCACTGCGCCAGACCAATTAATTATTTTCGAGACAGAGTCTTGCTCTGTCACCCAGGCTGGAGTGCAGTGGTGCGATCTTGGCTCACTATGACCTCTGCCTCCCTGATTTAAGCAATTCTCTTGCCTCAGACTCCCAAGTAGCTGGGACTACAGGTGTGTGCCACCACGCCTGGCTAATTTTTGTATTTTTAGTAGAGACGGGGTTTCACCATAGTGGCCAGGCTGGTCTCAAACTCCTGACCTCAAGTGATCTGCCTGCCTCGGCCTCCCAAAGTGCTGGGATTATAGGCATGAGCCACTGGGCCTGGTCTATTTTTTATTTATTTAATAATTATCTTAGTGGGTATGAAGTGGCATCTCATTGTGACTGATTTTCATGTATTTAATGGTTAATGATGTTGAGCATATTTTCGTGTGTTTATCGGCCATTTGTATATATTCTCTGGAGAAATGTCTATTCAGATCCTTTGTCTATTTTTAAATTGTGTTATTGTCTTTTTATTATTGAGTTGTAAGAGTTCTTTATATAGTGTTCTATCTAGACTGGATTTTGTTACAACTCAATAATAAAATATTTTTGACCATTCTGTGGGTTGTCTTTTCATTTTCTTAATAGTGTTGTTTGTAATACAAGTTTTTAATTTTAATGAATTCCAATTTATTTTTCTTTTTATTGTTTGTTTCTTTGATGTTGCATCTAAGAAGACTTTGCCTAACCCAAGGTCACAAAGGTTTGCTCTTATGTTTTCTCCTAAGAATTTTATAATTCTAGCTCTTACACCTAGGTCTCTGATCCTTTGGAGTGAATTTTTACTTATGGTAGAAGGAAGGGATCCAACTTCATTCATTTGCACAAAGATATGCAGTTGTCTTGGTACTATGGTCCCACATCCTTTAACTAGTCCATCACGTTCTCCTCCATGACCCCAGGACCCCTCATCATGCATGACCTCGTGCTCGCCCCTGGACTGCTGATCCCTGGGACATCACCCTCATGGTGCAAGTGGTTCTTGTCCAGTCTTCTCCAGGACTTGCAGTAGATTAGAAATTACTTCACTCAAGAACTTGGTCAGGGTATGCATTGCTGTCTTCACTACTTACTGCAAAGTAAGGAGTGTAAGAGTCTAATGTGGAATATATACAATTTTGTGGAAAACTGGGGGGTATGTAGTGGTCAGGCTACTATAGTACAAAGGAGACCCACCCCACAGGCCCCTGATTTTCTGTGGCAGAAGGGAATGCACGGTCTGGCAGCCAGCAGCCGGCTCCACTCCAATGCTTGCTGTTTCTATGGAAGCCCTGGCATTCATGTCTGTTCCCCCACTGGGAGTTCTGATGGGTGCTCACTCTTGCCACTATCGTCATGAAAGCAAAGTGACTTGTTTTTCCCCAAAGGGAACATTATGAATGCAACCAAATGCCTGAAGATTTCCTGCGTGTCCAATGCCCATCCACCAGGAGGCCTGGTTTTAAATATTCTTTAGAACTTTCCTTGTCACTCAGAGTGTGTCACTTCTACTTCTGTTTCTGTAAAGTGGGGAATTGTGGTCTCTATCTTTAAGCATTAAGACAAAAATATTCCTACCCTGATGAATATGGAGAGCTGTGTTCCCACAAGTGTCTTTCTTGGGCCTGTGTTTCAGCAACAATGGCTTTTCCTCTGGAAGATTCGTGAAAACTTCTGCTGATTAGGAAAGACCTCATCCACTCCCACTCCACCCTCCCCGTGTTACCAAGCAGATGGCAGAACCGGCGCTAGGAGGGAGTGTTTAGCCACCAGAGGGAAGACTTTCTGGGGAAAAGTCTGATAACCAGACTCTGATGCCCGGAGCCGCACTGGGCATGTGACCCCAGCGGTGGGGCGTCTGTCTTACATTGTCAAGTGGTGGAAGATCGCAAAAGGAAACATAGCAAGAAATTTAGGTAGAGCATGTGTAACAAGTTGAGAAAACGTGACTGGACTGTACCCTTCAGTGAATTTGTCTTGAATGGCTGGTGAACCTCCACATTTATTGAGTTATTAATTCAATCAACCAATATTATTGTGCACCTACTATGTGACAGGCATGGTGCTAGTGACTTGAGATAGCAAGGAACAAAAAAGTGCAGGGATCTTGGAGCTTATAGTTCAGTGGGGGAAATTTGGAAATAAATATAAATAAAGATAAAGATAAACTACAGGGCTGGGAGCAGTGACGCAGGCCTGTAATCCCAGTACTTTGGGAGGCCGAGATGGGTGGATCACGAGATCAGGAGTTCGAGACCAACCTGGCCAACATGGTGAAACCCCATCTGTACTAAAAATACAAAAAATTAGCCGGGCATGGTGGCAAGTGTCTGTAATCCCAGGTACTCGGGAGGCTGAGGCAGGAGAATCACTTGAAGTCAGGAGGTGGGGGTTGCAGTGAGCGGAGACCGTGTCATTGCACTCCAGCAAGGTAACAATAGCCCGACTTATTGGAGGAAGACTTTCCTGAGTCTGTAACATTTAAGCACAGGCTTGAAGCAGGGAGGAGAAGGCTCTCAGAAGAGAAAACAGCAGGTGCTAAGGGCTTGGGGTCTGAAAGAGCTTGGTGTATTTGAGGAGCTGAAGAGGCCACCATGCCTAGCTGCATATGCAGAGAACAATGCATGGAGAGTAAAAGACTTACTGAGGCTGAGCTTAATGTTCTAACTTTCTATCCTAAGTGCAGTGGAAAACCATTCTAGGGTTTTCTGTTGGGGAATGATATGATCAGATTTTATATGCATGTCTTGAGTGTCTCCACGAAGACAATAAACTCTTTAAAGCAGGGCCAGGGACTTACCTTTCTTTCTATGCTTCAAAGAGCTAGTATTGTGCTGTGAGTATCATAGGGGCCTGGCAGGTGTGTTCTGATGGCAATTCATGCTGGAATTCATTTTAGGCAAAGGTTTGTTTGGTTGCACAAGATAAAAGTAGCCTATCTGTGTTCCCTGTAACACAATATAGGAAAAGTAGGATTATTTTGATGTACTAAAATAATAAATGCCATTCTCTTCATACATACACATGCATACACCCACATACATATGGATGTACACACACTTGTGTGTGTGTGCGTGTGTGTGTATTTTTTCAAGTGAGACCATTTGTTACTACTGGAAATTCACAAATAATTATTTTCCTTTTCCTAACTCCTCTCTATTTAACTTTTACTTTTAGACTATGTCTTTTTTCAGTTTGCCTAAAAAAATTGTTCAGCTAATAAATATTTTCAAGGCAGACAAAAGGAGCTTCCACAGGTTATGAGAAAAATACTAGGCTCTGGGAAGACCTCCATGGATACAAAAACATAAATCATAGAGGGCCCTTTTGAAATGTCATTCACCTTCCTTTCTCATAGGAAATCAGGGTCCAGAGAGAAATTAACTAACGTTACAGTTCATCTGGATCTTGTTACTCAAACCAGGGTAAGAATGGTAGAGGAGGATGCACCCAGTAGAAGCCAATCCATTTGGAGTTTTATAGTTTCCCATTAAAAAAAACTACTGAGCTTCCTAGGAAGACAGATGTATTTATCCAAAACTTGGCACCTGGAAAATATTACTCACTGATGACAATCCAAAGAGTTATTTATCAGCCGGGGTTGGGATGGCAGACTAACAACGAAGAACAGAAATCACCATTTGGTTCTGAAGCAATGGAGCCCCTAGAAGACATCAGCTATCGGGGATGTTTTAACATCATGAAGCATGAGGCCTTGGCAGGTTGGGGAAGTTTGCTTTTTTTAGACAGGGTCTTGTCTGTCACCCTGGAATGCAGAGGTGTGATCTTGGCTCACTGCAGCCTCAACCTCCCAGGTTCAAGCAATCCTCCTGTCTCAGCCTCCTGAGTAGCTGGGTCCACAGGCACGCACCACCACGCCGGGCTACTTTTTGTATTTTTAGCAGAAATGGAGTTTTGCCATGTTGCCCATGTTGGTTTCGAACTCCTGGACTCAAGTGATCCACTCGACTTAGCCTCCCAAAGTGCCAGGATTACAGGCATGAGCCACCGTGCTTGGCCAAGTTTGCTTCTTAATAGTACTGGTTACCATCATTAGTATTTTAAGAAAATTTGGATGCATGTATTTGTTCACTCATTTCCTTCCTCTCTCCTGTCTTTTGTCAAATATATACCGGTAGCTAATGCATGGGAGATGGTGAGGTGGATACACAGACGTTTAAGCAGAGTCGTCCTTGCCTTTATGGAGTTTACATTCTAGTAGGAAATAAAAACATATATAAAACGTATGCAAGATAGAATCTGAAAAGCATCCTAAGATTGTAAAAAAGGAGTTTAGAACAGAGGACACCATCTCAGGTTGGTGTGAAGGAGGCTAAGTGCAATTAGGTAGTTGCGACTCAAGACTTTTGGGAAACTGGGACTCCCAGGAGGATCTCCTTATTTGCTTGCATTGGGAAGGTGCTGATTCTTCTTCATGAATGGCTTGTTTATGAAGATTTCTGGGGTCAGGTGATTTTGTTGGATGTCGGTAGTGATGCCTGGCACCAAAATGAACCTCCCTTGATTCCTGCCCTTAGGAATTGCCAAAGAGAAGATTTGTATGTTTGTGCAAGGGTGGGCATTGAGATTTTATTGTCTCACCTTCCCACTTAATCTCTGCACAGGAAGGAGTCTCTGGTGTCATCTCTGTCCTATGGGCTCTTTTCTTTATCCTGGGGTACTTGGTAGACTCTTCCTTTCTCACTTTTTTCCCTCAAGTTTTTTTTTTTCATGCCCCTTCTCGGATTAACTAGCTTGAGATCCATATGTTGGCTCAGATGTGTGTTTCCTTTACCCAGCATGCAAACTAACCTTCTTACAAACTCCAGCGCAGGCAAGGGATGGGAGGGGATTTTCAGATATTGATTCAATTCATTCTCCTGCCTCCAGAAGAATAATGACCTGTGTAAAGAGTTGCCCATTTCCTTTCAAAGATCTTCTCAGCAAGAAGAAACTCGACTTATGCTGATTGGGAAGTACCCCCTTCTGCCATTTAGAGCTATTCTGTTTTGCTTCCATTTCTAGGAGATGTTTTTAATACTAGGAAATTAAAGTCTCTGGCACCAAAATATTATCCACTCCAAGAGAGGCACCATAGCAAAGCGGTTAAGAAGGCAGATTCCTGGAGCCATACCACTTGGGTCCAGATCCTAATTCTTTCACTTTTCAGCTGAGGCACTTACTATCTGAGCATCCTCTCTGCACCTCAGTTTCCTCAACTATGAGGATAATAACAGTATGGATCTCATAGGCTCCTGAGAGGACTGAATGCCTGAAGTGTCTAAAATGGGTCCTGGCACATAATAAATATTATATAAGTTTTCTCTATTGTTATTTCACTTTGGTTAATAGGGAAAATCTATTTATAGACTACATTCTCATTAGTAACTTTTTTATCTTTGTAACTTTGTAGGAAGTGTTTTGAAAAGGAATATCTATACATATATTCTAAGCAAAAGAAATATGTGTACTGAGAATCACCAACTTTCTTATGCTCCTTCCTATTCAATCTCCCGCCACCCCAGTCCTATGCAACCCCTGTCACTGTACATTAGAGTAGTCTTTCTAGAGTATCATATACATAGAAGAACACAGTATGTAGTCTTTTGTGTCTCATTTATTTTACTCAGCATAATTTTTTTTTTCAGATGGAGTCTTTCTCTGTTGCCCAGGCTGGCATGCAGTGGCATGATCTCAGCTCACTGCAACCTCTGCCTCCTGGGTTCAAGCAATTCTCCTGCCTCAGCCTCTGGAATAGCTGGGATTGCAGGCACCTGCCACCACGCCTGGCTAATTTTTGTATTTTTAGTAGAGGTGGGGTTTCATCATGTTGGCCAGGCTAGTCTCGAACTCCTGACCTCAAGTGATCCACTTGCCTCAGCCTCTCAAAGTACTGGGATTACAGGTGAGCCACTATGCCTGGCCAGCATAATGTTTTTAAGATTCAACTATGTTATTGTATATATTAGTTCATTCATTTTTTTTTTTGCTGAGTAGTATTCCATAGCAGGGGCATAGCCATATCACAATTTGTTTATCCATTCACCCGTTGATGGACATTTGTTTTATTTCCAGTTTGGGACTATTTTGAATAAAGTTGCTATGAGCATTCACGTAGAAGTCCTTATGTAGACATATTTTATTTCTCTTGAGTAAGTACCCATGAGTGGGATTGCTAGGTTATCAGATCAGTGTATGTCTTACATTATAGGCAACTTCCAAAATGTTTTCCAAAGTAGTGGTGCCGTTTTCCATTCTCACCAACAATGTATGAGAGTTCCAGTTGTTCCACATCATCACCAACACTTGATATTGTCAATTTAAAAAAAATCAGCCATTTGAATAAATGTATAGTATTATCTCATTATTGTTTTAATTGGCATTTCACACATCTTTTTAGGAACTTATTAGCAATTTGTATATCTTCTTTGACAAAATGTCTATTAAAATATTTTCTCCATTTTTCTTTAAATTGAGTTGCTTCACTCTTTATTACTGAATTACAAAAGTTCTTTGTATAATCTGATTAAAAGTCCTTTCCCAGATATGAGTATTTTGATTATTTCCTTCCAGGCTGACTAGTCTGGTTTTAAAACTTCGCTCCTTCCAAACTATATGGGGGTGTTGATCAAGAGTTAATTTACCATCAAGTGGTCCCAAACTGGGGGATCCTTTAAGGAAACACCATGTAATTGCTTGCTCCTGCAATCTAGTATTTCTTCCATTCTTGGCACTAAATATTTACATTTGGAGTTGAAAAGATACCCTGTGTGAGCATAGACACAGCATTCCATCTAATGCTGTCAGAAAAAACAGCTCCAGACCCAGCATTACCAAATCTGCAAGATGGAACAAACAGATGGCTTGTCCATCACAGGATGGGGCCCATCCCATTTCTGAAACGTTTCTTCCTTTTGCAGCACCTTGGCTTTTATTAACCAGCTGTTTGCCCAGACAGACCCTCCCTGGCCTTCCAATTCTCTTTCAGGAGAGTAAAGTTATCTAATAACCACAAGGTGGGGCTTGCCTGTTACTATAGGCTTAGAGAATGGACTGAATTCTGGAGGTTACTCTGGCTTCGCAGGAGTCGAAACCCAGAGACATTTATCAGACAGGGAAAATAAACCTCAAAACCAAAAGCAGCTGAAGAAGAAAGTGGTGCTTTAGGCATCCAGGAAATTTCTGATTTCCTTCATTCTCTAACAGGTAGTAAAATCATAAAAATGCTATTTAATGTTAATTGAGCACTTACTAGTTCATACACATCTTTTTATTGAAACCTCATAACTCAGTGAGGAAGATACTTTATTATTTTTCATATTCAGATAAAGAAATGAAGGCTAGGGAAATACTAAAACCAATAATGGCAGAGCTGGACATTAAGCCACGTCTGTCATCAAAGCTGTGCTTTGAGACACTACAGACACCTTTCCCCCATAGACAAACACGTCCTTGTATCTTTCCTTGAATTGAGGAGTCAGTCATTGTTGTTAACTTACATTTTCTTTTCTCTTTCTGACTGTGTTTCTTGGCTGATACCACAAGTTCCCAGAGGAAGGGATGAAGCCCATTGCTTGTCTAACTCCTTTGCTTAGGACAGAAATCCTGATTTGGGGGATTCCTGATTTGGAGACCCTATGTCATCTAAATCCTGACCTACTGACTGATCCATGCAGGTTGTACTGTCAACACAGCTCACAGAACCAAGTACTTTATCCCCACCCACACTTAAGGATACAATTCCTGGTGTCTTTATGACAGTGAAAGAGAAAAGGGCTGACTCATGGCATTATGGAGATATATTCCAAGACCTTCACGAGAGCCTCAGATGCCTAAATGACTCTCCCTTCTTTTGGTAAATGTATTCTATGTTTCCAGTAGAGAGCCCCATTGCTGGGCTGAGATGCACATGCTAGGTGCTCAACTAGGTTCGCTCACTCTAATTAAGGGGCTCATTTGCATGCCAGCCACGCGGTGAGTCTGATTCAAGTTTGTGTCCCAGAAAATCGCCAATGTCCACTTGTCCTGGATCTTCAAGGTCACACAGGGAAGCTGGAATCGTGAATGTTGAAACTGGGAACGCCAAGAGTCCACAACTACCTGATCCATGATACCCCTTGATTTCTTGGCCAAATCTCTTTTTCACATCCTGGGATATTAAATTAAAGAGGGAGTTAAGAAAGTCCTTTTCAGGCTGGGCATGGTGGCTCATGCCTGTAATCCCAGCACTTTGGGAAGCCGAGGTAGGCAGATCACCTGAAATCAGGAGTTCGAGACCAGCCTGGCCAACATTGTGAAACCCTGTTTCTAATAAAAATATAAAAATTAGCCAGGCATGGTGGTGTGCACCTGTAATCCCAGCTACTCAGGAGGCTTAGGCAGGAGAATCGCTTGAACCCAGGAGGTGGAGGTTGCAGTAAGCTGAGATTATGCCACTGTAATCTAGCCTGGGTGATGGAGTTAAGACTCTGTCTCAAAAAAAAAAAAAAAAAAAAAAAAAAGGCCTTTTCAAAAGTAACATTGGTAATTCTGAATCCATATGGGAGCAGAGGCTCAGGAAGGCCTCACCTGTGTCCGTAGACACCTTCCAGCAGAACCTCAGAGGAAGGAGTGCTTCTCAGCAGTGAGCATTGTGGAGGAGGCAGCAGGGAAACAGACTGGAGAGGAGGGTATGTGTGTGCGTGCAGGCAAGCTCATGCATGAGTGTGTCTGTTGGGTGGGAGGTGGAATGTGCTTGTGCCTGTCCATGCGTGAGGTGCATGGGAGGTGGTGTGAGTGGGGCAGCTGCAGATGGCAAGCCAGTCCTAGCTGTGCTCTGTTCCCTAGCCCGGCCCCTGGAATGACTGACAATGCTAACCTGAGAAAATCCTCTTTAGGGGCACTGCTCCATAGCCTGGAAGCATGGGAATCTGCTAAGCCCCTGGGTAGCCCAGCTTGAGGCTTTTGATCGAAGCCCACAGCAAAACTGTTAACGTGTTTCTTGACCACAAAGAAACAGTGGGTAGAATTTTGGTTTGGTTTAGATTAGCTAGTGGTTCTATGGCTTTTGGGGAGAATAAAAGCCCAATTACTTCCTTAAAAAATAAGTGAGTAACTAGATTATTACCTCTTATTTCTGATTGTGAAGAAGAGGAGGTAGGTGTAAGACGTTTGTGTCTGGGAAAGACTGGGGTATCCAGACCTCATAGAGGCAAAACCATGAGTTCATCAAAATGTGTTGCCTGGGCCCTAACTCTAACCGCCACCTCCATGTCCCTCATCTTTCAGGCATTAGTGTCTCCCCTCTCCCAAAACTATTCACAGAAGTAGTTGGCACAGAAGAGTTGGTTCTGTATATCAACCATTTACCCATAATGTAAATTATAGTAAAATGTATCTCCTCTCCTCTCCTCTCCTTTTCCCCTCTCTGTCTTTCTCTCTGTCTCTCTCTTTGAGACAGAGTCTTTCTCTGTCACCCAGACTGGAGTGCAGTGGCATGAACATGGCTCACTACAGCCTCAACCTCCCAGGCTCAACTGATCCTCCCACCTCAGCCTCCCAAGTAGCTGGGACTACAGGTGTGTCACCATGCCCAGCTAATTAGATTTTTTTTTCCATAGAGTTGGGGGTCTCACTGTGTTGCCCAGGCTGGTTTCAAGCTCCTAAGCTCAAGCAATCCTCCTACCTCAGCCTCCCAAAGTGCTGGGACTACGACATGAGCCACCATGCCTGGCTAGTTACTCTCTTCCTAAAGAGGTAAGCCTGAGTACAAATCCCATACAAAAGAATGTACTTACTTAGCTATTTTTTACTTATTGTTCTTTATAGGTTGCTTCCAACTTTCTCCTATGTTAAATAATGTCACCACAAATATACTTGTATATGTATATTTTCACTCTTTTTGGTTAATTTATTCCCAGAAGTGAGATTACTGGGTCAAAAGGTCCTTCTGCTAGTGTGTAACCTGGGCCGGCTGCTCAATACCTCTATGCTTCAGTTTCTCATGTATAAAATGGGAATTATAATAATAGTACTTTATTCATAGGTTTGTTGTGAGAATTAAATGAATTGATGTATGTAATGCACTTAGAATAATACCTGCACAAAGCTAGTACTATGCTTAATATTTAACATGTTATATTTGTTATTTTTATATCACCATGGGAGGTTGATTTGGAGACATTTCTAATTATGAAATGAAGAGTTATTTCCGATTGAAAAAAGTCTTTGGAAAAGCAGGAAAGTGGCTCCTTTAGAGGGCGGCATCTTAGCCAATATCCTGATTTGCAGCCTGGAGGCAGGTGTCCATGCCTAACGTCAGTGCCCGGGGCAGCCTACTCTTCCTGCAAGATAGATGCTGCTCTCAGAGGCAGGTGGCGCGGCCGCAAGGGCTCCCTTTGGCAAGGCACACCCAAGCAGCTGATGGTCCTAAGAGGCCATTTTCCTTGACTGTGCGCTGGCTGCCCCTCCTCCCATGCCCAGTGCTCCCTGACTCTGCTCCTGGACAGTCAGTGGGGCCTCCTGAGAGTCAGAGGTACAGTGCTGAGCACACAGGAAGGCTCAGGGAACATGTTTTGAGGAGTGGAGCCACGTTGGGGAGCAAAGCTCTGTTCCGTCACCTGCTTCTGCCTATCACCTCCACTCCCTCCAGAAATCAGGCATCAAGTACATATTGACAGGGCTCTTTAAAGGCGACTGGTTGCTCAGCCTCAGGGGATCCAATACTTTTTTTTTTTTCTTGAGACGGAGTCTCACTCTATTGCCCCAGCTGGAGTGCAGTGGTGCCATCTTGGCTCTCTGCAACCTAGGTTCAAGCGATTCTCCTGCCTCAACCTCCTGAGCAGCTAGGATTACAGGCACCTGTCACCATGCCCAGCTAATTTTTTTGTATTTTTAGTAGAGATAGGGTTTTACCATGTTGGCCAGGCTGGTCTCAAACTCCTGGGCTCAAGTGATCCGCCGACCTTAACCTCCCAAAGTGCTGGGATTACAGGCATGAGCCACTACACTCGGCCCCAATACATTTAATTTCAAGTGTCTTAAAGTAGTGGGCTGTGAATTCAGGGCTACTTGGAGCCCTTAGCATAGCCATCTGCCACGATTTTCCCAACGCTTTTGTCCAGAGCCCTTAAATAGTTAAGTAGGACTCAAGGCCAATTGCCATCAATTTCCTTAATATTTACATTGGGTGTTTTATTCTCTGATGCCTTGGGAGTGATACATATGCCAGTGTCCCACTGAAGGCTGACACTTCTTCATTTAAAGGGAAAATCTGTAAATGTGTACTGTCTTACCTGCCTGCTACTACTGATTACCTTTAGGAGGAGTGACTGGCGCATGGAGGGTGATGGTTAAATGTTGAATAAATGAAGGCATGAATGTACAACAGTTTTTTTTTAGCTGTTCCCTATTGTGGAGCTTTTATGTTGCTTCAGTTTTTAAAAAATTATAAATGTTACCTTCAACATATTTGTGTGTATAGCTTCCTTCTTTTGGGTTATTTCCTTTTCCAGAAGTAGAATTTCTGTGTCAAAGGGTAGAAACGATTTATGGCATTTGATTTGTATTTTTAAACTGCTTTGCCCAAGTATTATACCAAGTTTTACTGCTCCCAGCAGTGTTTGAGTGCCAGTTTTACAGTAAGCTTTCTGGCTTTGGCTGTGAACAGAAAATTCTTTTTTGCTACTTTATTAGGTTAATACTGATATCTGAATAACTTAATTTTTCATTTTTTTTTAATTTCTAGTGAGGCTATCTTTCTGTGTTTGATTACTACTTATATTTATTATTTTGTGAATTTTCTTCAGTGCTGTTTTCTATTATCAACTGAACAATACTTACCTAATTAAGGTATTCACCTGCAAATGTTGCTAGTCTGTTATTTTTCTTTTCCTTTTTCTTTTCCTTCCCTCTCTCCTTCCTTTCCTTCCCCCTTCACTTCCTTCCTTCCCTTTTCCTTCTATTGTTTTAATGTTCATATTGTCACCTCTGTTAATATTTTCCTCTGACTTTGATTTACAAGCCACAAGAATGTGACTACCGTAACAGAGGGAAAGATGGACGCTTAAAACACAAGGGAAAATTTCTCTTGTTTTAGTTTGCTGGCTAGTTTCCACCTCACTCTGTATTGACTTTAGGAATTTTCTAGTAGTATGATATGTTCATTGTGTGAAGGGTATGATAGAGCGCCAACATTTTTGGCATGGTGTCTTTGTTCTGTGGGATTCGTGAACAAACAGGCCGAAGGCTAACTTTTCCTCTGCCTCCCCACTTACTTGTAACCCTTGTGGAAACTTTGAAGATGGCAGGAAAGGTGAAAGGCAGCTGGCTTGAGTGTTGCAGGAAGGAAGAGGATTATCATCTTGAAATGTTTTTGGAGGAACCAGCTACCTTCTAAATGAAAAATATGGAAAGGGGGAAGGATGGAGCAGTATATCTTGGCTGTGGTACAGCTGGTCTAACAGGGTTGAGTTGGGGGGTCTGTGTACAAGGGAAATGTTTGTGCTGGCACCAGCATGGAACTGTATTGCAGGAAAGGGAAGAAATTTAGCCATTAAAGTGAGATGGAAACGTTAGGCCAGTCCTTTTCTGGGTATATCTGAAAATCAGAATAGTGAGCCTTTCAAGGGCTAAGGTCCATGGAGGGTCTGAAGGGCCTCCCCAGGGATTCCCATCTGGGTTTTCAATACTCTACTGTGTCTCCTGTAGTTTCCTGTGGTTGCCGTGTGCAGGGAAGCGATGGTGTTCATTGTTTCACGATCAAGCAGAGCATGGGTCCCAACTCCCCAGCTGCCGGGAACCACTGTCTAGGCGGTTCTCGTGGGAATGAGTGGGGCATAAAAATTCTGTTTCTCAGTTGGTGAGCCCTGCTTTCCCTTGTGTTATTTTAAGCTGCCATTACCATATGGCCTGATCCCAGGGTGTGGCTTCTATGACTTATTTTAGCAAAAAATAATTACTAGTAGCATTGTTGACCTAAAAAGCCATTAAGATTTAACCATTCCTACCTTCCCTCTTGGTTTTGCAGCAAATGCAGTAGGCTTGGGGGCAATTAGTAATTGTAATGAAAAGCGAATATATGAAGTTACACACTTTTGAGTTATTTACATGTGGTGTGAAACACAAAATGAGGGGTATGGAAAGGATATGTGATGCCGAATATAAATTAATCCATGTGCTTCTCTCAAGATTGAGTCATATCTGAGGCTTAGAGTAGACCCTATCACCTCCTGCTGTCACCAGTAAGTGTCTGTGCTGCCCAGGCATACATATGATCAACTGCTGAAAACAAACAGCCAAGCAAACTTGAATGCCTGATGTGAGAGCAGGTGCCCTTAGGGAATCTCTCCTTTGGGCTAGTGTCCTCTGAACTCAGCCCTTTTCGATCTGTCTCTTTAAGGTGTGTGCCTTTTAACCCTACCTGATCTTTACCTTTTGTAGAGTTGGCACACATGGTGGACACTCAGTTGGCGTTGAATTGTTGACTGACCAATGGAGAGAACAGCAAGGAAAGAGTGGCAGCTCTCTCTGCTATTCCTTGTTTGACGGCAGTGGAAGTTTTCACAGATCCAGAGGAGCCTTCTGGGACAGGACCTTCACTTAGGGAAGGCCTGGAGTCTTTGTGGCATGGTCTTTATTTAGAGGCAACGGCTCTGACATCTTGGAATTGATGATCATAAAACCAAGACTTAATAAATTCTAGGCACCCTACGGAACCCTTTAGGTTAATAGTTCTCCAAGTGTGAGCTCTGGACAGCCATGTCATTTCCTGGGAACGTGTTAGAAATGCAGTGTCTCAGGCCCCAACCCAGACCTGCTGAATCAGAAACTCTGGGGTGAGGCTCAGCAAGCTGTGCTTTGGCAAGCAGACCAGGTGATCTCGATGTACACCGAAGTTTGAGTATCACTGTTTTATGGTATGTTAAGTAAGTAATCTGTTCAACACCCGTATAGTCAAATCTATTTAAAAATTTTCAGCTTTATTTAGGTTATAATTGACAAATAAATTATATATATTTAAAGTACACAATCTGATAATTTGATATGTGTAGACATTGTGAAATGATTATCACAATTGAGTTAATTGACACACTTGTCACCTCACATAGTTACCTTTTGTGGGTGAGAGAATGCCCAGGATCTACTCTCCAAAAAAATTCCAGGTATGTAATGCAATACTGTTAACTATAGACACCAGGCTGTACATTAGATTCCCAGAGCTTCTTCATCTTAGAATTCAGAGTTTGTACCCTTTGGTCAACATCTCCCCATTCTCTTGCTCCCTCTGCCCCTTAACCCCTGATAACTATTCCTCTACTCTCTATAAAAACAGCCTGTCGTTAAAAGTATCAAATTTTGTTGGTGAGGAAAGAGACAAGGGGATACACCCAAGGCTTCACACCAGTAGAACTGGGATTTGAACCCAGATATACTGATTTAGGGCCTGAGATTAGAAGGGAGAGAAGGAAGGGCCAGGTACAGTGGCTCACACCTGTAATCTCAGCACTTTGGGAGGCCAAGGTGGGCAGATCATATGAGGTCAGGAGTTCAACACCAGCCTGGCCAACATGGTAAAACCCCGTCTCTACCAAAAATACAAAAATTAGCCAGGCGTGGTAGTGCACTCCTGTAATCCCAGCTACTCACGGGGGGCTGAGGCAGGAGAATCGCTTGACCCCAGGAGGAGGAGGTTGCAGTGAGCCGAGATTGAGCCACGGCGCTCTAGCCACCTTGTCTCAAAAAAGAAAAAAAAAAAAAAAAGAAGAAGAAGGGAAAGAAGGAAGACAGACTTTGCAGATAACAGGACAACAATTCACAGGGATAATTTTCTTTTTTCTTTTTTTTTTTTTTTTGAGACGGAGTCTCGCTGTGTCGCCCAGGCTGGAGTGCAGTGGCCGGATCTCAGCTCACTGCAAGCTCTGCCTCCCGGGTTTTTACGCCATTCTCCTGCCTCAGCCTCCCGAGTAGCCGGGACTACAGGCGCCCACCACCTCGCCCGGCTAGTTTTTTGTATTTTTTAGTAGAGACGGGGTTTCACCGTGTTAGCCAGGATGGTCTCGAACTCCTGACCTCGTGATCCGCCCGTCTCGGCCTCCCAAAGTGCTGGGATTACAGGCTTGAGCCACCGCGCCCGGCCACAGGGATAATTTTCAATCCCAATTTATTTATTGAATTTGTAGTGGTGTGCTGGACTTGCTCCTACCAGCTTGCAAGGGCTAATGGTAAACATCTCTTCTCAACTTTGTGTTCAGTGATGTCAGCTTGAAATTGGCCCTGTGGCGGGGATGGTCATTTATACCTCAGAAACTCCATCACTGCCTAAATGAATGCACCATATAAAGCTGGACATCGTGTGTTCTTGATAGACATTGCATACATGTTAGCCTAGAGAATATAAAGCAAGCACCATTCATGGATCCATAAATGTTTTAGCTGCACCTGTATTTTCTCATGTCTTCAGAATTGCCCCTTTTGACGACATTAAAACTCTAGAACCTTAGGGTCAGAAGGGAGCAGCGAGCTTATCTTCTCTAAAGCCCTCTGAATGAACACAAAATTAAATCGTTTTAATTATTTCTAATTTTTAATTAAAAATAGATCAGTAATAATCGCCTGCCTCTGTGGAGTTCCGGGATTTCAGACATCCCTTCATGGGCCCTCTCGGTACCCTTTGTGATGCGGTGGGGGTAGATACGGCTGGTCCAGGACTGAGAGGCAGCAACTGCTGGAAAATTTGGTGAGAAGGATGGCAGAGTAGGAATTCCCTTCTCTGTGGCCTGGCACGGGTGTGGGAGAGGGTTCCTTGCTTCTGGAACAGGGTAATGAATTGAAATGTCAACACAGAGCCTTCTCTGAACTTCTGTCTCAGAGGGATTCATATAGGAACAACTGAGGATTTGAGATTTCAGGGTTCCCAGGCTGGAGGCCTGGGTTTTCTGTAGTTTCCCGCCAGCTTCTAATTCCATCTCCGTCTTGGATCACGGGTTACACTACCCACTGGTGGAGGGGTGTCCCTCTCCCCAGACGGTATCAGGAATGAATTAGCATGTTTCCCTCCTGTAAGTGATCCTCTTTTTGGGTAAACATCCCCTGGGTTTCTGTGATGTGTAACTAATGGAGTGCTAAACTCTCAGGGCTGGTTTAAGACTCAGAGCGCACACGTGTTGCCAATCCATCATGCTCCTAATACTAATTAACATAGCAGGGACACAATAAAGCCACAGATCCTACACACATTACCTGGCTCGGGTTTCGCTCTCATAACAATCTCACTATTGACCTGAGGAGAGCACACGTTGGGAAAGGGAGCTCCAGCCCCTTCTCCCTGGCTCGACCTGCCCCACCAAATAAAAAATGCCACTGAGCATCAGGATATCGGCGGCGTCCACTGTCCACTTGTTGTTTCTGCTTTGGGACAGTGCCCGAGTTCACAGAACAGTGGGGTGGGGTGGGGTGGCCTGAAAGCGAGGCTCCCCAGCATCCTGAGTGGCAGTTGGGGCATTTCTGTCACACCCTGGGCTACTGTTACCGTCGGGATTTCAGGCCCTGCCTGGTTCACAGCTCTTAAGTGAACCTCTCAGGAAGACTTGCTGTTCAAATGAGAACTGGCTTACCTACCTGCACCCTGCAAAAAGCATTTATCCCTCATCCCAAAGTCGGCCAAGCAGAAATATATGCATCTAGATCTTGACTGGGTTGTTGGTTATGGGGGGTAAAATGCATTTATAAAAAATTACTGAATTGTGGTCAGCCATGGTGGCTCATGTATGTAATCTCAGTCCTTTGGGGAGCTGAGGCAGGAAGATTGTTTGAGCCCAAGAGTGTGAGACTAGCCTAGGCAACATGGTGAGACCCTGTGTCCACAAAAACAAAAATAAAATTATCCAGGTATGGTGGCTCACACCCGTGAGCTACTCAGGAGGCCGAGGTGGAAGGATCGCTTGAGTTGGGGAGGTTGAGGCTGCAGTGAGCCGTGATTCACGTCACTGCACTCCAGTTTGGGAGACACAGATTCTGTCTGTAAAAAAAAAAAAAAAAAAAAAAAGAAAGAAAAAAAATTATTGAATTGCACACTTAATATCTGTGTTTCCACGGTCTATAAATTTTTCCTCAATAAAATAGTTTGAAAAGTTACCTTTTGCAGCAACCAGTAGTTTTTGGATGTCTTATAATCAAAACAAGATATAGAAATGGTGCTGGGGCTACTACGACACCCATAACCCTGCATGCCAAATCGTATGGTCTTTATTCTCTAATGACATTATTCTTATTGATGTAAATGGCTATGGATATAAACTTATAATACAGGTTATCTTTTAAAAAAGGAAGTGCGTGTTCAAAGCCCATTCACAGAGGGGCCATCTGAGGGAAACATGATCAAACGCTCCTGGTCTGGTGTCGAAATGCTCAGCAAAACATTATGCAGGATTCAGATCCTGTGTAAGACAGCATCCAACTAAGCTTCATTTCCCTAAATCAGCTCCATGATTTAGGGACCACTGCCCTGGGCTGGCCTGGGGGAAGCAGAGAAGTGGAGCAGCTCAGAGTCGCTCCTCCTGTTTCAATCAGGGTGGCTCAGAATTTACCTGTTTCACATGGGGGCCTTCTGTGATGCTTTCCTTTGTGGAAAAGGTTCTTGAGCTAAGATACGTTTGAAAATCCCTTGAGCGAATGATCTCTAATGGGAGTCCCTCCCAGCTGTCGATTGTATGCATCTATTATTTTGTAACATCACTAGGAGATGTTTGCATGAGTATACATTATCATGTGAGATGTTCGTTATCTTTCCAGAGTCACCTATCTTTTTATGTTGAAGTGTGCCTAATGTGTAATGTAGAAAAAAATCATAGTTATGTATAAAATGATATTCCAATATTTTAAAAAAGTATGCTAAAAATTACATGAAATAAGAAATAATAACTATTCATAATCTAGGATATTACAATATTTAAAAAATTATTTGTGACAAATAGTTCCATAAACATCGGAGAAAAAAATAAAAATAGATTCAAGAGTTGTATTGCGAGGCAAGAGAAGGATGACCTAAAATTGTTTGTGTCCTCCTCTGCCTAAATATTTTTAAAGATCAGGAGGATAGATGATAATGGTTTGCTTTTCACATATTCTCAGCCTAAGAGTTTGTTTATTTAGCTGTCTCACAAGTAGGCACATCAAAAGAATATTAAAACAAACCAACAACAAGCTTTGGGAACAAAGACAAAAAAAAAAAAAAAAAAAAAACCCCACAAACAATATCACACTGCCAGGCTCAAAAAAACATCAGAGGAAGAAGCTAAAAGCCCATAATAGGGTAGCCAGAAGTTAAACAAACAACCCGTTAGATACAAAATAACAGTGTCAGCACATGGACAATTTGATGATTAGCTAAGTGTTGTTGGCCTTGATCCAGCTGCTTCAGGATTACCCTAAAACATAGTTTCATTCACCACAATACGCCTGATAAACCATAGGATAATTAAATTTACCCTTCCTCTTCAATATTACCATTATTAAGTAAGTTAACAAGTAATATTGTAAAGACTGGGCTTTCTATTGAAATCTCAATCTGCTCCTAATGGTTGAATAGATAATAGACGGATTTTCACCTACTAAGTATAAATTTTGTCTTGCAATTTAATTTCTTTTTCCTTTTTTTTTTTTTTTTTTTTTTTGAGACAGCGTCTTTCTCTGTCACCCAGGCTGGAGTGCAGTGGCATGGTCACTGCTCACTGCAGCCTCAACTTCCCCAGGCTCAAGTGATCCTCCTACCTCAGCCTCCTGAGTAGCTGGGACTACAGGTGTGTGCCACCACTCCTGCATAATTTTTGCATTCTTTATAGAGACAGGATTTCACTATGCTGCCCAGGGTGGTCTGAACTCCTGAGCTCAAGCAATCTGCCTGCCTTGGCCGCCCAGAGTGCTGAGATTACAGGCGTGGGCCACTGCGCCAGGCCTAATTTCTTTTTTCAATAAGGTAGGATGCCTTTCTCTAACGTGACATTTTCCCACTTAATGCTCATGTAAAGTGTGTTTCATTTGCACATCCATGGCAGACACTGCTAATCAATCACTCTGTCTTTCCTGCCCAGCCTCAGAATCCTTTTCAAGGCACAGTGCCGGCACCCACAAACTGTCAAGCTAAGTTGGGACTGGAACTGAAGCCATTTGCCATTCTGCCTGTGGCCATCACTGCTTCCTGATTCAATGGTCCAGTTGACCAGGGGGTCCCTGTCTTTGCAAAGACAATACTTCCTGCCTTTTTGCTTATGAGAGTACCTATCAATGTCTCTCCTTTTTTAATATATCTAGACTCAAATACTGAGTTTAGATGCTTACCCAATTGATGCAATGTTTTATGATTCTAAAAAGAAAAAAGAAAAAAGAATTTGTTGGATATATATTTACCTAGTGAGCCTTTCAGTTATGTCAGAGCTTGACAAATCCCCTGGATAGAATGGCACTAACAGACTTGACCCACTAGGTCCATGATTTTTAAACTTTGATGGGCATCAAAGTGCTTGGTTCCCACTTCAGATCTGCTGATTCAAGTCTGCACGACAGAGCGAGACCCTGTCTCAAATAAACAAAAAAACAAACCCCAGACCTGCTGATTTAGCACCTGTATGGGTGCTAGGCTAGGCACATGTTTTGCAGGGGCAAAGGGGACCAAAATTTCATATATGGCTTCCATGTTTTCCAGAAGTTGAGAAACTCTGTCCTGGAGGGATAGGTGCAGTACGTGATCCTTTGGATATTGAGTTTTTTTTTAGTTTGTTGTTGTTGTTGTTGCTTGTTTGTTTTTTGATAGAGTCTCACTCTGTCATCCACGCTGGAGTGGAGTGGCATGATCACAACTTACTGAGGCCTCGATCTCCCCCAGCTCAGGTGATCCTCCCACCTCAGCCTCCTGAGTTGCTGGGACTACAGATGCGAGCCACCATACCTGGCTAGTTTTTGTATTTTTTGTAAAGATGGGGTTTCACCATGTTGCCCAGACTGGTTTCAAACTCCTGACCTCAAGCCATCTGGCCTCCCAAAGTGCTGGGATTACAGGAGTGAGCCACCACACTCAACCCTTGGGTGCTGTTGAGGCTAATGGAGAGGCGGTAGTAACAAGACGCTGTATCTTGGATGCTCAGAGGTTGTATACTCTCAGGCCTCCATACAATGTAGTTGTATTGAACTAGAGTATTGCTAGAAATAAGTTAATGGCAGCTAACTTACCACTTATCTATGTAGTGCCACTTGCCAACAATCTATACCTAGATTTTCAAATGTTAGCAATATTAAAGGGTGCAGTTATACAGATGATATTGACTGTTTCATATACAAATCATCTGTATGCAATTGTATATATTCAAATATAATGTATGTTGGAGATATCTGCCATTTCCATGAACAGTGATTAAGAGAATGGGCTCTGGAGTTAGATCTACTTGGCTTTTGGGTTCTAGGCCCACCACTAAATGATCAGCTGGGTGACCTTTGGTGCGTTTCTTTACCTCTGTAAGTCTATTCATTCAACTCCAAAAGAGACAAGATGCTTGACTGAGAGCATGGTTTTGAGGAATGAATTAGATAATTTACTCATGCATCTGGCTTAGGTGAGTGTTCTATAAATATAGTAGTGTTTTTACACTCGATCTTAGCCAAAAGGCCGAGAAGCGATAGTAGTGTTTTTATTTTACACAAATAGCTTGAGTGCTGGTTGGAGCTTAGACACTGACTGATATGAATGATACAAACTGCTTTAATGCTTTACACTTTGGTTTACTTATTCGTATGTCACCTCCTCTAATCCCCTAAAGGGTCCCCATTTCCCTGAGAGTGTCTGCCCAAGTCCTCTAGGCTCTATACGATTTTTCCCTGTCCACCCCAAGCACCCACGGATCAGCACTGCCTCCCTTGTACACTCTGACCCAGCTGCACTTGCCCCTTCTCGTTCCTTAAACACACCAGGCACATTCCTACCTCAGGGCCACTGCATTTGCTGTTTTCTCTGGCTGGAATATTCTTACATCAGATATCAACATCTCCTTTAGGTCTCTTATCAGTGAGGCCACACCCTCCTTTTAAAATGGGCTTGCACAGGGTGAAGAGTTGGGTCCAGAGCTTTTATAAACATTAAAAAAATTATAGATATTAACTTTCATATTGTATAAAATTATATTTTATATCTGTGCAAGATATAAAATGTATATCTGTGCAGTAAATTGCTTTGGCTATCTTACTGCGGTGCTCATAGTATGTTTTGCTTAGAAATTGCTCCACTGGCAAGGCATAACAATGAAGTTAAACAAATGTTTTGCTGGTCTCTGAGGCCCAGTCAGGTCAATGGACTACTGCTTATGTTTGTAAGAATTTTCTCTTCATGTCTATTTGGAGACATGGCCTGCTGCCCAGTTCCCCAAGCCCAAGTGATAAAGCAGTTTGAGTCTTTGAATTACTTAGCTTATTGCCTCAGTTGCCTTCTGGGTGTTCTTCTGGTAACAGCCTATATTTGATGGGTGTGAATTTAATTTCTCAAACACATTAGAATGATTTAGTTATGACTTGGAATATTGGAATGCCATCAAATATGGCCTTTAAAAATTTAAGTAATTTAGTCCACAGTTGAATTAGGAAAAAAAAAAAAAAACTCACCTCATTTCATACAAAGAAAAAAAGCTCCTTCAATATTTTTCACTATTAAGTAGATTGAGGTGATAAGAACACAAAAGTGAAAACAAATGCATTCATAGAAATACCTCTGAAAGCGCCTTAGGATCTGTTTTCAGAGAGAAAATGAATGGTAGAGTATTATGTGTAGCTTTCCCCTCCATTCTGGTTTTTCTGTAAGCAGCTGCCCAAAATTTCAACATGACTACTGAGACTTAGTAGGCCTGAGTTGAATCGAGATTAATTACTTCTTGGTTGGATGAGATGCCCAATAAAGGTGGGACTGGGATCAGGGTCTGTGAGAATGAATATTAAATAACACAGTAGCATAAAGCAAGCAGCATCACGTGGAATAGCCCTTGCTTGTTACTCCTGAATAATCCAGTGCATGTGATAAATTACACTCTCGAAATCCTTTGTTAGGATGTTATAATTACTGACTAATTAAAAAATAGTCTAGTTTGGTTGTCTTCATTAAAAATTTTGCAAACAATTAATAAGAAATAGAAATCAAATGGTTGGTACTACTGAGCTATCTCCTTCCCCAAACAAGGCACCACAGCCTTAGTCTTTTTCATATCAATTTAATTGGTTTTATTCATTTCGGGAAACTAATTTTACAACAGAAGGAAAGCTTTTAAATACAATTTCTGATATATATCAAGTACGAGAAATTTGGCTAACCAAACTTTAATGCTTCATAAACATGTAAGCAAAACCAAATGTGAGATCAATCTCATTAGGATGTAAATTTATCAATATTTCTAGACAAAATTCCACAGTTAAGAATCACTATCTTCCCGGTAAATGCCATTTACACACAATGTGGATTTTTAGCTGAATATTCTAAAATTTCTAGATTCTTATTTTGTATTTCTGCACACAATACAGGATAATCAGAGTTTCTTTTATTTCTCTGTGCTTTCTTTTCTTTTCTTTTTTTTTTTTTTAAATAGACGAGTTGTTTAAAAAACAACACCAGCAACATAAGCAGCACAAACTTTTCCTGTGACTGTGATAAAAACATTGCATTTATCTGAGCCTACCAAATACATATGCCCCTGTAGCAATGAATGCTTATTATAATTATTGAATCTCAGGGAAATGGAAATACTCCTGTCATCCTAAATATTTCATAAATGTTGTAGAATCTGTAAAGTGATTTAAAATGACTTTCACTTTTTACTATTTGTAACTTTCAAAGCTTCAAAAGTCTTTCTCATTGCACGCTTAGTTTCCTCTTTCAATTTTTAATTATTAACACACAGGAATCTAGGTTTTAAAACCAGTGTATGTTAGCTTCCTCAAATAACTTAAGAATTAATTTACTCAAGATTTCCTTAAAGAAAATGAAATTGCTGGAGAGCTGAGTTTCTGTGTGAAAAATTTTGCCCAGAAAGATAGTATTTTTGGAAAGAAGTGAAAACAGAAGCTTTGAATGGAAGTGTGTGTGTAACTGTAAATGGAGGGCAAAAGGTTGTAACTGACAGGTCCCTTCTGTGGTGCAAACGTCACCATTACAGGAACGTTAAGCTACCCAATTATGCAGTTACTCTACTTGGGTAGAGTAACTACCCAAGTAGTTGGGTCTTGAAAAACATTTGGAATTCAGGAACCGGGATCTTGTAGCCAGAAAAGAAAATTAAAACATGTGTTAAGTGAGGAAGTTTATCGACTTTTAAATATTTTATCTTCAGCCAGGAAAAGATAGAAAGATTTTTAAAAAAATGTTTTAAAACACCAACAATCTGCAGGGACAAATAAAAAAAAAAAGAAAAAATATTATAATGAAACGCTGCATCTGGTTGACATTTAAATAAAGCTGCCAGAGTATAAACTACTTTTAAGACAACTCTAGTGACATATTTTTAAAAGAGAGTGCAGGAAAAAACTTTTGGCTGAGCAAATCTTAACACCACATGTATGGGAGCCATTAATATTCATTACCCTATAGATTTGCCAAACAGCACAGAGTGTCTGGGAACATTACAAGAGAATGCCATGATTGGAGACTTGATTGTGTGCTTTCGTATATTGAACTGTATACTGAGGTCAGATCTAGTTCTTTTGGAAAAGATAAGCCAAATCTATTGACTTTGTGACTCTTAAGTGGATGAAAGTTAAGTGTGCAGATGTCTGCATGAATTGTGCAAACCAGGGTGAAGAAAAACTGTAGAAAACAAAACTAAACAACCATCAAAACTGTTCTTTGAGATTCTGTTAGTTGTCTGTTAACATGAATTTGATGGAGTTGAAGAGGTCTTAGGCTGGGCTCAAGAGGTGTTTCTACTCCTGGGCAAAGAGTAAAAGTCTCTAAGTGGAGAGGAATACAACAGATTTGTAGTTTTAAAGCCAGGGCTGAGATAAAGTCTCTGCTAAAGGAATGAATTCTAGACCCTTAACAGCGTAAGAATCCTGAACCCTTTGAGGGAGTAATTATTGTGTGCTATGGAAGAAATTACCCAAATTGGTTAGAAAAGTTGCACAGAATTCAGTTTCTAGACTCTAGAATCTGGGGTCATGACTCACCTCTGCTACTTATATCTTTGTCCCTAGTCTACTGGCATCAAGCTGGGTTCTCAATGAGAATCTTGCCCAAATGATTTATCACAAGACTGTGAATTCTAGAAAATATCAGATCTGAGGTTCCAGAAATTCCATTCAATTGGTTTAATTAAATCTTACCAGCTCAATCAATGGGACTGCAGGGTTTTTGCTTTTTTTTTTTGGACACTGGAGTCTTGCTCTGTCACTCAGGCTGGAGTTTAGCAGTGGCATGATCATGGCTCACTGCAGCCTCAACCTCTTGGGCTCAAGTGATCCTCTCACCTCAGTCTCCCAAGTAGATGGGATTACAGGTATGCACCACCATGCCTCGCTAACTTTTGCATTTTTCGTAGAGATGAGGTTTTGCCATGTTGCCCAGGCTGGTCTCAGACTGCTGGGCTTAAACTGTCTGCCCACCTCAGCCTCCCAAAGTGCTGGGATTACAGGCATGAGCCCCTGCTTCTGGCCAGCTGCAGGTTTTAATAGACAGAAATGTAGTGGACTTTCTGAAGGATTTTTCTGAGCAGGGATGGGCAGAAAGATGGGTCCATTATAACTGTTGAATCTGGTTAATAGATACATAGACATTACATATCCATATGGATATACAGGTATGGGTGTTACTCTACTGGGTTATAGTAATGGATCTTATATTATTGGCCTACTTTTGTATATTGTTAAAATTTCCATATTTAAAAGTATAAGTAATATAAAAGAAAACAACCCAGCTTACAGTGCCAGCTGGAAACCAGCCTTAGCTGAGTGAGGTAAGAGTTGAAGCTGGACTCATCCTTTCTTGCACAATAAGAGTTTCCTTTGAAGAGAAATGAAAAACATTTAATCAACCTGCTTATTTAGAAAGGGTTTATTACCTTGCTGCATCCCTCCTCCTCTTCAAAGTGAGAATGACATTTCCTTTCCAGTGCTTCCACAGGGACATGGAAATCTATGTAAACATTCCAGAGCTTTGTTCCTCACTGGCCACAAGGGAGGTTAGGCACTGGATTTCTTATATGGCTGATGAAGAAACATAATGGCAGCGTCATTTTAGAGAAGGGCATTGCTTGAACAGTAATTAATAAACCAGCACCCATATTTCCCTCTGTGGCCTTTCCTAGACTTGTCCTATTTGATCTTACCAACTTGTTACTCAGGGAGTGAGGTTCCTGATTAGAAAGCAAACTAAGTAAGACAAGAAGTCTCATTCGTACCTTCTGCTTTAAATGCTTTCTAATTTTCAAAGAATTCTAATTGCTTTTTTTTTTATTGGAAATTAGGAAGTCATTGACAAAAATATATATATTTATTATGTGCATTTTGCAAATGAGGAGACTGAGGTTTAGAGAGGTTAAATGAATTTTCCAAAACTTCACAAGGGCTCCAGGAATGATTTGGGGTCTTTTATGTTTTCAGAGCCCAGGTTTCCTGTGTTCTATGCAGTGTATAGATTTGTCTTTGGGTGATTTCCTATACCAAACTTTAGTCTTTCGCACTGGATACAAAGAGAAATTCTAAAATTCTGTTCCCCATGGAAAAATATCCTTCGCTCTTCAGGGCAGATTCTGCAGGGAGAGAATTGCAAATTTGAAGGAGTGGAAGGTGTGATCGGAGAAAATACCAAGGATTGAAGGATGAAGGGGTATGGGATGGATTGGAGGCAGCTCTGAGATGAGAGCCTGCTGAATTTGTGTTCAGGGAGATCAAGTTGGTTTCTTCTGGAAAAAAACCTGTAAGCTTGGGAAGGCTGGGATTGGCTTTCTTCGCAAGCAGCTGGGATCTAAGTTCATTTTCATCAGGGCCGCTCTAGCTCAGTGCTGCTGGGAACCGTACCGGAATGGGTGTGGGACGGCTTCGAATTCAGATCTGGGTTCTGTTTTTTCTAGGCAGTCTCTCGGAGCCTGCTTCCTTGACTATAAAATGAAGAGTTGTGAGGAGTCAATAATGCCAAGTTGGAAGGGTCTGACACAGAATCTGACAAAGGATGGACCCTCAATAATTGTGATTTCTTCTCCCCCTTTTCCTTCTTGGTGAAATCATCCCATGAATCTACGCAAGTAGGGCCCTTCGTCATTCTTCGGAGTAACCGCTTGAGGGCTAGAAGGAGCAGTGATCGAAACCCCAGAGAAGCGGAGACTCTCCAAATTCGAGCTCGATCACTGTCCTCCCCCGACCGCCGACCCCGCTGGAGAAGAAGGCGCGACTGGGCGATGATTTAACGCGGAGGGAGCGCGGAGGCCACGGAACCCGGGGATGCTGGGTCTCACGACCGGCTGCTGAGCGCGGGTCGGTGCGTCCTCCCCACAGAGCCCCAGTGCGGCCTCCTCCCGCTGCGCCCGCGGCGGGTAGCCCTGGCGTTTGGCCACGCAATCGGCTGGGGACCACTAGACGCTGGGGGAGGATCAAAGCATTCTTATGGGGCCCAAAGCGCCTGGGGTTGCAGTTTTGTTAGCCTGGCCTCACCTCGTCAATAAATTTTCGGCGAAAGTAGGGAGCAGGAGTGGAGGGTTGGGGCGGGGGTTGGTGGGGCGCGGGGGTTGGCCGGAGGGAGGGACGGGGATTTCTTGCACCTGCGCTCCTGCTGCGTTAAGTCAGTGGGAAGCAAGTGACATTTCACTTTCGTCCGCCCCCTTGGAACTTGCTCATCTCCCTCCTTTAGAACACCGCCTGCTTTCCGAGGTCAGCATTATCAAAAAGAAGATTTCTTCCAGGCCCTTAAAATTTATGTAGCGCCTTGTTACAAGGAGCGCGCTGGAAGCTGGCTTTGGTCTCTCCTTGTCCCCTCTTTCTCTTACCCCGCCCCCACATCCCGGTGGAGAAACCCTCGAGCAGGCCTTTTCCATTTTCTCACCCCACTTAGAACTACAAAAAATATATGGGAAGGTGATTTGGTTTCACTTCAACTTCTTCATTTTGCAGAAGCCTAAAGTGGTGATGGTGAGAAAAGTGGCCCAAGGTCGAGGGTTACTTCAGTTGGCAAAACCAGGAGTAGAACAGGAGACTCCCTAGAGTCTGACTATGTATTTTTTGCTACTTCTTTCTTTCTTTCCTTCCTTCCTTCCTTCCTTTCTTTCTTTCTTTCTTTCTTTCTTTCTTTCTTTCTTTCTTTCTTTCTTTCTTTCTTTCTTTCTTTCTTTCTTTCTTTCTTTCTTTCTTTCTTTCGAGACGGAGTCTCGCTCTGTCACCCAGGCTGGAGTGCAGTGGCGGGATCTCGGCTCACTACAAGCTCTGCCTCCCGGGTTTACGCCATTCTCCTGCCTCAGCCTCCCGAGTAGCTGGGACTACAGGCGCCCGCCACCTCGCCCGGCTAGTTTTTTTTGTATTTTTTAGTAGAGACGGGGTTTAACGTGTTAGCCAGGATGGTCTCGATCTCCTGACCTCGTGATCCGCCCGCCTGGGCCTCCCAAAGTGCTGGGATTACAGGCTTGAGCCACCGCGCCCGGCCGCTACTTATTTCATGGACAAAGATAATCCTTCTCTTAGGCAGGTCAAGTACTCTTTAAAGGTGTCTGTGCTTTTGCCAGTTGGCTGCAAAACATAGGATCACACTTCAGTCACCTGGACATCATGGGGAGTCGCTGGCTATCCAACGACAGAGCCGAGTATAGTCTGATCCCTCCTCTGAGATACTCCTTCATCACTCCCACTCCATCCCGAAAAACACTATGGAGCATGTGTTCTGGGCAAGTCTTCTCCCAGGCTTGGGTAAAATTTGAGCATAGGGATTCTTCTGGCAGAGTTGGGGGGAATCCCTCCTCCAGCAAGAACACTTTTCAGAGGGCCCTCCTGAGGCTGACAGGGAAGGAAATATTTCAGCCCTCCACACAGCTGAAACTCAGACCTCAGAGTCAGCTTCGCACAGGACAGGGCTAAAGAAGCCTGATAATTTTTGGCTTAAAGTCCGGTCAGAATGAACCTGACCTGGAAGCCACAGGATCATGGAACCTTCGTGAATTGTGGCAACCTTCTTTGTCACTTGGACGAATCCTCTTGGATCTGGGCTCTAGGAAACTGAATCTTTTGTGAAACTACTCCATGTCCCATTGTTTTGCTAGTTGATAGATTCCACCCACATTTTTAACTAGGTAAGATTAATAGCAGTAGCATAGAGGAGCAAAAATATTACCAAAATGTCAAAACCAATGCCAAAGCTTGTTTCTAATTCCCCACACACCACCTTCTTTTCCTTCTCCTCTCCTCTTGTCCAGCTTGGGCTTTCTTCATACCCTTGATCTTGCTGCCTGAGCAAGCAGTCCATCAGATGGGAGCTAAGATTTGTTATAGTCTTTGACGTTTGAGACAAAACCTAGAAATCAATGAACTTCCCTCCTTCACTTTACAGTCAAGGAAGCCCAGGCCCAGGAGGGTGAAAAGACTTGCTGAGGGGTTCATACACATGGAAGAAATTAACTTTTCATCATAGCACCTGCCCTACCAACACTTGGTATCCCCCCAACCCTTGATTCCTCTCTACCTGGTTGTTAGACTGTTGGGAAAATATGGAGAGTGATTTCAGTGTGGATAAAGTCTGCCCCCTTGAAATGTAAAACCCCAAAATAGAATGGGAGTAGGGAGTGGAAAGTTCTCAGAGTTAAGGGTTTACTGTGTCAGGTAGTCGCGAGGCCCGCTCAGGGCTGAAAGGAGGCTCTCGGAGCTGGAGAGCTGTGTGTCTCCTGATATGGCAGTCAGCCACATGCCTTCTCAGGGCTGCCTTCCACAGCAAGGCCACAGCTCCAAGGGTGGAACCCAGGCCCCAGTACAGCCCGCAGTATCTGCCTCCCCTGAGGATCATTTGGAATGAATACTGAGAAGTCAAGAAAGTCTGCAGTTGCCTCATCTCCTGGCTGCTACTAGCCCCCCAAGTGAATTGAGCCACGTTTCCCAGCATGGAGGATGGAAGCTGCCGAGGATTGGGACAGGCAGGCTGGCAGATCCTCTAGATAGATATGTTAGGAAGGGACGATTACTTCATAGTCTGACTCCCTATCCCGCTGCAAAGAGTACATTTAAAAAGACTGTATGAAGGCATGGAGCTGGAGTTACTCTTTGACCCCGCACAGCCACTGTTCTAGCTGTATGTTCCTTAGAAACTCCCATGAACTTCTCTGAGCTTCAGTTTTCCTTTCCTTTGTAAATCGAGGGAGTGGACTCAGCGCGTCTCATTCGGCCTTATGCGTCTATGATTTAAGTCCTACTTTCCGCGGAGGAGAGATGAGAGTCTAGATTGCACCGTCCTTTTTGTTCAGCTTTTTGACGAGCGGAGCAGGGAAAGGGAGAATTCTAACAGCCTGGCGGAGAGCAATTATCTCCCGCAATCTCCCCTCTTCCACCCCCATGACTTGTGACAGGTCGTATATTTGATTACGCAAAGTAAATTGGGAAATCATATCTCCGCAATCCCATCTGGGATTATTTATTTCCCCGCGTCCACAGCCGGTCAAAGTCGTGAGACGGTACAACGTTGAGTAGCTTTCCACAGAAAGAGGTGCCTTCGAGGTCAGCTCTGGAGAAACCACAGCCCAGCCGGCCACAGCAAAGCACTTCTATTGGGATGCTTAAACGTTTTCAAATGTCAGTCGCCACCCTGGGCGCTCGCGGCAGGTTGATTTAACAAGGCGACTTAGGCTGAAGGTGGAGGGAGAGGGTTCCCGCCGATCCCCAGCCTCCTCTGGAGGACTCCAAAACTGGAAAGTTGGGTGGAATAGGGAGGAAATCGGGCTTCGGATTTCCCCCAGCCTCGGGCTCTCTGCAGCCTAGCTAATGGAGTTAAAATAACCACAAAAATAGCACAAATTACTCCCAAGTACTGAATGTTCAGTATGGGCGGGTCACCGTGCTAGGGCATCTACACGAGTCGCCTCCTTTTAGGTGAACCCCATTTTGCAGTTGAGGATAGTGAGGCACAGAGGAAGGTTAAGGGACCTTCTCACTATCCCTAGCCAGAAAGGGGCAGATCCGCATTCTAACACGCCTCTGTCAGGCTCCGAGACCCCGGTGCTCGGCCTCTAAGCTGGGCTGTCTGCGCGGAGGTGGGGGATGTGTAGGGGGAACGCTCAGGGCAGGACCAACTCCCGCGATTAGCTCTGTGAGCGGAGTGGGAGGTGGCAGGGCCAGGCTGCAGAAGCCAGGACCCTCGAAAGGGATCCAAGTCTATGTGGCTGCGCGAGAGGGAAACCACATGAGCTGCTTGGCTCCGGGGCCAACTGGGTGGGATGGGATTCGCAAAAGGAACTTGATGGGTGAGCGGGAACCAATTTGAAACTCACTTTCCTCTTTTGTTTATTTTATTTTAAAATTTGTGGCAGGGTGTTTGAAGAAAAAAGGAAAACCACCCTCATCCAGGAAAAAACAACAACGAAGAGTTTCTCTCTCTCTCTCTCTCTCTCTCCACAGAGTCTCACTCCTGTCGCCTAAGGCTACAGTGCAGTGGCGCGATCTCGGCTCTCTTGCAGCCTCGACTTCTCAGACTCAAGCGATCCTCCCACCTCAGCCTCCTGAATAGCTGGGACTACAGGCGCATGCCGCCACGCCCGGCTAATTTTTTGTATTTTAAGTAGAGACGGGGCTTCGTCCTGTGGCCGAGGTTGGTCTCGAACTCCTGGACTCAAGCAATCCACCCGCCTTGGCCTCCCAAAGTGCTGGGCCTCCTTCTATTTTTGTTCAGGTTTCATTGCGTGACTCGCCCAAAGAGAGATTCGGTGGGTCCAAGCTGCGCCAGAAAGGGAAGGGATACAGGGCGAGAGAGATTTGGGGTAAAGGGAGAGGGAGGCAGAGGGGGAAGGGGGCCCCACGCCGGTCAGTTCCAAGAGGCAAACCCCGCCAGCCTAGCTCCCTGGGCTGAGTCAACAGCCGCCCAGTTGCTTTGTAATTTACAGGAGGGACTCCGAATTGTACTTTGTAATTTGGTGTCGGTTTACAAGGCAAAGGACTTCTGTTTCCTCACCTCACCAGGTCCTCAGTCACGGCCTGACCCCTTTTAAGAGAGGGACCTCGAGAGGGGAGCTGAATTCCTTGAGCACTTGCCTTTCAATCAAGTTTTCAAGGCACGCTTTGGCCAGGCCTTCCCGGACTGCCTGTGCTGCCACCTCGGGAATCAACGTCTGTACCGAACTCCTAACCTGTGAAGACGTGCTATCCTCATAATTGCGGAGTCGGGCCAAGGCAGGCTACTCTTTCCCCTTTGCAGATGAGGCAACTGAGCCGCAGAAAAATAAGTGACCAAGATCACCTAGCTAGTGGAACAAACAGCTCCAGCCCAGGCTCTCTGGCTCCTATTCCCTCTGAATATTTAATTTACTAAACAGTTCGAGCAGCAGTAGATTCCTTTCACAATCTGGTAAAAACTATGACAATTACTCCTCCCCTTCCCCCAAATGTACTTATTTTCCCATTCAATATCGGAGCTTCTCGGACTTCCTGAAGTTCGTCCCAGGATGAAGACCCTCCTTTCTCCTCCTCCTCGCCCCGCCCCACGACCTCGTTTCCCAGTAATTGCTGGGATCCTGATTCTCTGGAGGCATTCCGGGCGGAGGGATTGAGTGTAATTCAAGTGAGTTATGATTACAGCTGCTTGTTCCCCTGTGCCGCAGACTGGTGTGTAGGGAGGGTGGGACTGGCGGGGCACGTGGAGATGGGCAAAATGTCTGGAGAGAGCAGTGGCGCGTTTTCGCTAGAGGTGAGCTAAGAGCTAGGGGAGGGAACAATCTTAAGCCCACCGCTCTGGGACCCACGGCCTGAGGTCCTCCAGGAAGCACTGGGGCTCAGCTTTCCCTATGTCAGTACGGATGGAGCACACGCAAGAGGAAGGCTGGTGGCTCTGCGGGAACATTCTGAGGGCCTTGTTCTCTGCATACGCTGGGACCTGCAGTCCCATCTCCCATTTGACCTCAGCCAGCGTGGTTTATTGTACACAAATCCCGCTTGTTTCCTCCTTATGCAGCAGTTTTAAAATTTCGAACTAGTTCAAGAGCTGCTGGCTGCTCGTTTACTTTCAGTTTTGGAAACAGAGGCTTACACCTCTTTCTCCTCCTGTTTCTTCTCCGGTCCCCCTTCCCCTCAATCTAGTTTTCCAAAGTTAGCAAACCTACTTTCTTGATTTTGTTTCTTAGCATTTAGAACAACTGGTGAAGGGCTAATGATTTCATCTCCTTACCACCACCCCTAACCTTAAAAGCAATAAATAAAATAAAAGCCCAGCCTGCCAACCGCATGCACATACAGCCAGCGGTGGTGGGGGTTTGTAGTTTGCATACACGTCCTGGGGCAGAAGCACTGAAATGCCTGTTTGTGAAGGCAGAAATGTAGCTAGCAGGGGAACACGGTGAAAAAACAGAATGATTTGATAAAAACGTGCTCGGTCCTGTTACAGGAGGGCTGCTGGTAGTAATACCAGGTACTAAAATCAGAAGGGGTGCAGGAGAATACAATTTAAAAAAGCAAACCCACAGCGAGTCTTTCTTGCTGGGAGTGAGGGACTCTGCAAAGTTTCTGGGACTTCAGAACAGACATCAACAGGTCCATTGCTCTTCCCGAGACTACTGGGTGATCCAGGGCTCCTCTCTGAACCTCAGTTTCGTCGATGGAAAAAATTGGGATAGGAACATATTTCTGCTGCTGTCGAGAATTTAAACGCTCCAGTGCAGGTGAAGGAAATGTGCTTTGATGAGTGGGTATTAAAATGTGCAAAAAGAACCTGGTGTTACAAGGTGGTGTCAAGGGAGAGGAAGTAACAGTCTGTGTGACCCCCTGTCCCTTGTCGGAGCGCGCACCGCTCCCAAGTCACCCTCTGAGTCTCCAGAGCTACGGAAAAGCCGAAGAGAATAAGCAGGACTGTTTCTCTACTTCCTTCATTGGGCTTCGCAAGAGGCTCTGGGAAGAAGCACTCGTACAAATGGGAATCCCAGTGCCTGGTCACCGGGGAGGAACTTTCCAACATCGCTAAAGGCTTGAGAATGGTGCTTCTGGCAGGTCGCGTTCCACGGTAGTTCCTAAGCTGCCTTTGTTTCCACCTCTCGGAGCTAGGTTAACTTTTAACATTCTGACAGACTCGGAGAAAAGTAAGGTTTGAATTACGTCAGGAATTTCCACCTTTCAACAAGTATTTGTTGCAGGCCTACTATGTGCTCAGTGCGATGACACTCAATTTTGTAAAGTCTCCTAAACAGATCATACTTGAGAGGTCTTGATTATTTACAGATGCAGTTAGAAAAGCGTCCATATTACTTTAAATGGAGTTCAAGAAATGTAAAGCAGAGTTTAATTAGAAGACTAATTCCTTCTTTTAATATGTTGGAATTTTTTTTATTGCTAAACATTTTGTAAAGGATTTTTTGAGGGAGTCATTAGAAAGTCTATAAATACAACTATGCACACTAAAAAGCAGTCTTTTTTTTTAAAAAGAGGTTTGTTTAATGCATGCTTAGGGTGAATGGATTCACCTAAATCTCTTAATAGCATGCATTTCTGATCTTCCTCAAATTAACCGTAATAGCAACTGATACAGCAGAAAAATGTAAGTGACTTGTAGTTGACTTGGCCACCTGCCACACGGGCTCGGTGAAGGTTAATGAGGAACTATTTGGCACTTCGAGAATACTTGGCACTAGACACAGAAATATCAACAGGCCATTTGTATGCTAACTAGGAGCTTCGGTGCCAGGTAACCACTGATGCACTCTTGCAGGAGAAAGAAGGATGTCGCTGTACGCCCCGATAGATAGAGAGGCATCATTTTTAGGCCCAGTTTAGATTAATTATTGATTGAGTCGCCGAAATACTTGTGATGCTGATAGAGACCAATACTGGTCCTTCTGATCTCTTTCTTGTCGTTTATTACCTTCTCTTACATTCCTCAGAGTGTATCTCTGCTTGTTTCCCAGTCTGCGAGATAAATGGCGACTTCTCTCTTGCAGGCACCGTCATACGTCGGGTTTAAATTCTGGACAGGCGACCCGGCTGCACCGAAGGCCCGGCGGGCGGATTCTGGCGGAGCGCTTCAGGGAGGAGAGTGTACACCGCGAGAGGCGGAGGGCGCCCAGCCGGCGTGCCTTGGCCAATCAGTGTACACACCGCCTGACAACCGGCCAATCAGAGGACGTAAAGCTCTGGGGCCCGAGCGGATAATACTAGGAAGGGGAGCGCACTTTGGCGACAGAAGCCAGTGGCGCTGCGCTGAGAGCAGCTGCGCTCGCCCGCTCGGTGAGCTCGCGATCTGAGCCAGGCGGGGGCGGCCCGACCTTTCCCGCCCAGCTTGGGTCAGAGGAAGCGAAAGCGGCCTCAGCAAGGTGAGGCGCCCGAGGCTGCAGAAGACCGAGCAGAACTTTGCAGAGTTCGGGATGTGCTGGGCTAGGTCGCTGAGGACTTGACTGGCTTCCTCTCTCCTTCCCTCCACCTTCTCCCTCCTCTCCACCATCCAGTGGGTTCTTTCCGGGCCTCCAGCTATCAGCTCCCGATTTCGTGGTTGAGGGTAGCGACCCCGATTTCTGTTTGCATGCACAGCCAGCAGCCCTAGCGCCAGATCCTAAAGCTGGATATCTTTTGACTGGGCTACCAGCCCGGGCCTCAAAGTTTTGGTGAGTGCTGTGATGCCGCTCGGGGTGTCAGGGAGGGCAAAGGGCGTGAATCATCCTTCACCTTTTCTGTTTGACTTGAATGCCTTGCCTTAAAGATGTAAACCAAGCCCTAAGTACAGAGAGCCCACACAGCTCAGCCCTGTGGCGCCCCAAGTACTATTAAGGCTGGACGGGCATCTGTAGCTTTGTGCTCTTTGCCCCTATGGGAGTCTAATGACAACAAAATTTTGGTTTTCAGTTGATTATTTTGGGGAGGGGGGTGAGAGGACCTCTTCAAGCCCAAGGAGGGGTCCTTGTGGTGATATAGGCTGATGAGAGGCATTTGGGAAGCATGGAGTGGTACTTCAGTGGGTCTGAAGGGCCACTTGTAATGAAAGGAAAACAGTTCTTCCACGGATAGTTTCATATGCATCATGGCCTTACTACTTGAGTATGGGGAAATCTGACAAGTGGCCTGGGCCAGCCTAGTTGGATACAATATTTTGTGTGTGTGATAAGTGAGTTACCCAGGGACTTGTCCGGAAAGCCTGTGTAAAGCCAGAGAGGGCTACGGTTAAAGGTCAGGTACTTACAGAGCACTTAGAATTAATAAAATAAAACCTTTCTTGGGTTGTAGATCCCTGGGGGCCCTAGAGATACAAGAAAGGCACGTGTGGCCTGGAAGTGAGGGACATGTAATGAGAACAGGATAACTCAAGGGGCCGGAGGCGGGCAGACCAGGAGCTTTGGGCCGGAGGCTCAGGGATGGTCCCTGACGGCGGTCGGTGGGTCTTTGGATTTCTTTGTGTTTCCCCAGAGTGAGGGCCGCCGAGCTCAGGCCCCAGCGAAGCTCCGAGCGCCATGGCCGACCCGCAGGCTGGCTTGGCGGCCGGGGACTGGGAGATCGATGTCGAGAGCCTGGAGCTAGAAGAGGACGGCTGCGGGGTGCAGCGGTCAACGCCCCCAGAGCCCAGCCCGCCGCCGGCCGACGGGGACGGTGAGGACGACGAGGATGACGACGAGGTGGACGAAGACGCAGAAGAAGAGGGCGACGGCGAAGAGGCAGGCGCGTCCCCCGGGATGCCTGGCCAGCCGGAGCAGCAGGGGGGACTGCAGCCGAGGCCGCCGCTTGCGCCTCAGGCCTCACCCGCCGGCACCGGTCCCCCAGAGCGCTGCACTCCTGCGGGCGGCGGCGCGGAGCCGCGCAAGCTGAGCCGCACGCCCAAGTGCGCGCGCTGCCGCAACCACGGCGTGGTGTCCTGCCTGAAGGGCCACAAGCGCTTCTGTCGCTGGCGCGACTGCCAGTGCGCCAACTGCCTGCTGGTGGTGGAGCGACAGCGCGTCATGGCCGCCCAGGTGGCGCTCCGGAGGCAGCAGGCCACCGAGGTGCGTACCCGCCCGGCCCGGGACGCGCCCCCCTGGGGCATCCCAGGCCACAGTGGAGGTGGGAGAGTTGGAGGGGAACGGGGCAGCTATCCACACCCCTGCGCCCAGGGTCTTGCGGCGCCTGTCTCTCACTAGGAAGGGTGGTAAGAACGCTTTTCTGCCTACACTGGCAAGCAGGGTCGGGAGGGAGAAAGTAGGCATCTCTGGGGAACTTGGGAAATGTTTTTTCTTAAAAAGCAGGTAGAGAGGCCTTGAAAGTGATTAGGCCCATTTGGAACATCGTGAGAAAATCAATTTGTTTTTATTTTTTTACATTTAAAAGTGTATTTTCGTGGTGTTGAGGGAGGGGTTGGGGGGAGAGTGGTTGATCCACAGCGCGGCGTGCAGCTCCAGACTCGTCACTGCTGTACTAGTGATGATGGAGAAAAAGAACCACGCAGCACGCATGCACTCGGTGCTTCCGCGGTCACCTGGACGTTTGAGATATCCAGAACACTCATTTTACAGATGAGACACAAAGTGTATGAGAAATTAGATGCCTGCAACCCAAGGTCATCAATCCGAAGCTACCGTCCCTGCAGACTACCTAAGAGCAAGTGGAGGGTCTCTGCTGCTTCCCATCGGAGGACTCCAGCTGCGAGGAGAGCCAGGGTTTTCTTTCTGAGAGAGGCTCTTGAACCTCGGTTGTTGTATTTGTTTCCATATGCGCCTGGACAGGGAGAGCTCAGCAAACGAGGCTTCACAGGGCCTCCTCCCAGACTCAGGACCAGGGAAGATTTTCAATTTTACTTTTTGGCGGAGAGGAGCTGGGGAGTGGATCGCCAGGCATACTGAAGGTCGCAACCCCACTGGAACGCCTCTCCAGGGCCCGGGAGAGCGCGCTGGACGCCATGGGCACCTGGTCCTGGGTTTGGCCTCCTCCCGCGTCCCGCATGGGTCATCGCCGGCCCTGCGTTCCCACGCGTTCTCTGCAGCATATGCTGGATAGGGCGCGGGCGTGGGAGGCCTCAGAATCCCACCAGCTGGCGGTGACTGCGGAGGCGAGGGCGGGCGTCTGTAAAGCGCAAATTTGGAGTTCGCAGCTGGACCCAGGAGACCCTTATCTCTTCATTACCCTGTCACTCCATCGTGCCCGCCCTGCCGCAGGGAGAAATCCGCCTGGCCTCACTGCTTAACAGCAGACCTTGGGCACCTTCTACCCGACAGGTGGGCTCCCAGGACCCAGCCTGGCTGCAACCATCTCTTGAGGTCGGGCGCCCCCCTGAAAGGGATTTCACTTTTTCACTTCCCTCCGGGATGTCCCCTCACTTCTGGCCATAGGTCTGAAGTCTAGAGTGACTGTGCTGGAGAAAGCAGGGGGCCCAGCTCACCAGTGGAGATTCCAGCTCTTTGCCCTAGGATTATTGGGTGCTGATAGTAATTCGTTTGTAATTATTTTTCACACGGAACGGGAAATTTCAATACATTTAGAAGGGGGTGAGTTTCTAGAAGACTTACTGACATCCCGTCCTTCCCCTTCTCGCCCCCGTTTTCTTTCAGGGCATTATTGATGATGTTTCTTGTGTTTACAGGACAAGAAGGGGCTTTCTGGGAAACAGAATAATTTCGAGCGCAAAACTGTATACCAGAGGCAAGTCAGAGCCCCCAGTTTGCTGGCCAAAAGCATTTTAGAAGGTAAAGCAACAAAATGATCCTTCAGCCTTTTAAACCGAGTTGAATGACTCTCATCAATCAGGCACAAAGTGTATTTATTAATCAGTTAAAGTGCTATCTAAAGGGAAATACTTTTTATTAGAAAGGTTTTGTTTAGGCGTTCTCTGAGCCCATATACTAAAACTGAACCCATGGGGAGAAGATTAGCATGGTCCCGGAGCCAGAAAGTTTTCTTCTAGGAAGGAAACCGCCACCTGGGAAAATGAATCTCACATACCTGCTGAGGTTTTTGTCACCACCAGTTTAAGAATTCCTATTATTTGGTTGTCTGCTTAGTGGTTAATGGGTTAATGTGGAGTGCATGTGAAATTTACTCCGTCTGAGGGATGTACAAAGATATACTGCCAAGTGACCCTGAAGCAGATGTTTTGGAAGGAAATAAATAACCTAAACAAAGCAAAACAAAACAACACAACCACCTCCACTTTTCTTAGTTGTGGGAGCTGAATAGATGAAGTCAAATGAGGAGTTTAACATCTGCCCAACCAATAAAGACCTTTAGTCTGGGTGTTCAACCTCAGATTCAACTCTTTTTCATTGTACTTTTTTTTTTTTTTTTTTTTATTACTTGGGTAATTCCTGTTATTCCAAACTTCATTTTACCATTTTTGACAATCAAGGTTATAGAATCTGAAAAAGGTTTTGAATCCAGAAAGTGAAGTGGAGGTTGAATGCGAACAGTGCGAAATCTCTAACTTTTTCTCTCCATGTTCTCACTTTCATGAAAGCCTGGGGATACGTTATTTTTTCTTAAAATATTACCGATTTTTAAAAGCATCTCTATTTGGGTATGGAATTTATTTATTGACCTTTTCAATAATATATTGATTATTTTTAACCGTTTTTCTTTAAATTTTAAAAAAATTAAATAAGGGAAAGTTAACGTTTGCTTTAATCACTGCCACTTCATGAAATTCAGGCTGAAAGTAAACAAAATTTTTTAAGTAGACATTTAGATTCTGCTTTTTTCTTGTGTAGCTTCTGAATTTTGTTGGTTCTGGACAGGTTTTGAAGTTTGTGTGTGTCCTATCATGTGTTGCATACTTCTGACCATAGAGTGGTTTCTTATGAATTAAAAATGAATTTGGTTACAAACTGGATAAACAGATTTATAATAATAGGGCCACATTGATAAACTGAGATTGTGCCAAAGCAACTTGTGAAGTCTGAGGACTAAATGGAATAGTAAATTCAACTGAATAACTTCCTGGCAAAAACTTACCGTAGAAATGGAAACATTAATTTTCAAATTTTATTCTATTTGTAAATGAGTATGGTGGGTTTGTCACTATGTAAACACAAATATAACAATGGATCCTTCAAACAAATTTGGTAGAGGTGAGTGCTTGGGGGTGATGAAATACTTCAAGTATTTTATGCCCCCAGGAATTCTATTTATGTTACACTAATCTTTGTTTTTGAGTTTGTTCCTATTCCTGTGATGACTTAGCCTGTGTTCTAATGATTGCTTGTTCAACCGTTTTGGTATCCGGACAAAATGATTAGAGCTTGGGAAAAATGTTTTAGAAAAGTTATTTTCAATAAAGCAGGGAATACTCCCCACCGTTTTTGGGTTTTATTTTATTTTGCTTTGTTTTTTTTGTACTGGTAGTCAGGGGAAGGGGCCTGGTTAAATTGTTCACTGTAGAGTGTGTTTGACTAGTTAACAGCTCTTTTCAATTTTCTATGCTTCTCTATTTTCTTAAGCCTTTTTTTTTCTTTTTCTACTCACGAATCTCCTTTAACTTTCTTTCTTTCTTTCTCTTTTTTCCTAGTTCTCCTTGGATTATTCTACAGCTATTACAGTGTGTACATAATGAACCATCTTTAGAAAATAAAAGTGACATCAGCTCTAGGTATAGATATATTTTTTAATAATGAAAAAAGATGACATGGATAATAATAAAACATTGATTGATACAAGATGAATAGCCTTGTCTCTTAATGCATAGGGGGCCTGGGAAGAATATTAAAATTTTTAATCAATAAAGTATGCCTGTTGAAGCAAGCAAGCAAACAAATCCATAACAACAACAACAGCAACAACAACAAGTTGCAATATGGATATCTTTCACCCTCCCAGGAAACTATTTTAAACCTAACCCGTACTTTTGCATCTGTATAAAAATATTAGTGAGATAGAACTGAAAATAACTGTTCTGCTGACTTGCAGTGTTGCTGTTACCTTCTGGGTGTCCAGATTTTTCTTCCGTAGATGTTAATCTCTTTCATGTGCAATCTTTGCTTCTTTTAGGCTATCGCCCCATTCCAGCGGAGACTTATGTAGGAGGGACCTTCCCTCTACCTCCCCCAGTTAGTGACAGGATGAGGAAAAGAAGAGCCTTTGCTGATAAAGAGTTGGAGAACATTATGCTGGAGAGAGAATATAAAGAAAGGGAGATGTTGGAAACTTCTCAAGCTGCTGCTCTGTTTCTGCCCAACCGCATAGTGCCTGGACCTGACTATAACTCCTACAAAAGTGCCTACAGCCCCAGCCCAGTGGAACCACAGAGCAAGGACTTCTGTAATTTTTTGCCCACCTGCCTTGATTTAACCATGCAGTATTCAGGGTCTGGGAATATGGAACTAATTTCTTCTAATGTCAGCGTGGCCACGACTTATAGACAGTATCCCGTGTCCTCAAGATTTTTAGTTTGGCCCAAGTGTGGCCCCATTAGCGACACCCTCCTCTACCAGCAATGCCTGCTAAATGCCACCACCTCAGTTCAAGCCCTGAAGCCTGGGGCCAGCTGGGACTTGAAGGGAGCACGAGTCCAGGATGGGCTCAGTGCAGAGCATGACATGATGCCATCGAAATTGGAAGGCTCCCTGGTGCTGCCTCACACTCCTGAGATCCAGACCACGAGAAGTGACCTTCAGGGTCATCAGGCTGTCCCAGAGAGGTCCGCATTCTCCCCACCCCGACGGAATTTCTCTCCTGTTGTTGACATGGACTCCCTGGCAGCTCAAGGGCATGTCTTAACGAAGATCAGCAAAGAAAACACCAGGCACCCTCTGCCACTTAGACATAATCCATTCCACTCATTATTCCAGCAAACGCTTAATGACAAATCGGGTCCTGAGTTGAAAACACCATTTGTCAAAGAGGCCTTTGAAGAGACCCCTAAGAAACACAGAGAGTGTTTAGTTAAGGAGAACCAGAAGTACACATTTACAATAGATAGGTGCGCAAAAGACCTTTTTGTAGCCAAACAAGTTGGAACAAAACTCTCGGTGAATGAACCACTGTCATTTTCTGTTGAGTCTATTCTTAAGAGGCCTTCATCTGCCATCACTCGTGTCTCTCAGTGAAAGGCTGCTTAAACAGAAAGCTGGATTTCTGCAGTCTTAGGGTGTTCTTGCCACTTGCTACTTTTTTTTCAGGTTGTTTGTGTGAAGAAATTTCTAATGTAAAGATGATGATTTTGAAAAGTTTTATATATCCATAATATGCATGTACTTTTTCTTATCACATATATTTAAACTTACAGATGGAAATTGCCCAATGTGCAAATTGTTAAGTACCATGCTTTACACAGCATTTCAAAAAGCAATAAAATTGACACCGTCTTCTAAAAGACCCAGTATTTGCTGAAGCAAATAGTTGTCTCTGTCTAGATGAAGAAGCTATTTTTCTATGATTCTGTATATTTTGAAGTACTCTTAATGGTCACTGGGGGCCACAGGAAAACCTTTATAATACTTCAGTTTTGCATTTTGGAGGGCACGTAAATTTAATTATTCAAGACTGTTTGAGGCAAAAATAACTTTAAGGAGCACATAGGGCCATTTGCATGTTTACAGTATCTTCATTTCACGTGATTGGACAAAGCTGAATTAATTTGAAGGGAAATCAAGCGTAATGTCTCTTTTACATGATGATTTGGGTTCTTGGAATAGATTTCTTCTGACTCCCTGGGTCCCAGTTTCTTTCCCTGGTGAGGATGTTTATGTGGGGCCCCAAGCTTCCTTTCTAGAAACATTTCTAGTTTCTTTGAACAGTCTATGATTTTAGGTTGCTAGGAGCCACAAATCAGGTTTCCTTGTATGATGTGGTCAGTACTTCCCATGATGGGGCCCAAACCTCCTCGCAGCACTTGAGTGGTGAGTCCACTGTTTCTGAACCACTGGTGACAGCAGGCATTTGGATGCAGGCCCAGTCACAACTCTCATTATGTCCCCAAGTATCAGCTTTATGCCTCCCACATTTGCACCACTGTCAAAAGCCTTCAGTGTAGCTCTCTTCTGACACAAAACATTTACTATTCAAATTGCTTCAGCTGACAGTTGCTAAAGCTTGCAGATATTTATCACAGCATGAGGGTGGCTTCTTAATTCTTATACCTTTTCTTCCCCCACACCCCCCCTTTTTTTTTGAAACAAGGCCTCACTCTGTTGGCCAGGCTGGAGTGCAGTGGTGTGATCATGGCTCACTCTACCTCCCAGGCTCAAGTGCATGCGTGTAGTCCTAGCTACTCAAGGGGCCCCACCTCCCAGGCTCCACCTCAGCCTCTTGAGTAGCTTGGACTAGAGGCATGCACCACCATGCCTGGCCAATTTTTAAATTTATTACTATTTTTGGAATATGTGGAGGGGTAAGTTTTTAAAATTTTTGGTAGAAACAGGATCTCCCTATGCTTCTCAGGCTTGTCTTGAACACCTGGGCTCAAATGATCCTCACGCCTTGGCCTTCCAAAGTGCTGGGATTACAAGCATGAGCCACCTCACCTGTCCTTTCTCCCATTTTTAAGCTCTTGTTAATCTCTTGTTCTGCTCAGTAAAATGTTAGCTGTTCCATATAATTGATAAAATAAAAGTAAGACCTTTATGAGAGTACTAAGTTCATCTCTGAAGACCTCACCCGTAGACCCCAAGTTAAGTTTTAAGATGTCATAGTCATTCCAATACAAAAAATCAAGAGTCATGTATCTTGCTTTTAATACCGCCACAGAGGGAGGTTTTACTTCAAACTCTGCTGCTGTCTTCTGGGTAACAAGAACATGAGGTGGGTATGTGAAGGTGCCAAGTGATTCAGCAGTGTAAAGAGCTTCTTTCTGGCTCTTGAAAACACTTTGCATTACTTAAAAATGCTTTTGCTACTAATGAGCTCATATAAACCTCCAGGGATTCTCTGAATCGTTGCTTAAAATTAGCATCAATTTCAAAAAACAACAAGCCAAACCTTGGATTGATTTTCGGTTTGTACTTGTAAAATAATACTTGTTTTTACTGAGTCAAATTTAGTTATTTTTACTATTGCAAAAGTCAGAGTGAATGGACGTTTGCCAGAGGCAAAGGATATGAAAGCAGGCAGAGATTCCAATAGCTTTTAAAGATTATCCTTAAGTGGAAAAAATGTTTTCCAGCCAAGTATGCCCTGATGTCAGAGACAGAATCTAACTCCAGTTTTCCCTCTCAGTCATCTCTACTTTGTCTATAATCACTAATTTTTGTCTTTCTATTGGAAATTTATTTTTTTTGTTTCAAGTGTTAAATGTATCCTTAGCATTGAATTAAACTGCTTCAAAGGTAATGAGGGGGAACGTATTAGAATAAAAGCACATAAAAAATCTCAGTGAGAGGCCTTCTTAATCTAAACATGAATTTTATCTCTTACTTGCTAACACTTTTGTGTTTTGAATACATATATTTGTTAAGTTGTTTCTCTTTTGTGTTCAGTGAACACATGGGGACTTCTTTTCGGTCCTCTCACTCTGTGTCATTTTAATCCCATTAAGTGAATCCAGTTGGCTGTGGGTATTAGTGGTTTTTCTCACATTACCAGTGACCAGAATTTTATTGTTCTTGAACATTTATGAGGGTCAGTACTTCCCCTGGCAAACTTATTATTACACTCTGCTTAGTTCTGCTGTAATAATGAGTTCTTTGAATTTTAAAGCTACCAAATCTACCATCAGTCACTTATTAAGAGCTCTGTGCTTGGCTCTTTGCTTTTGAAAATCATTTCACTTCCATGAAAGTGTCATGTAGAATCTTCAGAAAATACTGTCATTGACATTAAATAAAAATTGTGGTTCAATTTAAGCATTTTCTATATTGAAGGCAATAAATGGATACAGTTTTAATAATTTTTGAGAATGTAAAGACTAGTAAAACATGGACATTTTTTTCAATTTAACTCACAATACAATAATACAGCTGTAATAACATGTTGTCCTTCCATCTCAACCGATCAAGCGTGATTGTTAGCTGAATTTGCAGTTCTTGAAAGTTTACAACAGTGCTTCTCAAACTAATGGACAACTGAACCACCTGAGAATCCTGATGCTGCTGGGCTTCAGGCCACACTTTGAGTAACAAATGCTTACAGCATTTCTGGTATTTCAATGCACATTTAATATTATCTGCTGTGGATTTTGAGTTGTAATGCAATAATCATAATATTACTAGCATGAATAAGTTAATATACAGAAATAGTTAAATTTTTTTTCTTTCTTTTCTTTCTCTCTTTCTTTTTCTTTTTCTTTTTTTGACGGAGTATTGCTCTGTTGCCCAGGCTGGAGTGCAGTGAGGTGATCTCAGCTCACTGCGACCTCCGCCTCCTGGATTCAAGCGATTCTCCTGACTCAGCCTCCGGAGTAGCTGGGATTACAGGTGCCCACCACCACGCCCGGCTAATTTTTGTATTTTTAGTACTGACGGGGTTTCACCATTTTGGTCAGGCTGGTCTCAAACTCCTGACCTCAAGTAATCCACCTGCCTCAGCCTCCCAAAGTGCTGGGATTACTGGCGTGAGCCACCACGCCCGGCCGCCATTTTCCTTTTTACTAAGCCTAGGCCAAGACCTAGGCAAGTTATACAGCAGACAGTACGTGCTCCCCACGGTCTCTTTTTTTCCCTCACAAACCTAGAAGTTGTTTTAATTTGGTTAAAAATATAATATGCATCTTTTATTTTTAATTGTGGGAAAACATAAAATTTGCCATCTTAACTATTTTTATGCGTACAGTGGCATTAAGTACATTCACACTGTTGTGCAATCATTACCACCATCCATCCACATAACCCTTTTCATCATGCAAAACTGAAACTCTATACCCTCAATAACTCTCTCCCCTCCCAGCTCTTGGCAACCACCATTCTACTTTCTGCTTCTGTGAATTTGACTACTCTAAGTACCTGGTAAAGGGCAATCATACAGTATTGTCTTTTTTCAGTACCTCATACAAGTAAAATCAGACAGTATATGTCTTTTTGTGACTGGCTTGTTTCACTTAGCATAATGTGCTCAAGGTTCATTATGTTCTAGCATGTATCAGAATTTTTTTCCTGCTTAAGACTGAACAGTATTCCATTGTGTTTTTGTGTGTATGTGTATGTGTATGTGTGTGTGTTTAAGCTGCTTCAAAGGTAATGAGGGGCAACCTATTAGAATAAAATGAGATAAAAACATCTCAGTGAGAGATCTTCTTAATCTAAACATGAATTTTATCTCTTACTTGCTCCATTTTTGTATTTTGAATACTAATAGTTGTTAAGATGTTTCTCTTTTGTATTCAATGAACATATGGGGATTTCTTTTCTGTCCTCTCTCTCTCTATCATTTTAATCCCATTAAGTGAATCCAGTTGGCTTATTTCACTTATATTAGGTATTTTCCTTATGTAAGGTACTTTTCCTATCCCAAACTCATCAATTAGGTAGGTTATATACACACACTGTATATATATGTTATATATATACACACACACTGTATATATTATATATATATTTACACACAGACACACATATGTACAAACACAGTGGAATACTGTATATATGAGTGTAAATGGTGTATATGTAGACATATATACACACATACACATGTGTTTATATGTGTATATACACATATACATACATACACATACAGTGCATACACACACACATACATTTTTGTTTATCTAGTCATCTGTCGATAGACACTTGGGTTGAATCCAGCTTTCAGATATTTTAAATAATACTGCCATGAACAAGGATGTCCAAATATTTCTTTGAAACCCTGCTTTCAGCTCTTTTTGGTATAGATGCCCCCTTCTCTTCACCCTGTTCTCACTTCCTAGTTTTTCCTGCTTCATGTCCTTAGGAACTAAGTTATCTTAGGTATACATTCCTCCCACACTATCCCCTCTCCTGAAGTGTGTGGACCATTTCCACTCAACACTGCTATTGCCCAGAAAGGCTCCGGTATCAGTTGTGTACATTTACATATAAACTTAAATGAGATCTTCACTTAAAAGCTTAATTCCAATTGTGTAATTAAAGACCGTAAGTTGTATTAAGAAACTTTCTGGAATTCCTTCTGCAAAGCCTCGCAAGTGCTAAACTGTGAGAAAATGGCTGAAGGTCAGGATGAAGAAATAAGGAGAATCCACGCTTCCTTGTAGAATAATAGATAAGACTTAGTGTCGAGGCTGAGTTTTCAACTGGGACTAGAATTCTTACTGGCTCACCTGATTTCATTAATTTTGGATTAATTTTAATATTCCTATTCTAGGTCTATAAACTTGGGCTTATTTCCATGGGTAGGGTCCAGTTTGTACGGCTGATAGTTCATGAAATGGCTGGACCTTGCATTATATAAACTTGGTCCTGTGGCATCCTCTTAGATTTATTTTAATAATTATACAAAGCTTTATCACATTCCACCCCTTTAGTTCTTTTAGTTTGTAACTTGTGATGTCTAAATACATTTAGGGCACGCTGGACAACTCCACACCTAGAAATAGGCTGGCATTTGTTGTAATGGTAAATGTGAAATAGCAACATATGTTTACAGCCTGGCAATTTTCAGAGCACATTGACATTTATTATTTTTTATATTCCTCACATAAATTCTATAGAAATTTGATAAACGGCCATATGAAGAGTTGAATCTATATCACTGTGGATATGTTTACAAATTTGGGGATTCTTTCCAATATATAACATGACTTGATAGGCATAATACAGCATTAAACTTTTGTATATAAATGTTAAGTGCATGTAATGCTGATATGTAATATATGTTATACATTACATAAGTATAATTTTACTTGTATGGTTACATCTATCTCTATTACATTTGCATATTCATTCTACCTTCAGTAAGCTGTACACATGCACACACCAGTCTCAAGGGGTTGTGAGACCATTGAGATAAGGAGTGTGAAAGAGAAACACTAAGGTCACATTTTCTCTGGGTTGTTTCCTGCACATGACTGAGTGGAGCAGGGTTGCTGGAGAGGAACCATTTTTGCCCTGTCATGGGATTCCTCTATCAGGCATCTTTAGTGGGGGAACTCTTCATTCAAGTGTATTGTTATAGATGTTTGATGAGTTCCCAAACCAGCACCTCTGCTCCATGCCTGGAGTTCTGAGCCAATCAAGAAATAAGAGAAAGGAGTTGGCACTTGGAGGTTAGAATCTTCTTACCTACCTTTATAACTGATTATGATTACACAGGAGAATATGACTTATATCCAGGATCTAGGGACTTCATAATACTAAACTCCAGGATGATACAGACTACCTACCTAGAAACAGTCAGCAGTGGCCCAGCACACCTCCCCTGCATTTGGGTAGTGATTGAGTGTCTGTATTCTCTGCATGCAAGTTAGCTCTTGAAAGGAAGGCAAGAAGAACGGGAGGAGCAACCCATGCTCCTTTTCCTATCCCAAACTCATCAATCAGGTAAGTTATTCTCCCTGCATCTTTTCATTAACATAATTTTGTTATTATTTTCTTTGTTTTGAATTGAGATCAATCCAAAGACCATATACACTTGGATTTGATGACTGCAATCAAATTTAAGTCCTTGATAAAGATATAAGCTGGAAGGCAGGAAATGGTGTTATTACTTCATATGTGCTTACTAGACTAAAGACTATGTACATTTTTGTTTTAGAAGAAAAAATAAAACTGGAGAAATAGCTTCATTTACCCCAGATGGAACTGAGACATTTGGTACAGCATGCTGGCAAGCAGTGAAGAATTGGTTTTCTGATGAGTACATCATTTAATGTCATTAAGTAGCATGGCCTAAGGGGAGTGTTCTGCTTCTATCCATCACCACCAAATTATTTTCATGGAATGTCATCATAAAAAGTTATCAAAAGAAGGTATCTGAGATGTGAAACTGTGAGGCCAAACTGATATTGTTTCCTCTTTCAATAACGTTACTATAGAGGTATTAGGGGAAGGCCACATACAAGTTATGTCTCAATTTGTCAAGGAATTCAAGAAGGCCTTTCATGACAGGGAATTTTAGGATGGATAACAGTGAAGTCAGGGAAATTTGTAGCTGCTTGAACTATCTTCACCAGACAGAGTAATAAATCAATATCGATTTCAAGGAAAGTCTTTAGTCTCATGGCCAATGAGACCTCTTGTTTTGCGTGATAGCCTGGCTGGCAAATGAAGGCGTAAAAAGTGTACTTATCCAATCTATACATGACATTAAGTTGGGAGGTCTGGCCACTATTGTTGGTGGTAGAGTTGGGTGAGACTAGGACTATAGCTCAAAGGTCAAATCTAATATTTGGATTTTAAAAGCAACTGTCATCCAATTATGAAACTTTACGTTGAGGGAGAGTTAACTTGATGTTAGTTTATGTGAAAATGATCTGGCAGTCACAGAAGGCTACAGAGCTTAAAAGGAACCATAAGGAACCATAGCTGTAAGAAGTTGCTGATACTAACCTGGATTCCATTAACAGAGCCTCCAGATGAAGAGAAATGCTAACTACAGTGCATTTCCTCCCCTTTCTCCTGACAGATCAAATCTAGTAACTTGTGCCCAGCTCTGAGCACTGCATTTTTAGTGGAGACACTGAGAGACTTGGCCACGAGGATGGTGAAAGGACTGACAATTTTGCCTACCTATAGACAGTTGAGGGCCTTGGGGATGTGACCTGGAAAACAGGTATCTTAAGGGAAAGGACTTGATTTGTGTTTTTATATATTTGAAATATTGTCATTTTGGAGAGGGAATTAAGGTCCCTTGGTAGTCTCTAGAAGAAACAGTCAGTGCTAAGAGGATACTAGAGGGGATCAAATATAGCACAATAAAAGGAAGATCATCTTTCAGTTTGGCTTGTTCATACGTGGACTGGTCGGCCTTGTGAAAGAATGCATTTGGAGATCTTCATGTGAAACAAAGAAAGAAACCTTGCAAGGGGCATGAGAATGAATTAGCAAGCAGAGACTGCTTCATTTATCTTCATCCGCTAGGTCCTAGCATACATTTGGTGTCAAGAGATGTTTGCTGAATGAGGAGAATCTTCCTCAACTCTGATAATTCTTGATTTTATGAAAAATTACCTGTGAGAAGGATCAGATGAAGTTTTTTTTCCTCCTAGCCAAATTATCTAGAAAATCATATCACCAATTAGTTCTTTGGAATTTTAACTTTTACTTAAACACTTTTATCTATTTAAGATTTACAGCGTGAATTTTTTTTTTTTTTTTGAGGTGGAGTTTCGCTCTTGTTGCCCAGGCTGGAGTGCAATGGCGTGATCTCAGCTCACCGCAACATCTGCCTCCCAGGTTCAAGCAGTTCTCCTGCCTCAGCCTCCCTAGTAGCTGGGATTATAGGCATGTGCCACCATGCCTGGCTAATTTTTTATTTTTAGTAGAGATGGGGTTTCTCCATGTTGGTCAGGCAGGTCTCGAACTCCTGACTGCAGGTGATCTGCCCGCCTCGGCCTCCCAGAGTGCTGAAATTTTAAGTGTGAGCCACCATACCTGGCCAGCATGATTTTTTTTTTAATAGACAGGGTCTCATTCAGTTGCCCAGGCTGGAGTACAGTGGTGTGATGAAAGCTCACTATAACCTCTGACTCCTGGGCTCAAGAGTAGCTACGACTACAGGTGCGCACCACCACATCCAGCTATTTCTTTATTTGTATTTGTATTTTATTTTTAAATTATACTTTAAGTTCTGGCATACATGTGCAGAATGCACAGGTTCGTTACGTAGCTATATATGTACCATGGTGGTTTGCTGCACCCATCAACCCATTGTCTACATTAGGTATTTCTTCTAATGCTATCCCTCCCCTACCCCCCACCCCCAGTAGGTCCTGGCATATGATGTTCCCCTCCTTGTGTCCATGTGTTTGCATTGTTTAACTCCCACTTATGAGTGAGAACATGAATTGTTTGCTTTTCTGTTCCTGTGTTAGTTTGCTGAGAATGATGGTTTCCGGCTTCATCCATGTCACTGCAAAAAACATGAATTCATCCTTTTTTATGGCTGCATAGTATTCCATGGTGTATATGTGCCATATTTTCTTTATCCAGTCTATCATTGATGGGCATTTGCGTGAGTTCCAAGTCTTTGCTATTGTGAATAGTGCTGCAATAAACATATGTGTGCATTGCCTTTATAGTAGAATGATTTATAATCCTTTGGGTATATACCCAGTAATGGGATTTATTGCTGGGTCAAATGGTATTTCTAGTTCTAGATCCTTGAGGAATCACCACAATGTCTTCCACAATAGTTGAACTGATTTACACTCCCACCAACAGTGTAAAAGCGTTCCTATGTCTCCACATCCTCTCCAACATCTGTTGCTTCCTGACTTTTTAATGATCGCCATTCTAACTGGCATGAGATGATATTTCATTGTAGTTTTGATTTGCATTTATCTAATGACCAGTGATGATAAGCTTTTTTTTCATATGTTTGTTGGCTGCATAAATGTCTTCTTTTGAGAAGTGTTTGTTCCTATCCTTTGCCCACTTTTTGATGGGGTTGTTTTTTTCTTGTAAATTTGTTAAGTTCCTTGTAGATTCTGGATATTATCCATTTGTCAGATGGATAGATTGTAAACAGTTTGTCCCATTCTGTAGGTTGCCTGTTCACTCTGATGATAGATTCTTTGGCTGTGCAGAATCTCTTTAGTTTAATGAGATTGCATTTGTCAATTTTGGCTTTTGTTGCCATTGCTTTTGGTGTTTTAGTCATGAACTCTTTGCCCATGCCTGTGTTCTGAATGGTATTGCCTAGGTTTTCTTCTAGGTTTTTTTATGGTTTTAGGTCTAACATTTAAGTCTTTAATCCATCTTGAGTAAATTTTTGTATATGGTGTAAGGAAGGGGTCCAGTTTCAGTTTTCTTTATATGGCTAGCCAGTTTTGCCAGCACCATTTATTAAATAGGGAATTTTTTCCCCATTGTTTGTTTTTGTCAGGTTTGTCAAAGATCAGATGGTTGTAGATGTGTGGTATTATTTCTGAGGCCTCTATTCTGTTCCATTGGTCTATATATCTGTTTTGGTACCAGTACCATGCTGTTTTGGTTACTGTAGCCTTGTAGTATAGTTTGAAGTCAGGTAGCATGATGCCTCCAGCTTTGTTCTTCTTGCTTAGGATTATCTTGGCTATATGGGCTCTTTTTTGGTTCCATATTAAATTTATAGTTTTTTCTAATTCTGCGAAGAAAGTCAATGGTAGCTTGATGGGAACAGCCTTGAATCTATAAATTACTTTGGGCAGTATGGCCATTTTCACAATATTGATTCTTCCTATCCATGAGGATGGCATGTTTTTCCATTTGTTTGTGTCCTCTCTGATTTCCTTGAGCAGTGGTTTCTAGTTCTCCTTGAAGAGGTCCTTCACATCCCTTGTAAGTTGTATTCCTAGGTATTTTATTCTCTTTGTAGCTATTGGGAATGGCAGTTCACTCACGATTTGGCTCTCTGTTTGTCTATTATTGGTGTATAGGAAGGCTTTTGATTTTTGCACACAGATTTTGTATCCTGAGACTTTGCTGAAGTTGCTTATCAGCTTAAGGAGATTTTGAGTTGAGACGATGGGATTTTCTAAATATACAATCATGCCATCTGCAAACAGAGACAATTTGACTTTCTCTCTTCCTATTTGAATATCTTTCATTTCTTTCTCTCGCCTAATTGCCCTTACCAGAACTTCCAATACCGTAGTATTGAATAGGAGTGGTGAGAGAGGGCATCCTTGTCTTGTGCTGGTTTTCAAAGGGAATGCATCCAGCTTTTGCCCATGCGGTATGATATTGGCTGTGGGTTTGTCATAAATGGCTCTTATTATTTTGAGACACATTTCAACGATACCCAGTTTATTGAGAGTTTTTAGCATGAAGCGTTATTGAATTTTACTGAAGGCTTTTTCTACATCTATTGAGATAATCATGTGGTTTTTGTCATTTGTTCTGTTTATGTGATGGATTACATTTATTGGTTTGCATATGTTGAACCAGCCTTGCATCGCAGGGATGAAGCCGAGTTGACTGTGGTGGATAAGCTTTTTGATGTGCCGCTGGATTTGGTTTGCCAGTATTTTATTGAGGATTTTTACATCGATGTTCATCAGGGATATTGGCCTGAAATTTTCTTTTTTTATTGTGTCTCTGCCAGATTTTGGTATCAGGATGATGCTGGTCTCATAAAATGAGTTAAGGAGGAGTCCCTCTTTTTCTGTTGTTTGGAATAGTTTCAGAAGGAATGGTACCAGCTCCTCTTTGTACCTCTGGTAGAATTCGGCTATGAATCCGTCTGGTCCTGGACATTTTTTTGGTTGGTAGGCTATTAATTACTGCCTCAATTTCAGAACTTGTTATTAGTCTATTAAGGGATTCGACTTCTTCTTGGTTTAGTCTTGGGAGGGTGTATGTGTCCAGGAATTTATCAATTTCTTCTAGATTTTCTAGTTTATTTGCATAGAGGTGTTTATAGTATTCTCTGATGGTAGTTTGTATTTCTGTGGGATCAGTGGTGATATCCCCTTTATCATTTTTTATTGTGCATTTGATCCTCCTCCTCCTCCTCCTCCTCCTCCTCCTCCTCCTCCTCCTCCTCCTCCTCCTCCTCCTCCTCCTCCTCCTCCTCCTCCTCCTCCTCCTTCTTCTTCTTCTTCTTCTTCTTCTTCTTCTTCTTCTTCTTCTTCTTCTTCTTCGACAGATCCTCTGTCTGTTGCCAGGCTGGAGTGCAGTGGCATGATCTCGGCTCACTGCAACCTCTGCCACCTGGGTTCAGGTGATTCTCTTGCCTCAGCCTCCCGAGTAACTGGGACTAGAGGTGTATGCCATCATGCCCAGCTACTTTTTGTATTTGTAGTAGAGGCAGGGTTTTGGCATGTTGGCCAGGATGGTCTTGATCTCTTGACCTCGTGATTCACCTGCCTCAGTTTCCCAAAGTGCTGGGATTACAGACATGAGCCACCACACCTGCTATCTCTTTTCTTTTTATTAGTCTGGCTCATGGTCTATTTTGTTAATCTTTAAAAAAAAACCAGCTCCTGAGTTCACTGATTTTTTTGAAGAGTTTTTTGTGTCTCTATCTCCTTCAGTTCTGCTCTGATCTTAGTTATTTCTTGTCTTCTGCTAGCTTTTGAATGCCCAGCTATTCTTAAAATTTTTTGTAGAGACAGGGTTTTACTATGTTGCCCAAGCTGGCTTTAAACTCCTGCCCTCAAGTTATCCTCCTGCCTTGGCGTCCTAAAGTGCTGGGATTACAGGTGCTGCAAGCTATGTCACCTGGTCCTCTTACAGCTTTTGACTCACCCAAAATTGAACTACTGATAGCCTATTAATGACTGGAAACTTTACCAATAACATAAACCATCAATTAACACATAATCTATATCTCGTATGTATTATATACTGTATTTTTACAATCAAGTATGCCAGAGAAAAGAAAATGTTATTAAGCAAATCATAAGGAAGAGATTACTGTTCATTAGGTGGAAGTGGATTATCATAAGGGTCTTCATCCTAGTTACCTTCACACTGAGTAGGCTTAGGAGGAGGAGGAAGAGGAGAGACTGGTCTGGCTGCTTGAGGGTGGCAGCGCTGAAAGAAAATCCTCTAACCTTAGCAGTTTAAACCCATGTTGTTCAAGGGTCAACTCTAAAATTAAACTTGTATATTAATTCTTGGGATTTATTGTCTATATCAGCGGTCCCAACCCTTTCTGGCACCAGGAACCGGTTTCATGGAAGATAATATTTCGATGGACAGGTGGGGAGTGGAGAGGAATTCAGGATGAAACTGTCCCACCTCAGATCATCAGGCATTAGATTCTGGTTAGGAGCATGCAACCTAGATCCCTTGCACGTGCAGTTCACAATAGGGTTCAGGCTCCTATAAGAATCTCGTGCCACTCCTGATCTGACCGGAGGTGGAGCTCAGGCAGTAATGTTTGCTCGCCTGCTGCTCACCTCCTGCTGTGCGGCCCGCAGACTGGTACTGGTCCATAGCCTGGGGGTTGGGGACCCCGGTCTAGATGATGATAAATAGTAAATCTGGAAAATGGCTTCTGTGGTTTAGCCATCTTAATAGCTAGTCAATTTTGATTTAAAATAATATTTCATATGGCTAAAAAACCCAAAATAGATTTAATTGAGATTATTAATTTAGATAAAGTCTGATTCTATTCAAAAGTAGTGAAGTTGAACTGCAATTCTATTTGAAGTTGTTAGGTAAATCTGTAAATCTGATTCTTTAGATTTGAATTACTGTTTTTATTTAATTCAACAAGCATGTATTAGTCACTTACTGCGAGCTGAGCAATGGTGACCTCTGAGAGGCAGTGTCAACTAAGATACGATCTTCAGAAATTTATCATCTGGAAGGCTACTATAGATTACATTAATCATTTTTCTCTCCATGTACTTTGTGAATTTGCAGGCAGCCCTTCTGCTTCCCAGCTTCCTTAGTCTCTGGCTTGGAGACAGTCCATAGTTATTTCCTGTCGTTCTGGGGATGGATTGTTTGGATGCGACTCTCTTCTCTTTTACTCTTCCTCTCTCCATGTTTTGCTGTGATCAGAGATTTGAAATAAAATTTGTAGATTCAAGAGTTTCCTGTAGGAAAGTAGTGGGTTTAGCCCCAGTTTCCCAGTTTGCTATAAAACTCAAGGTTGGTAACAGTGCCTATGAAATCAACAAAGGAGAGTTTTATTCCTTAGCACACACATTAAAGCAATTAGGAACCCAGTGTGACCCACTAGCCAGAAAGCACTTAAATGCTTGCTCTTAATGATGATATTGCAGAAAACAGCTGCAAAGTCCCAGTGAAAGCCAAACCACCAAAACCCAGCACCTTCTTCTGAGATAATGAATCTAAAGACTCAAGGCAGGCAGAGGGTAGGTGAGTAAGTTATAGGGCTGTGTGACTGTTCATGAAATTCAGTTCACTTAAATGAACATTGATTGAAAACCTTCCTATGTGCCAGATGCATGCCTGTAACTGGGCCTATCTGTTATTTAGGGCTTTTTTTGAAGTAAAAAAAAAAAAAAAAAACAAAAAAAAAACCACTAGTCTTGACAACATAAGCAATACTCTGTCTCTACAAAAAATAAAAAAAAAAATTAGCGAGATGTGGTGTCATGTATCTCTGGTCCCAGCTACTTGGGAGGCTGAGGTGGGAGGACTGCTTGAGCCCAGGAGGTTGAGACTGCAGTGAGCCACGATTACGCCACTGCACTCCAGCCTGGGCAACACAGTGACACCCTGTCTCAAAACACAAAACCAAACCAGAGGCCCACTTTAGTTATTTTTTAAAAAAATAAGGGTTAATTCAAAGAGAGAGAAGGAAATCAGGAATATGAGAATCTCAGCTCTTAGCAGGTCTTTCAAATACTACAACATGGTCTAAGCACTAAAAGGTAGCTTCACCCAGATCTGGCAGTCTCATTTCTTTGTTGTTCCCTTGGCAGTTTGACCAAGGGAGAATACCAGAAACTGCTAGTTGCCTCTTCAATATCCATTCTTCCCTTCTTTAGTAACAGAGCCCTGGTTTTATTTGGACTGGCGATGTGCCCAGGTAAAAGGCTACATTTCCCAGCCTAGTTTGCATCTAGGTGTGGCCGTGGAGATGCAGGTGGCCAACCATGGGTGAGCCTTCAGAAAATCTCTCTAAAGGGAACGGAAACTACAGCGAAGAGTTTCTTCTTCTTTTTTCTTATTTCACCTTCTTTCTTCTCGGAATTTGGACTTCTTTTAGCCTGCTATAACCTTGAGGTTGGCAGCCATGTTCAAAGAAGGTTAGGGCAGAGAAATCAAAGGAGCTGGATGCTAGTTCTCTTTGAGGATCTGCCATACCAGCCCTGGATCGCTTATCCTCTGCTCGTTCGTGTTTTATAGGAGAGAAGAACTCTTTATGTGCATAAGCCATTGTAAACCAGAAAGTATCTGACACAGGTTTCAATCAGTTCAAAAGTTTGTTTTTCCAAGGTTAAAGACGTGCCCAGGAGACAGGTCTGTGGCTTTCTCCAAAGATGATTTTGAGGTCTTCAATATTTAAAGGGGAAAGAGGAAGAAAGTTTAAAAAGGTGTGGGTACATAAGAGGCATGAGTCTGCCTTCTTTTGAGTCTTTAATCAGCCATTCACCTGTGAGTAGGGGCAGAGGAATCGTTACTTATGCAGTCATCTAGCTGAATGAATCTACATTTTTACGTAAGATAAAATAAACATAGGGCAGAAGAAGCAATCAGATATGCAGTCCCGTACCTGTGAAGATAGCTATCAATTTACGTTGTGGGGGTGAAATTCTACAGAACTGTTTTAGGATAAACATCTTGGGGTCCACAAGGAATTTCCCAGTGGGAAAATTGTGAGGGAGGTATGTAGATTTATTATTATTATTATTATTTAAATTGTAGCTCTCTTATTTAGGAACAAAATGGGAAGCAGGTTTGCATGACACAATTCCCAGCTTGACTTTTCCCTTTGGTTTAGTGATTTTGGGGGTCCCGAGATATATTTTCCTTTCACACCATCATCACTAGGTCTCAGTTACAAACAGCTGAATGTAATTCCTTCTGATAAAGAAGGACTCCTCCACTCTGACGGGGAATCTGCTGACTGTGTTTGCTTTTCCTATGGTTCCTGATGACTCCTCCCTATTTTCCTTCCCCTTATAGCTTCTCTTTCCTATTTTCTGTGTATCTTTTTGGCTTCTGTCTCTACCACCTACTGTCCCCTTGTACTGTAAGTCCTTCATGCAAATCTAAGAGTGGGATCTGAGGAGTTCAGTTAATTCCTGCTGCTGCTTTTGTTTTGCCTTACAGGTAAGGTGCCTACAGTGGTCTTTGTGGGGAGTCATGTGTTAGAAGCCATGGCAAGCTCCCATATGCAACCTCTCACTGGAAGCCTGGATGTATCAGGCTTTCGGAATATAATAAATTCCTCTCCCAAACTAGTTTCAAAGATGAATAAGACATGGTCTTTGCATTCTAAGAGTTCAGAGACTACCGAAGAAGAAACATCCATATGTTTAAGATTTTTGCAAAATCCATTTTCAATCGTAAGTCAGAGATTATTAAGAATAATAGTTAATATTCATTGTGCTCTTTATTTTTTTGGTCTGAACTTTGTATGCCTTATTTAATTTACTCCACATACAATTTAACTTGTGAAGTAGGTATGCCTGTTATCCTTGTTTTACATATAAGGACACAGTCTTAGAGATATGAAGCAACTTGCCCAGTATTGTATATCTGGGAAGTGATTGAGTAGAGAAGAATCCTAGGTAATTGGGATTTCAGAGTTCATACTTTTCATCAGTGTCCTACACTGTCTCTAAGAGATGAAAAATGGTTCATTTTTACAGCAGTATCTTGGTGTAGGACGAAGGGCACAAGATGGGAGAGGTGAGAGATCTGAGTTCCAACCCAGTGCTTCCTCTCTCTGCCCTTTTGCTTAGAGATTTTTTTCTATTTGTAAAACAACTGAAGTAGGTGAATGGGCATTAAAGACTCGGCTGTTGAAACGCCTGACTTTGAATCCTAATGGGACACATACTTCTCACGTGGCAGGAAGACGCAGCAGAACTGAGTTGTGGTTGCTCTGGCCAATCTACTCAGATTATGATCCACCTGTAGCATTAATCCTATTGGAAAAGACTTTAAAAAAGTCACTTTGCATACAATAAAGAAAAATTGTCCAGGGGGACATCTGAGGGTTGAACTGGAGGGTATGTTTTAGGAAGCTTACTCTGATGAGAAAAAGCCTGCAAAGGAAACAAGCGTGGCTCCTAGTAACTAAGTCAGCTCTCATCTGCCTTTCACCTGCCATTTTCTCTTTTCCCTACTTGCTTAAATAAACACTATTCCTAATTTTAAATAAACACTATTCCTAATTCTTTTTGTTTTGGAAACAGAATCTTGCTGGTTGCCCAGGATAGAGTGTAGTGGTGTGATCTCGGCTCATTGCAACCTCCGCCTCCTGGGTTCAAGTGATTCTTCTGCCTTAGCCTCCCTAGTAGCTGAGACTACAGGCATGCACCACCACGTCCAGCCAATTTTTGTATTTTTTGTAGAGACGGGGTTTCACCATGTTGGCCAGGCTGGTCTTGAACTTCTGGCCTCAAGTGATCCGCCTGCCTCTGCCTCCCAAAGTGCTGAGATTACAGGCATGAGCCACCACACCTGGCCTAATGCCTTTATATATATATAAAATTATTATAAAAGCTACATATAGGTGGGAATACACTATAATAAAAATTAGCTATTTTGTATCCACTTGTAATGTGGTGTGGGCTTTTTTTTTTCTTTCTTTTTTTGAGACAGAGCCTTGCTCTGTCACCCAGGCTGGAGTGCAGTGGCACGATCTTGGCTCACTGTAAACTCCGCCTCCCAGATTCAAGCGATTCTCCTGCCTCAGCCTCCCGAGTAGCTGGGATTGCAGGCATGCACCACCATGCCCAGCTAATTTTTGTAATTTTAGTAGAGACAGGGTTTCACCATGTTGGTCAGGCTGGTCTCGAACTCCTGACCTCGTGATCCGCCCGCCTTGGCCTCCCAAAGTGCTGGGATTACAGATGTGAGCCACTGCGCCTGAACAGTGTGGGCCTTTTTTCTAGATTTTAAATTGTTTTTTTAAAAAATACCTGAAGAATATACATGGTATAAGAACTACAAAGTGTATAGAGTACAAAGTAAGTCTCTCTCTTCCTGTCCTTTGAATTCCTTCTGCAGAGGCACCACTGTTGCCAATCCCTTCTATATGCCTCCAAAAATAATCTACAAACATGTAAACGTATTTAGTCTTTTCTTTCGGCATGAATGGGAGCATACTATGTGCACCATTCTGTATCTTGCTTTTTTTCATTTAATGCCTTATTTTAGAAAGCATTCCATACCAGTTCGTATAGAGCGGCTTTAATGCTAACTCAGATTGTTGGACTCTTCCTCTTGGACGGGTTCTTAGAAATGACCTAGTTCAAGCTTTTATTGTGAACATGGGAACAGTGTGGCCCATAGAGGGCATATGCGTTACTCAAAGTTTCATGTCACTTGATTGTCATTTCAATGAGCTTTCCATGTTACTATGCTGTGTATGAGTATAGGTGTGTGCACATGCACAAATGTGTAAACATATTGGGCCAGTGAGTTAGCTAATATTTATTTAGTGCTTATAATGTGCTGTATTTCATTTAGGAGTCATAACAAGGGTTAGATACAAATGAGGAGAATGAGGCTTGAGTATTAAGTAATTTGCCCAGGGTTTCTTGTTCTCCCTGACTCCAAATCCAATGCCCTTATATACTGTATTTTACTTCTTCTCTTCCTCTAGGAGGGGATAGGATTGGGAAAGTGGGGAAAAAGGATGAGGAGTGCTGAAAAATAGGCAGGTGTCAAGTAAAATATTTCCAATAAAACAAATGACACTGTTGTCTGTCTTGATGGAAAGGCATATTGTGTTGTGTTGGGAGGGGTATGGGTAGCTGGAAGATTGGTCATTAGGGGTTGTGGGTCAAAGCTGCCTGCAAGTGTGGTGAGAACATACAGCTTTGTGATGCAGGCCCAGTCATGAAGGTGTTTCCAGTGTAACATTGCTAACTGGCTTTATTTCTGTAAGGACCAAATTTGCCAGCCAATTTAGCCGGCATCCCACTTCCTCCTTTTAAACTATGGAACATGCCACCCGGTTTCATTGTGAATTCTCAGCTTGTTGTGAAACCTTCCTACTTTCTCCAGGAAAGCATTCCCTTATCTGGCCTTGGAGGACAAAGTCACCTGAACTGTCTTCACTGTGTGACAGTTCTGATCTGGGGAAAATATCACTGTGTTTCTCATCTATATTTACAGGGAGGGCTGGTTGTGGTGGAGGCACTCATATCTTACCTCTTGAACTGGAGACATTGTCAGACAACTTTATAAGTGTGACAGTGATTGATGGCCTTTCTCTAGAAGAGTATTTGGGAATGAGAACAAGCATGAAGCGGCCTTAGGCCATCAGGTGCCATCATGGCCCAGACCAGGACAGAAGGAAAGCCTTTCTGTGGTTGAGGTTGAAGGAGTCTCTTCTCCTTTGCCTTTCACAGTCCAAGGATCTTGCTGTTTTCCTCCTGCATCTGTTTAGAAAAGGGTATATTTTGGCAGGGTCCCTGTCTCTTTTGACTTGTGAATTACAGAGAATATTCACAAGTCAGGGAAACACATTCACCTGTGCTTCCCTCTAGGTAGTCTGAAGGCAGCGTGAAGAACCTCTATAAAGTTGGCTCAATGCTTCTTTTCATTTGTTGTAATGAGCACAGACGAGAGCTGTTCACATCCCCAAGAAGCGGAATAGTTTTCTTAGGGCATATCTTGGCACAGGCGGAGTCACCCAGCCAGGCCTGTATAATTTGGAAAAGCATTGGGAAGGTCAAACTCATCCTCAACTTTTCCTTTTTCCCTAACTAATTTCTGAACTTCTACTTCCAGTTTTGGTACAAAGTAAGTATCCCTATAGACTCTGTACCACATTCTGTATTTTTCAAGATAGCGTTTTGTACTGGACACAATACATTAAAGGGGAACACTGGCCAAACGAGCATATGCAGAGAAAAAGTACATCTATGGCAAGGACCTGGAAGTCTTGTTGCAAGAGAGCAAGAACGTAACAACAGTCTTCTCGTTATCTGAAGACTTTCTCTGGAAGCAGAATTACCCTTTCTCTCTATAGTGTCACAGAATAGAATTTACAGGGATGGGCAGAAGTTCCAAGGAACCTCAGTCTTATGAAGATCTTTCTGACTTTGACTCTATACAAAAGGAGAATGGACAGGCCAAAGTGAATTGGCATGGGTGCATGCTGGGCTGGGATTCTTGCTCTGGGAGTGAAGTCAGTCCTTAAACCTTGCCAATCCTCACAATTGCTTAAGAAACTCTTGAAAACTTATATCCCTGGGATTCACCCTGAAGATTCTGATGCAGTGGAACAGAGGCCTGGGATACCATGTTTCTAAAAAGACCCCCAGATGATTCTGGTAGGCCTCTCAGTCACTTATACCATAGATTGCAGTGAAGGAAGGTACTGAGACAGAACACTGAGGGAAGGTGAGGAAAGGAGGCTGAGAGCCAGAACACCTGGGAGGTGGAGACAATGCCATCAACATGAGAAAAGAGGTCCCAAATATTGACCTTGAGTCTTCCCCTGAGCTGAGGAAAGACTTACATCAGCATTGCAGCTCAGGAAGCAAACTTTTCTCAAGATGAAGAGGAGACTTGGACTCTTTATGAAAGAATTCAAGAGCCCAGATAACCTGGTAGCAACATAAAGACTCCCTGTGTTGTACTGCATACTACATCCAGGTTAGTCCTCATGTTACAATGATGATGCCATTCCTACTCCAACGAAAAATTCTTCTCTATGGAAGAATACGCATTACATATGGGCTAATACAATGTCAGAACTGGAATGAACCTTAGATATGTCACATGGTTCAAACCACACTCTCAAGGTCACAGAACTGATTAAGAATAGAGTTAGAGTTAAACCTAAGTTTCCTGTTTTCCAAACTGATTTCTTTTTCACTTCATGATATTAGGAGATACTTGCATATTATAACAACATCTTACCAAAGCAATTCACAGCCAAGTCCAAAGTTGTGGGTTGGGGACAGTCCTCCAATGGAGGTGAGAATGGGGAAGGAGGAGGAAGTGAATATCTAGTAAAGAGTGATCTAATCTACAACTGTTGGATACAGCAAATCAATGTAAGATGTTGAATGCTTAAAGTTAAGTTGCTTCTTGTTCTATATACTATGCTTAATGCTCCACCCCATAATTATTCCCAGGTCTTTAAAAGAGACATACATCAGCCTGTATAAGTAGTGCTTGGGCTGGAATAGAAAAGAGCGGTGGTTTTCCATCTTGTGTTCATATGGATTTAAATAAGTCAAGAACCACAATTCACAGCCAAAAATCAGTAGAAAAGCAGGTGAAGTTGGAAAATGTAATCCCCATCCCACCTGTTAGTCCCCCTGGACTCCTTAGATTAGAAATGTTTAGACTTTTAGGTATATAAAAATCACCTGGTGTTTGTGTTTATAATAATGTTTAGGCTATTGCTCCCTGAGATTCTGATTCAGTAGGTCTGGACAGGGCTCAGGTATCTGCATTTTGAACAAGTAACTTTGATGATTCTGACATAGATGCATGCAGACCACACTCTGAGAAAATGAGGAGACCTAATTAGGAGTCTGGTTGAAAGTGTTCTGATGAAACTCCACGAGGAGTTTTTCAAAGCAGTGATAGAATTTATTGAGAATAAATTCAAATAGAACCTGTTCTACCAGTTAATATTAAGGTTTGTATTCAACATGCAGTCTACCTTCATCCTAAATTCCACTTGTTTTCACGGAAGAAAGATTGTATGTACGTAACAGAAAAATTGGTATGTAACAGATTATTATGCCACACACCTCATAAAATACAAATGATACTGAAATGAAAATATATCATTATGCAACACAATTATTGATTCCTTGTTTTGTACTTAAGATTCGATTAATATATCAGAGATATGTTAGGAAATCAATAAATATATATTGAGATCTACCATGTAGATGACATTAGCTTAGACAGTATGGAATATAGAGAGAAATGTATACATGGGCACAGGAGGCATGCATAAGATGCCTTTTGCGGCATTATTCACAAAAGCAAAATAATTGAGAAAGAATTCACATATCCATAAATAATAAATAGATAAATAAAATATAGTTTACCCGAACTATGAGATACTGTGTGAACTTTTAAAAAATCAACCATTATATGTGCAAATATGAAAAGATATCATTGAGTAAAAATAATGTAGACCAAGACATACATTAGGATATATAGATAAAAAGAAAAAAACTACACCCACATAATGCTATGTATTTGCTAGGGTACATATAGATATGGATGTAAAAGCACATAAATAGGTCTCCCTAACCTGATAGTAGTTACCTCATCTCAGTCAGGAGGAAAATGAGCAAAGCAGTAAATGGGAATTTTAACATTGACTGTAATATATCATTTTATTATAAAATATTAGCATATTATTTCTGAAATTTAAAACTAACATTTCTTTTAAAAATATAGATGCAATTTTGAACCAAATCAAAAGATAAAATTTAAATAATAATATCTATTTCTAGGAACCAATAAGTTATAGATAAGACATAAAATATAGAATATTAACCATAACATTTCTTAAACACTTCTGTACAACTAGAGATAAGATGTGAGGCAAAATACGATTAACAGCCAAATAAATGCTGCAGACAATAAGTAGTAGAGAAATTGAGAGAACAGAGATGATAGAATAATAGACTATTTAAACAGACATCCTCCACCTAAGTTCTAGGGTAAGACTTGGTACAGTGTAGGTAATCAGTATGTTGTTTTGTTTATTTAATTTTTTTGGAACGTGTAATACATTTCCATGGTTCACACTGCAAAGCCTATGAAATTGTACATAATGAAAATTCGCCTTCCTACGCATCTCCCTGGGCCACCCAGTTCACCTCCCCAGGCATTATCAGTGTATTCTTCCAGAGGAATTTTAAGTATATACATAAAATACATATAGATATTCTTCTTCGTCCTTTTTCATAAACATTGTAGCAAATGATTCTCCTGCCTACATACTGTTTTTTCATTTAACAATATATGTTTGAGAAGATTCATATTATTATATAGAGTACATTCTTTTTCTTGTATTTGCAAGTTCTATGGCTTATTTAAATTGTCTACTATTGATGGAAGTGTAGAGTGTTGGCATTATTTTGCTGGATAATCAATACATTCCCCAATAAATGGATCTATCCCTAATTGCTGGTGTCCTCATGTTTCATACTGGGAATCAATATTACATGTTTATTTGATCATTGGCTTCTTTAGGATTAGAGATGTAGACAGGTTCAACAGAGGTTCTTGATTAGCGAGTGTCTCTATTGAGTATCGCAAAGATGGTGAGATGGAATGAGTTTCTTGATTAGCTAAACTGAAAACAAATAGTGTCTTTCTGAAATAATAAGGCAGGCTATTAGATGCTACCTGACACTTACCCAGCCTGTGGGTAAAACTATAATGACAGAAAACATAGCAGTGGTTGCTAGGGGCCAAGGTGGGGTAGGGGAGCTGATTGGCTACAAAGGAACACAAAGAAATTTTGGGGGTGATGAAATTGTATATTATGATTGTGATAGGGGCTATAAAACTGTATACATTTGCCGGGGGCTGCAGGGAGGGGGAAATGGAGAGGTATTAGTCAAGGGGTACAAAGTTTCATTTATATAAGATGAATAAGTCCTAGAGATCTATGGTACAGCATAATGCCTATAGTTAATAATTGTATTGTATATTTAAAATATACAATAAAAACTTGCTGAGAGGATATTTTCTTGTGTTTTTATCACAAAAATATAATAATTAATAAGAAAGCAGGAGGAAAATCTTGGAGGTGATGGATAAATTCATGGCATAGATAGTTTCATGGATATACACTTATCCACAAACTTAACAACTTGTACATATTAAATACGTACAGCCTTTTGTAGGTCAATAATATCCTACTAAAATGGTTTTCTAAAGATCATATTAAAATTATATGTTGAATTGTACACTTAAAATTAGTGAGTTTTATTGTATATAAATTATACCTCAAAACTACCTGATTTTTTTTTAAATTGAAAGGAGGGTTGTTACCTTCCCATTGGGCCAAATTAAAGTCATATTTTTCAGGAGTAACAGGTCACTGCTGCTGCCCTTTGCTCCCCGCATCCCCTACCCAAAAGTAAGAAATGTGTGGTTAAACATCTTGGGAAAAAACTCTGACTGGTCAGGCTTGGGTAGAGTGTCATCCTTGGACCAGTTAACCTTGGTCAGTAAGATGCAGGCACAAGGCGTAGATAAGGTTACTGGAGACCAAGGGAAAAAAAAAAAAAAAAAAAGCCAGTTAGACTCTTATTTGGTGCCTACCACAGTGTGCTGGTTCTAATTATCTCTGGGTGCCCAGGCATTTCTTTGCATTTCTTAAAAACCCTGCACACCTGATCTGATACGCTTCTGTGCTGATCTTCTAGGTGCAGAAACCTGGAGGAACTCTGTGATACACCTGGAGACTGTATATAAATCTCAGACCCAGGAAAAAAAAAATTCTCTTGGCCGGAAAAGAAAGTTGTGGGAAAGATGCAGAGAAATTTCTGGTGCCATGTATCCCAAAAGGAACACACATTTCTTAGAGCCAGGGATGAATATGAGCACTTTGGCATTTTCTGCTTCCAATGAAGTGGCATGTTAAGCCACTGACTCACTCATTTCCCTTACTGCTCTTCAAAGAAACTCATTCCATCTCACCATCTTCGTGATACTCAACAGAGACACTCGCTGAGTTTTATATCACAAATAACTTGTTCTTTTGGATGGAAGTGTTTGCTGAAGCTGCAGATTCCTCTGATTGATTCTTTATTTGTGCATTAAAATATAATAGATCTGAAGTTTTAATCCTAGACCAGAAAAGAACATAAAAGGCGTTTGATCTCTGGTTCATGATGGAGCTCTTCAGGTCTTAGATGATTTCTAAATAGGTGCCCTTCGCCAAGAATTCCAGCAAGTATTCCAGGGTCAAAGATAAACTGTGTATCCAGAGATGAAAGGACAGTTGTTTCCCTACAAAGCCTCATATCAGTTTCAGTATCATTCCTGTTTTTCTTTTTTTTCTTTTTCTTTTTTTCTTGGCACCACAAAATTGGGGCTGTTTGATGCATTTAACTAAAAATATTCGTATAGGGAAGGGCCCTTCTTTTTTTTTTTTTTTTGTTTGTGTGTGTGATGAAAAGTGTTATCTCAAAAAAGAGCTGATAAACTGAAAGTCAAAGCGAAATGAGCATCCACTCAGCATCGGGCTGAGAATCCAACATCTGATTGTACTTAGCGGGGAAGGAAACTTAAAAAAAAATGCAACCCAACTTTCATTTCTTGTTCTTTTATCCTTAAGCTCGGCAATAAACTAGCACTCTTCGGTTAAAAAGTCAAGGGAGCAGATGTATAATTCTGGTGCTTCAGCATCTATATTTTAAATGGAGCATGTAAATTATGGGAACGCCTCTGGGCGCTCGGTGGGGAGAGACTCCAGGAGCATGCGCGGGGCTGCTGTCAGTCATCCTGCATTCCGCCCACCTTGGGAAAGAGCTGCCTCCAGGCTGGCGGGCTCAGTTGCATGGAGAATGGTACAAAGGCATCGTCCTGAGGACGCTGTTCATTTCACAGAGGAAAGTAAGTGGCTGAACTGCGCAAAGCTGTACCACTGAGACCTGCCACAGGGACAAACCTGAGACTGTTAAAAAAGGCAAAGACAGTGTAAGGTCTGGAGTTGTGTCCCAGAAGACCTGAGTTGTGTTCCATTCCGCCTCTTGCTAGTTATGTGGCCTTAGGGAAGGTACTTGAGAAGTTTCTGCTCTAAAAACTGGGACTCTAAGTGCCGACTTTAGAGAACTATGAGGAGCATGAATAAGAAAAGTGTGTGTAAAATGCTTAGCTCAATGCTTCGATGTAGGTGTCTACTTTAAAAAACAGAACTCATTACATACAAGAAAGGTGGCAAAGTATTTATTAAAGTGTCATTCAAAATTTCATATTCAGGCTGGGCATGGTGGCTGACGCCTGTAATCCCAGTCTGGGAGGCTGAGGCTGGAGGATTGCTTGAACCCAGGTGTTGAAGACCAGCCTGGGCAACATAGCAAGACCCTTGTCTCTAACCCCCTCCCCCACCAAAAAAAATTTGCTGAGCGTGTTGGCGTGTGCCTATAGTCCCTGCTCTTCATGAGACTGAGTCAAAAGGATTGCTTGAGCCCAAGAGTTCGAGGCTGCAGTGAGCTATGATCACACCATTGCACTCCAGCCTGGATGACAGAGTGAGACCCTGTCTCTAAATAAATAAATAAATAAATAAATTCAAATTCAAACAATGGAAAGGACCTTTGAGGCCATCTGGTCTGACATCCTCATTTTGAGATAGGCATGGGTTGGGGAACAGGAGATGATGGGCAAAGTAGCCTGGAATGTCTGGATGTCCAGTCTTTTTTTTTTTTTTTTTTTTTTTTGAGATGGAGTCTCGCTCTTTCGCCCAGTCTGGAGTGCAGTGGTGTGATCTCGGCTCACTAAAACCTCCACCTCCCGGGTTCAAGCGATTCTCCTGCCTCAGCCTCCTGAGTAGCTGGAATACAGGTGCACGCCACCACGCCCGGCTAATTTTTGTATTTTTAGTAGAGACGGGGTTTCACCATATTGATCAGGCTGGTCTTGAACTCCTGACCTCGTGATCTGCCTGCCTCAGCCTCCCAAAGTGCTGGGATTACAGGCGTGAGTCACTGCATCCGGCCTGGATGTCCAGTCTTAATCCAGCGTTCCTTCTTCAAAACCACACTACCAGAACCCAGTGTCACCGGAGCGGGGCCCACGAGGGCATCGTCATCACCTGCTACAGTGCCTGGCACTCAATGAAGATTTGTTTCATTGGCAAATGAAACTCAGGGATGCTAGGATGTCACCAGAAGAGATCGTTTTTCACTAAGAACTGTTTCAGCTTCTAAGTCTTTCTGAGGAGTCGATGAGCATGACATTGTGAAGTGCTTGATGCACGACACAAGTTATTGAACAATTTAATATGTGAGCTGAGCCAAAAAGTTTTGGAATACTTTAAGGAAAATTGCTAACTGATGTATGAGAATACTGTTGGAACCCTAATCATTATCTGGTAATCTGAAAAAGCTTTTAAAATGCTTATTTTACTCCTCAGATGAAGCGGTGTTAAACGAGTTAACAAAGGTTAAAGAATTATGAGTTGCCTAACATCCCACAGAGATATGCTCAGAAAAACAAACAAACAAACAAACAAACAAATAAACAAACAAACACTTCTCTTGATATCCCAAAATGCCTCTGGAAATTAGTAGTGGCTTATCTCCTTTTCCTAAGACTTAGGATCAAATAAAGACACTTGTCCCTCTTATCAAAAATAGGAACAACCTGGGTTTTACCCACAGCCATGCTAGCTTTGTTCCTTTGCAAGTGGAATCCATAGAGTACCCCTTGACTGCCACGCACCGCTTCCACCTCTTTCTGCCACTTAAAGTAGGATGGCCAGCAGAAGGGCACAGTTAGACTCCAAAGGCCTGCCCCAGGATGGGAGTGAGAGTTGGGCTTCAGCGTTCTCAAATGGAGCAACTTCTGTGATTCTGTCCTTTTTCTTTTTGAAGCAGAGCCAGACATAAATAGGTGGCTCTCCGGGTAACCTAATAACTTAGTGCCTTGATAGTTTTAAAATATGCATCCCATGTTTATCCAGGCTGTGTAGAAGAAGGATGGGGAAGAAAGACCACTGGCAGTGGCGCTCAGCATCTCCTCACTTTTCCCAATCAATGCAACTCCAGTACCAAACATGGTTATCCAGGGTGGAAAACAAAAGCCCTGCACTCTGATTGAATGGGATATTTGTTCACTCAAATGGTTTAATCACCCTCCTAAGGAGGCACTTTAAACAGGGTCACCATGAACAGTTTGCAGGTCATATGTAAATGACATCTGGAGTTATGCACTACTCTACATTGTGGCCTTGTGACCCTGAGTTTAAACAACCCCTATTATTATTCATGTATTTTTCTGGAAGAGGGGCCACACGCAGCCCCACCCCACACAATTTATAACTGGATTCTTGTTAACCTCGCAAAGTACTCTCTGTAACAAGAGTGCTAGGAAAATAATTTTTTCCATCTTGCTATAATTCCAGTGATATTTTTAGCACCTCTTAAATACTAGCACCCCAGGCGACTCCTGTCTGACTCACCCTTAATCTGGCTGTGCATGGAACAGGTATAAAAAGGAGGAAAGAAAAAAATTGTAGTAATGAGGGATCACTGGAGATATATAAAAGCTCATAAAATACAGATGAACTTCCAATGTGTGATGCGTAGCCAATGTATAAATCACTATTTCTTAGAATGCACTGAAGATCCAAAAATTTAGAAATGAAATCTATTTTGGTTCATTTCATGCTTCCTCAAATAAAGGAAATAACGAACTATAAACTGTAAAACTTTATATCCTTTCAAAGGTTTTCATGTATATGATATCATTTCTTTTTAACTGAAGGTATAAACTTCTCAGTTCATAATACCTTATTGTCATTTATCACTGGCCTATGTAACACCCTTCTTATTCTAGTATTTTCCCCCCAATCTCCATTCCTAGTCTCCTCCCTGCAATGTTTCCAAACTAATGTGTTGATAATGAATCTTTAAAGCTGATCTTTACTATGATCTTTAAGATCATAGGAAAATATTGAGTGCTGTTTGGAACATGTTTCTGTTTTTAATTTATCATTCAATCCTGTTTTTGAGATTGATGTTGCTATAACTATAGTTCCCTCATTTTTAACTCCGTTAAGGTATTACATAATATGCATTCACTCTCTTTTAAAAACCTTTTAAAATTGTAAAATCTACATGATAAAAATTTAAAAATTTACTTCATTTTTATGTGTACAGTTCTGTGGCATTAGATCCATTCCCATTGTTCTACACTCATTACCACTATACATCTCCAGAACTTTTTCATCTTCCCAAGCTGTACCTCTGACTATCTAACACTAACTCCTCATTCCTCCTTAAGCCCAGTCCTTGGCAGTCACTATTGCATCCACTGTATTTTACTATTCTCCTACTGCGGGTCACCAAGTTTGTCTTTAGATCCACTACCACAAACCACATCACAACCTCATACAGTCCTCCTTATGAAGTTGTGCAATAATTTCTCTAACATATAGACCCAGGAGGGGATTTGGGGGCCAAACAGGATACATTGCTTTCTAGAATGACTATATCAGTTTACAGTTTTCTTAACAGTACAGTAGATTTCCTGTCTTGTTACATCTTGCCATCTCTGGAATTATCTAATTTTTAATTTTTTTTTCTATTTTAATAATCTTATTTTCATTTAAATTTCTTTGGTTAATAAAGAGTTAGAGCATTTCTGAATATATTTTAGTTACTTGCACTCCCCTTTCTGAGAATTGACTATTTAATACTTTGTTCCTTTAAAAATTGGGTTTCACATCCTGTTTCCTGTTGATTTTCTGGAGTTGTTTGTATATTATAGGTGTTAAGTTCTTGGTGGTTTTGTATGTCATAAATATTTTCCCCCAGACTCATTCACTTGTTCCTTTGTTTATGGTGTTCTTTATTTTGATAGAATCAAATACATCAATGAAAAACAATCTTTGAGTTTGAGATTTTAGGGTCTTGTTCCAGAAGTCTTTCCCTCCCTCCTATATAAAAACATACTGTTCTACATTTTCTTTAAAATTTCTTTTATATTTTCTTTATATTCCTTCTTTCTTTTCCTTTTCTTTTTTCTTTTTCTTTTTTTTTTTTTTTGAGACGGAGTCTCGCTGTGTCGCCCAGGCTGGAGTGCAGTGGCCGGATCTCAGCTCACTGCAAGCTCCGCCTCCCGGGTTTACGCCATTCTCCTGCCTCAGCCTCCGAGTAGCTGGGACTACAGGCGCCCGCCACCACGCCCGGCTAGTTTTTTGTATTTTTAGTAGAGACGGGGTTTCACCATGTTAGCCAGGATGGTCTCGATCTCCTGACTTCGTGATCCACCCGCCTCGGCCTCCCAAAGTACTGGGATTACAGGCTTGAGCCACCGCGCCCGGCCTTCTTTTTTCTTTTTTGAGACAAGGTCTTGTTCTGTCGCCCAGACTGAAGTGCAGTGGTGCAATTAAGGCTCGTTGCAGCCTTGAATTCCTGGGTTCAAGTGATCCTCCCACTTCAGCCTCCCAAGTAACTGGAACTATAGGCAAGCGTCACTATGCCCGGCTAACTTTTGGATTATTTGTAGAGACTGGGTCTCCCTGTGTTGCCCAGGCTGGTCTCCATCTCCTGGGCTCAGGCGGTTCTGCCTCAGCCTCTCAAAGTGTTGAGATTACAGGTGTGATCCCTGCGCCTGGCCTCTTCTCTATTTTATTTTTTTAAAAATAATTTTACCTCTTACATTTATGTCTTTAATCCATTCAAAGCACACTTTTTCATTGTTGCATGTAAGTTATAAGGTCTAACATTATTTTGCCTTATCATAGTAATTTACTTTCTGGTCACAATTTACAAACGATCCATCCTTTCTGCAGGTTTTGTGGTTCCACCTTTACCTTTATCTTTATGAAGTTCCCATGTACATGTAGTACTACTTCTAAGACCTCTGTTCTTCTCCAATGGTTCAGATTCAGCACCATGCTATTGTTATGGCTCCATCATGTCTCAATGTCCGATGAAGTGAGTATTCCTCTCCTTGCTTATCTATTTCAAAGTGGCCTTAGCTATTTTTGAAATTTTACTTTCCCATACAAATTTTAGAGTGAATTTGTGGAGTTCCTCAAAAAATCCTTTTGCAAATTTGATGGAATTGCTTTGAATGTACAGATTAATTTGGGGAGCACTGACACCTTTACTTTGACATGTCATCTTTTACATTTCAAAGAGTTGATGTCTTCCCATTTATTCAGAATTTTCTTTAGTTTTATTCTATAAAAAAGATTTTTTTGTTGATTTCTAGACTGATTATAATCTGTCACTATTGCAAATGGTGTCTTATTGTTGAGGTCATCATTGCTAGTACAGAGGAATATTATTGTGTTTTGTAAATTTTATCCTATAATATAACAACCTTGCCAAACTCTTATTAATTCTAATAGTTAGTTAATTCTGTTGAATCTTCTGTGTGGATAATACTTTTGTCTGAAAATAATAAGTTTACTTTCCCCATCTAATCCTTACACATCTAATGTCTTTTTCTTGCCTACAGCATTGGTTAGTTCTTTTTGTACTATGTTAAGTGGAGAAATGATAACAGGAATTCTTGTCTTATATCCAATATTATTGGGAATACATTTCTCTGTTACATGTGATGCTTAGTGTAGGTTTATGATATGTAGCCTATTTAAAGCCAAGGAAATAACCTAAGATTCATAACTCTCTGGGGTCCTTGAACTTCATCAAATGCTTTGTCTGCATGTTTTTATATAATCAAGTGATTTTTGTCTTCCACACCATATTGCTTCTCATTCTAAATAACAAACGGAAGAGGCAAGGAGGGGGGATTATTAAGCATGTGTCCTATGCCAAGAAATCCTGATGGGCTGAAGTGAGAATTAGACATTATGGGCAAATTTCAATGAACAATTCCAGGGTTTCATAGGAAGCAATGGAAGGGGTAGGGAGAGAAGTAATCACATTAAGATTGTAAAGTGCTGTAACTAAAAGAGGAAAAAGTAACTTAAATTTACTGAGTACTTTCTATGTGTCAGGCTCTGAGGCTATTTAAAGCTTAAATCTCATAACAACACTGTGAGGTGGTCATTATTTTGCCTGCTTTAAAGAGGAAGAAACGAAGGCTTAATGAAGTTGGGTAACTTGCCGAGGTTCTTGCAGCTAGCAAGTGCTAATGCCAGTGTTCAAACTCAGGTCTCGTTCCAAAGCTCAGATCTTTTCCACATGCTGTAGTATGTTTCTTAAAAGATTTCTAACGATGATACAAAAGAGGTATGAAAATGAAACTAGTCAGTCATCAAAAACACTGAAATAGTTCTATCTCAATATATACAAATTTGTGAAAAAAGAAAATGAACCAGAGCTCCTTTGAGAAATGAGTGATTCCAACTAGAACAGAGAAAGTAAAAGATAAACTTGGAACATGTTATTATGCCAGAAAGTAAAAAAGTCCTCATAAAAAGTAATGAGGACCTGTCAAAAGGATATAGGAATCAGCTTGAAGGTGTTCTAGCTGGCCAAATTTAGAAAAATTTGAGCATCAAAAGAAATAAGAACAGTAATTAATGGAAATCCATTGAATACAATAATTCACAAGTTTATACTGATAATAAATAATAGATAAATACATAAAAATAGGGGAGAAAAGAAGCTTTTACTTGAGGTAGAATAGTAACCTATAAATATGGAGGGGTGGTATGGTTGGAAAAAATCACTGTTTTGCAATTATCATAGCAAAGATTTGATTTAGGCTTGAATCATCAGTGGATACTATATCTAGAGTGTAAATTTTGATGCAGATCATGATATTTTCGTGATCTTAAAATGTCTACTCATAGATTACCTAGTAGATGCAAGGGAGGAATGTAGTAAATGTATAGTGGAGAAAGTAGACTAGACAACACTTTTACCTAGTAGTAAAAATTAATATCACCAGTGACGGACTCGTGTGCCTCCAGATGTGATATTTTGAGGACACAACACCACCTTATGTGGTGTTCTTTAGTATATTGTAGTAATATGTATACTATATGCAATTTGAATTTAATCATAAGGAAACATCAGCCAACCTCAAACTGAGGAACATTCTATAGAATAGTTGACCCCTGCTGAAAGCCTGAGGAACTAACTGTTCCAGATTTAAAGAGATTGAAAAGATGTAACATATAAAATCTGATATGTGATTCTTGACAGTATCCTGTACAGGAGAGAAAAATGTTCTAAAAGACATTATTGGTATGATTGACAAAACTGGATTATGGGTGGTAGATTAGATAAAACTACTATTGTCTATTTTGGATTTCCTGAATTGTATAACTAGTGTAGCATTGTAAAAGAATACCCTTGCTCTTAAGAAACACATACTAAAGTATTGAGAAAAGGAGTGTTCACAGATGGTTAATAAAAGAAACCGATGATAAAGTGAATATTGGCAGAAGAAAAAGAAAATATGGCAATATGGCAAAAATTAGTGAAACTGACTAAAGGGTATATGAAAGTTCTCTGTGTGATTTTTACATATTCTTAGTAAGAATGTAATTATTTCCGAATTGAAAAATATTGGAGAAAAATTTAGTACATGTGGTCATTTGTCAAAAATACTGATGAGCCTGGGCAACATAGTGGGACCTCATATCTGCAAAAAATACAAAAATGAGCCAGGTGTGGAGACACACACCTGTGGTCTCAGCTACTTGGGAGGCTGAGGCAGGAGGATTGCTTGAGCTCAGGAGGTCGAGACTGCAGTAAGCTATGATCATGCCACTGCACTGGAGCCTGGGTGACAGAGTGAGACCCTGTATCAAAAAAAAAAAAAAAAAAAAAAGAAAGAAAAAACAACAAAAACTTCTGATGAGTTTTGGCAACCAACATTTGACCCACAACATCTGTATTTCCCTAGGAGAATGAATTAATAGCATTCCCGAAGGGCATATTAGTTCCTAAGACTGACTCATCAGGAGCAAAGACTTCCTACTTGTTGACTTAACTGCCTTTTGCTTGTAGGTTTAGTAACAGAATTATAAAAAGAGGAGCCATTCATTGGGGAATACAGGGTTTCATTTGTTTCCTTACTCAAAATAGAATATGCCAAACCTAACAATTTCAATTTTGCTAAAACTTTAACATCTCAATTCCCCAACATGATATGTTTATAATAATATTCCTCAAGAAATCACCCCTCTATAATACCCTGAACTGGTGGAGATTGAAAAACATTTACTCTTTAGTTTAATTTCCAACTGTGTTCCAAAATTCTGTATGGAGTTCAGGATTACTTTTGGGATATGTTTGAGTGGTAGCAAGGAAGTCACCCCGATTGTATTATCTCTAATATCTTGCCTATCAGAAGTGAGTAGGAATGTTACAAGTTGGGTTGGGTTTCTTTTCTTTGTTGTTTAAAATACATTTGAAAAATTGTGGTAAAATATATATAAAATAAAATTTACCAATTTAACTTTTTAAAATTATCCAGTTTACCCTTGAACAACACAGGTTTGACCTACACAGATCCACTTACATGTGGATTTGTTTTCCAGTAAATACATTAGACAATTTTTTGGAGATTTGTGACAATTTGAAAAAACTTGCAAATGAATCCCTATAGACTAGAAATATTGAAAAAATTAAGAAAAAGGTATACCATGAATGCATAAAATATACGTAGATATCGGTCTGTTTTATCATGAACTACCATAAAATATATACAAATCTATTATAAAAAGTTAAAATTTATCAAAACTCACACATACAAACACAGACCATATATGGTACCATTTACAGTCTAGAGAAATGTAAACAAACATAAAGATGCAGTATTAAATCATAGCTGCATAAAATTAACTGTAGTACATACTGTACTATTGTAACAATTTCATAGCCACTTCCTGTTGCTCAAATATTGCAAGTATCTGCTTAAAGCACCATGTGATGCTGATCATCTCCGTGTGAGCATTTTGCCTCTCCAGTAAATTTCATATAGCAGTAAAAAGTGATCTTTCTTGGTTCTTGTGTAACTTTCATTGTGCCAACTTAAAACCATAAGATCTATAAATTTAGAGAAAGGAGAACTTATTTATTTATTTACTTATTATTAGACGGAGTCTCGCTCTGTTGTCAGGCTGGAGTATAGTGGCGCGATCTTGGCTCACTGCAACCTCCACCTCCTGGGTTTAAGCGATTCTCCTGCCTCAGCCTCCTGAGCAACTGGGACTACAGGCACATACTACCAAGCTCAGCTAATGTTTGTATTTTTAGTAGAGACAAGGTTTCACTGTATTGGCCAGGATGGTCTTGAACTCCTGACCTCATGCTCCTCCCACCTCGGCCTCCCAAAGTGCTGGGATTACAGGTGTGAGCCACCGCACCCAGCCAACTTTATTTCTTATAAAGGGTTACAACCTGCAGATGGGAAAGAGGAGTCTCTGGCCAAAACCAAAAGCAGGCACTTCAGAGACAAAAGGGAGAGATGCTGAGATTTATGCCTAATAAGATTAGCTATACATATATTCAGTAGGTTATGGGAGCATCTTGTTAATATTTATGAGGGAGTCTAACATATGCATAGTGAATACACATATATTGCATACAGCCCATGTTCACTTTAAGGTGGAGACTTAACATTCAAATACAGTAAAATTAGGCTCTATACACCAAAAGGTGAAACACAGGGCATAAAGGCACTTAGTGTGCAGTTTCTGTAAACTGGTCAGAATCTGTCTGTGGTTGGTGGACAGTTATTAGGATGGAACACTTTGCAAGGCTGGCCAGGTGTAAGGGTGAAACTTTGATACAGGCAGGAGGGAGGTGGACCACAATGTCAGATAGTCTGTCGAGGTTGCAGGAGAAGTCTTCCAGATATAGTTTTTTATATCTTCCAGATATAGTTTTTTAGGAACCGGTTTTTCTTTAATTGTAGGAAAGTCTTGAGGTGGTTAATGAGATAAGTGAACGTTGAGGCATGACTGACCTCTTGTCTTGCCATAGCTGTAGAATATAGCTTAAAACGTTTTCTGGGGTCTCTTGCCACAGGTAGTCCATTTCATTCTGCCTGAGGGCCTAAGAGCTTTATTTTCATTTTATAATGACAATACTGTAAACCTTGAACAACGCCATGGGACCCATGCAAAGTGCTACTAGTGATGCCTGAAATGCTCCCAAGAAGCAGAGAAAAGTCATGACTTTATAAGAAAATGCTGAACTGCTTGATGTGTACTATAGATTGAGGTCTGCAGTTGTGGTTGCCTGCTGTGTCAGATCTTGTAAACAGATAACATAGAGTATTGATAAATACAGTACAGTACTGTAAATGTATTTTCTCTTCCTGATGATTTTCTTTTTTTTTTTTTTTTTTTTTAGTATACTTTAAGTTCTAGGGTATATGTGCACAATGTGCAGGTTTGTTACATATGTACACATGTGCCATGTTGGTGTGCTGTACTCATTAACTCATCATTTACATTAGGTATATCTCCCAATGCTATCCCTCCACCCTTCCTCCACCCGACAACAGGCTCTGGTGTGTCATATTCCCCTTCCTGTGTCCAAGTGTTCTCATTGTTCAGTTCCTACCTATGAGTGAGAACATGCAGTGTTTGGTTTTTCGTCCTTGCGATAGTTTGCTGAGAATGATGGTTTCCAGCTTCATCCATGTCCCTACAAAGGACATGAACTCATCCTTTTTTATGGCTGCATAGTATTCCATGGTATATGCCAGTAATGGGATGGCTGGGTCAAATGGTATTTCTAGTTCTAGATCCTTGAGGAATTGCCACACTATCTTACACAATGGTTGAACTAGTTTATAGTTCCACCAACAGTGTAAAAGTGTTCCTATTTCTCCACATCCTCTCCAGCACCTGTTGTTTCCTGACTTTTTAATGATTGCCATTCTAACTGGTGTGAGATGGTATCTCATTGTGGTTTTGATTTGCATTTTTCTGATGGCCAGTGATGATGAGCATTTTTTCTGTGTCTGTTGGCTGCATAAATGTCTTCTTTTGAGAAGTGTCTGTTCACATCCTTTGCCCACTTTTCGTTTGTTTTTCTTGTAAATGTGTTTGAGCTCTTTGTAGATTCTGGATGTTAGACCTTTGTCAGATAAGTAGATTGCAAAAATTTTCTCCCATCTTGTAGGTTGCCTGTTCACTCTGATGGTAGTTTCTTTTGCTGTGCAGAAGCTCTTTAGTTTAATTAGATCCTATTTGCCAATTTTGGCTTTTGTTGCCATTGCTTTTGGTGTTTTAGACATGAAGTCCTTGCCCATGCCTATGTCCTGAATGGTATTGCCTAGGTTTTCTTCTAGGGTTTTTGTGGTTTTAGGTCTAACATTTAAGTCTTTAATCCATCTTGAACTAATTTTTGTATAAGGTGTAAGGAAGGGATCCAGTTTCAGCTTTCTATATGTGGCTAGCCAATTTTCCCAGCACCATTTATTAAATAGGGAATCCTTTCCCCATTTCTTGTTTTTGTCAGGTTTGTCAAAGATCAGATGGTTGTAGATGTGTGGTATTATTTCTGAGTGCTCTGTTCTGTTCCATTGGTCTATATCTTTCTTTTGGTACCAGTACCATGCTCTTTTGGTTACTGTAGACTTGTATAGTTTGAAGTCAGGTAGTATGATGCCTCTAGTTTTGTTCTTTTGGCTTAGGATTGCCTTGGCAATGTGGGCTCTTTTTTGGTTCTATATGAACTTTAAAGTAGTTTTTCCCAAGTCTGTGAAGAAAGTCATTGGTAGCTTGATGGGGATGGCATTGAATCTATAAATTACCTTGGGCAGTATGGCCATTTTCACGATATTGATTCTTCCTATCCACGAGCATGGAATGTTCTTCCATTTGTTTGTGTCCTCTTTTATTTCATTTAGCAGTTGTTTGTAGTTCTCCTTGAACAGGTCCTTCACATCCCTTGTAAGTTGTATTCCTAGGTATTTTATTCTCTTTGAAGCAATTGTGAATGGGAGTTCATTCGTGATTTGGCTCTCTGTTTGTCTGTTATTGGTGTATAGGAATGCTTGTGATTTTTGCGAATTGATTTTGTATCCTGAGACTTTGCTGAAGTTGTTTATCAGCTTAAGGAGATTTTGGGCTGAGATGATGGGGTTTTCTAAATATACAATCATGTCATCTGCAAACAGGGACAATTTGACCTCCTCTTTTCCTGACTGAATACCCTTTATTTCTTTCTCCTGCCTGATTGCCGTGGCCAGAACTTCCAACACTATGTTGAACAGGAGTGGTGAGAGAGGACATCCCTGTTTTGTGCCAGTTTTCAAAGGGAATGCTTCCAGTTTTTGCCCATTCAGGATGATATTGGCTGTGGGTTTGTCATAAATAGCTCTTACTATTTTGAGATACGTCCCATCGTTACTGAATTTATTGAGAGTTCTTAGCATGAAGCGTTGTTGAATTTTGTCAAAGGCCTTTTCTGCATCTATTGAGATGATCATGTGGTTTTTGTCTTTGGTTCTGTTTATATGCTGGATTACATTTATTGATTTGCGTATGTTGAACCAGCCTCACGTTCCAGGGATGAAGCCCACTTGATCGTGGTGGATAAGCTTTTTGATGTGCTGCTGGATTTGGTTTGCCAGTATTTTATTGAGGATTTTTGCATCAATGTTCATCAGGGATATTCGTCTGAAATTCTCTTTTTTTGGTTGTGTCTCTGCCAGACTTTGGTATCAGGATGATGCTGGCCTCATAAAATGAGTTAGGGAGGATTCCCTCTTTTTCTATTGATTGGAATAGTTTCAGAAGGAATGGTACCAACTCCTCCTTGTACCTCTGGTAGAATTCAGTTGTGAATCCATCTGGTCCTGAACTTTTTTTGGTTAGTAGGCTGTTAATTATTGCCTCAATTTCCGAGCCTGTTATTGGTCTATTCAGGGATTCAACTTCTTCCTCGTTTAGTCTTGGGAGGGTGTATGTGTCCAGGAATTTATCCATTTCTTCTAGATTTTCTAGTTTATTTGCTAGATGTGTTTATAGTATTCTCTGATGGTAGTTTGTATTTCTGTGGGATCAGTGGTGATATCCCCTGTATCATTTTTTATTGCATCTATTTGGTTCTTCTCTCTTTTCTTCTTTATTAGTCTTGCGAGTGGTCTATCAATTTTGTTGATGTTTTCAAGAAACCACCTCCTGGATTCATTGATTTTTTGAAGGGTTTTTTGTGTCTCTATCTTCTTCAGTTCTGCTCTGATCTTAGTTATTTCTTGCCTTCTACTAGCTTTTGAACATGTTTGCTCTTGCTTCTCTAGTTCTTTTAATTGTGATGTTAGGATGTCAATTTTAGATCTTTCCAGCTTTCTCTTGTGGTCATTTAGTACTATAAATTTCCCTCTACGCACTGCTTTAAATGTGTCCCACAGATCCTGGTATGTTGTGTCTTTGTTATCATTGGTTTCAAAGAATATTTTTATTTCAGTCTTCATTTCATTATGTACCCAGTAGTCATTCAGGAGCAGGTTGTTTAGTTTCCATGTAGTTGAGCAGTTTTCAGTGAGTTTCTTAATCCTGAGTTCTAGTTTGATTGCACTGTGGTCTGAGAGACAGTTTGTGATAATTTCTGTTCTTTTACATTTGCTGTGGAGTGCTTTACTTCCAATATGTGTTCAATTTTTGAATAAGTGTGATGTGGTGCTGAGAAGAATGTATATTCTGTTGATTTAGGGTGGAGAGTTCTGCAGATATCTATTAGGTCTGCTTGGTGCAGAGCTGAGTTCAATTCCTGGATATCCTTGTTAATTTTCTGTCTCTTTGATCTGTCTAATGTTGACAGCAGGGTGTTAAAGCCTCCCATTATTATTGTGTTGGAGTCTCAGTCTCTTTGTAAGTCTCTAAGGACTTGCTTTATGAATCTGGGTGCTCCTGTATTGGGTACATATATATTTAGGATAGTTAGCACTTCTTGTTGAATTGATTCCTTTACCATTATGTAATGGCCTTCTTTGTCTGTTTTGATCTTTGTTGGTTTAAAGTCTGTTTTATCAGAGAGTCGGATTGCAACCCCTGCCTTTTTTTGTTTTCCATTTGCTTGGTAGATCTTCCTCCATCCCTTTATTTTGTGTGTCTCTATGTGTGTCTGCATGTTAGATGGGTCTCCTGAATACAGCAGACTGATGGGTCTTGACTCTTTATCCAATTTGCCAGTCTGTGTCTTTTTATTGGAGCATTTAGCCCATTTACATTTAAGGTTAATATTGTTATGTGTAAATTTGACCCTGTCATTATGATGCTAGCTGGTTATTTTGCTCGCTAGTTGATGCAGTTTCTTCCTAGCATCAATGGTCTTTACAGTTTGGCATGTTTTTGCAGTGGCTGGTACCGGTTGTTCCTTTCCATGTTTAGTGCTTCCTTCAGGATCTCTGTAGGGTAGGCCTGGTGGTGACAAAATCTCTCATCATTTGCTTGTCTGTAAATGATTTTATTTCTCCTTCACTTATGAAGCTTAGTTTGGCTGGAGATGAAATTCTAGGTGAAAATTGTTTTCTTTAAGAATGTTGAATATTGGCCCCCACTCTCTTCTGGCTTGTAGAGTTTCTGCTGAGAGATCCACTGTTAGTCTGATGGGCTTCCCTTTGTGGGTAGCTCGACCTTTCTCTCTAGCTGCCCTTAACATTTTTTCCTTCTTTTCAACTTTGGTGAATCGGACAATTATGTGTCTTGGAGTTGCTCTTCTCGAGGAGTATCTTTGTGGTGTTCTCTGTATTTCCTGAATTTGAATGTTGGCCTACCTTGCTAGGTTGGGGAAGTTCTTCTCGATAATGTCCTGCAGAGTGTTTTCCAACTTGGTTCCATTCTCCCCATCATTTTCAGGTACACCAGTCAGATGTAGATTTGGTCTTTTTCACATAGTCCCATATTTCTTGGAGGCTTTGTTCATTTCTTTTTACTCTTTTTTTCTCTAAACTTCTCTTCTTGCTTCATTTAATTCATTTGATCTTCAATCAGTGATACCCTTTCTTCCAGTTGATCAAATTGGCTACGAAGCTCGTGCATTCATCACGAAGTTCTTGTGCCATGGTTTTTAGCTCCATCCGGTCATTTTAGGACTTCTCTACATTGGTTATTCTAGTAGGCCATTTGTTTAATCTTTTTTCAAGGTTTTTAGCTTCTTTGCGATGGTTCAAACTTCCTCCTTTAGCTTGGAGAAGTTTCATTGCCTGAAGCCTTTTTCTCTCAACTCGTCAAAGTCATTCTCCATCCAGCTTTGTTCCATTGCTGGTGAGGAGGTGCGTTCCTTTGGATGGGGAGAGAGGCTCTGATTTTTAGAATTTTCAGCTTTTCTGCTCTGTTTTTTCCCCGTCTTTGTGGTTTTATCTACCTTTGGTCTTTGATGATGGTGACTTACAGATGGGATTTTGGTGTCGATGTCCTTTCTGTTTGTTAGTTTTCTTTCTAACAGTCAGGACCCTCAGCTGTAGGTCTGTTGGAGTTTGCTGGAGGTCCATCCAAACCCTTTTTGCCTGGGTATCAGCAGTGGAGGCTGCAGAAGAGTGAATATTGCTGAACAGCAAATGTTGCTGCCTGATCGTTCCTCTGGAAACTTTGTCTCAGAGGGGTACCATGTCAAAGTGAGGTGTCAGTCTGCCCCTACTGGGGGGTGCATCCTAGTTAAGCTACTCGGGGGTCAGGGACCCACTTTAGGAGGCAGTCTGTCTGTTCTAACTCCATGCTGGGAGAACCACTACTCTCTTCAAAGCTGTCAGACAGGGACATTTAAGTCTGCAGAGGTTTCTGCTGCCTTTTGTTCAGCTATTCCCTGCCCCCAGAGGTGGAGTCTACAGAGGCAGGAAAGGTGGGCTCCACCCAGTTCAAATTACCACCCCCCCGCTTTGTTTACCTACTGAAGCCTCAGCAATGGTGGGTGCCCCTTCCCCAGCCTCACTGCCGCCTTGCAGTTTGATCTCAGACTGCTGTGCTAGCAATGAGCAAGGCTCCATGGGGGTGGGACCCACCGACCCAGGCGCGGGATATAATCTCCTGGTGTGCCATTTGCTAAGACCATTGGAAAAGCACAGTATTAGGGTGGGAGTGACCTGATTTTCCAGGTGCCTTCTGTCACTGCTTCCCTTGGCTAGGACAGGGAATTCCCTGACCCCTTGTGCTTCCCGGGTGAGGTGATGCCTCACCCTGCTTCAGCTCATGCTTGGTGGACTGCACCCACTGTCCTGCCCCCACTGTCTGACAAGCCCCACTGAGATGAACCCGGTACCTCAGTTGGAAATGCAGAAATCACCCATCTTCTACATCGCTTACGCTGGGAGCTGTAGACTGGAGCTGTTCCTATTCAGTCATCTTGGAACCACCCTCCCTGATGATTTTCTTAATGATGTTTTGTTTTCTCTAGCTTTCTTTATTGTAAGAATACAGTATATAATACATATGACATACAAAATATATGTTAATAGACTTTATGTTATTGGTAAGGCTTCTAGTCAACAATAGTCTATTTGTAGTGAAGTTTGGGGGTAGTCAAAAATTATACTTGAATTTTCGACTGTATGGGGACAAGTCAGTACTGTAAACTCCATACTCTTCATGGGCTACTTGTCCAATTCATTGGCATTAAGTACATTAACATTGTTGTGCTACCATCACCACTGTTCATTTACAAAACTTTTCATCTTTCAAAACTGGAACTCTGTATCCATTAAACAATAACTCTCCAATTCCCCCTCCTCAAGACCCTGTCAACCACCATTCTATTTTCTGTCTCTATGGATTTGACTGCTCTAGGGACAGGACCTCATGTAAGTGAAATCATACAATATGTATCCTTTTGTTACTGGTTTATTTCACCTTTGCACAATGTCCTCAAGATTCACCTATGCTGTAGCATGTGTCTGAATTTTCTTTCTTCTTAAGCCTAAATAATATTCCATTGTATGTATATACCACAATATGTTTATCTATTTATCTTCATTTTCTGGTGGACATGTGGGTTATGTCTACCTGCTGGTTATTGTGAATAATGCTGCTATGAACATTGGTGTACAAATATTTGTGTTCCTGTTTTCAATGCTTTTGAGTGTATGTCCAGAAGTGGAACTGCTAGATGGTAATTCTCTTTGTAAGTTTTGAGGAACTGCCATAGTACTTTCTATAGAAGCTGTTCCATTTTATATTCCTACTACCAGCAGTATGCAAGAATCCTAATTTCTCCACATCTTTACCAACACTTGTTATTTTATGTTTTCTTTTTTTGGAAGCAGCCATCTTAATAGGTATGAAGTGACATCTGGTGGTTTGTATTTATTTTAAGTGCAAATTCCCTTAAGGAAAAACAAAATATTATCAGTTACTAATATTCTAGAGTCAATGAGTTTGTAAGAATTTTTTTTTTCTCAAAATGACAGCTCTCTCTAGAATGAGACAATCAACAGGTATGACTGGATGGAAAGTATTCATGTATGGTAAAAATAGCCCTGAGCTTGGAGTCAGAGGACTATCTTTACCACCTCACTATGGATCAATACAATCCTCAAGTGCTTCAGTTTCTTTATGTGAAAGATGTACATAGTACCATACAGCAGTGGCTCGCAAACTTTAGTGCATGTCTGAGTCACCTGTAGAGCCTGTTAAAGCACATATTGCTGCACCCTCCCTCAGTTTCTGATTCAATGGGTATTGGGTGGGCCCTGAGAATTGCATTTCTGCAGATTATGCTGATGTTGCCAGGCCAAGGACCACACTTTGAAAATTACCATTCTACAGACTTGTTTTAGCAATGAGATAATATGTTAAATAATTTCACACAGTTATTAAGCACTGTGAAATGTTGGAGGCTAATTTAATCATATGAAGGTAGAGAAACCTCCTGAGATAGGCCGTGGAATCCAGGGATGCACTACTTTTCAGGACTGCACTAAAATTTCTGGGACTTGGGCATCCTGAGAAGTGAGTCAATGAGGAGGAAATATTAAGCAGGAGAGGGACACTGCACGTTCTCACTCATAGGTGGGAACTGAACAGTGAGAACACTTGGACACAGGACGGGGAACATCACACACCAGGGGCCTGTTGTGGGGTGGGGGAAGGGGGGAGGGATAGCATTAAGAGAAATACCTAATGTAAATGGCGAATTAATGGGTGCAGCACACCAACATGGCACATGTGCACATATGTAACAAACCTGCACATTGTGAACATGTACCCTAGAATTTAAAGTATAATAAAAAAAGAAAAAGGAGAGGGACTTTGCGAGTTAAGTTGGGAAGATGTCAAAGACTCATTTTACCGAAAGCACAAATTGGTCCAGAAACAGTTCTAACTTCTCTTTGAGGCTTCAGAAAAGATTTCTGTTTGGCTGCAAGAAAGAGAAAACTCAATGAACAGACATAATCATGTTTGCTTAAACAGTTGAAGTCTTGCTTTTTATTTCATGCAACAAGAGTCTTAGAGAGATAAAGTTACTGCTCTTGACTCAGTGGCTCAAGGATTTCAATACTGAGGTCTGCGATTTCCTTGACCTTTCACGTGTGTAACGTGGCTGCTGCAAGTCCAGCCATTACATCTGCTTCTCTTGAAGGTGTACGGAGAAAAAGACAAGGAGCAAAGGTCAGGGTCTCTGTTGGGAAAGGAAATTTCCCCAGATATTCTCAGCAATTTTCTGCTTATGCTTCCATGTCTAGAGCTGTCTCTAGTTCCTGGAAGTTCCTAGCTTCAAGCATGTCTAAGAAAGACTTCATTTGAGTTCCTTGCTACCTTATAGTCTTCCCCAGTTTAATAATTTTTTCTGTACCCAAGGAGTTCAGAGTAAGATGGTGAGGCAATCATGGGCAAAATTATTAGTCTTTCTGAATTCTCTTATTCCTTTTATATCATTGAATGTTCTTTTTTGTGGCTATTGTTATGACTAGTGTTTCAATGTGTATGGCAGATTGAAGCTTTGGAGTGCTTTCCCTCCTGTTCAGTTGTTTCTCTGAGTTGCCCTGAGAGAGGCAGTTTCAGTCCTACTTTGTAGGTATGGTAATAGTGATTCTCTTTTCCTTTGTGTCTCTTTTGAATCCTACCATTTTATCCCCTATGTTTCTGTAGCTTGTCTTCGTATTTGGTCCCTCTCAGGATGTGGCATATGCTTTTCGTATTTCCCAGTCAAAATTCCAGCCTTTCTGATGTCCTCTTGTCTCTAACCAGTATGTGGTGATTATGCAAATCAGATGGACTGATTCACGACAAAAACACATGGAGAGGTTAAACTTGAAAATAAACCTTGGCTGCTACCGCATGGAAAATTGTTTTCAGTCGTGTTCTCAACCAGGGGTTAATGATTCTCTTAATCTACTCGCCACAAGGTAGAGGCATTAATGAAGCAGGCTCCTTGGAAACATGCTGTGACAAGAGAAAACAGTATATTTATTTGTGGTTTATCTTTTTCATTTTTTGTGTCAGCTTGAGGAAAAACAAATGATGTCTTAACAGGAAAGTAACATTCAAAGTCTTTTTGAAAAAGTGACTATTCAGGAAGACTTGAAGGAAGGCAGGGTGGTAGCTGGGCCAACAGGTGGCAGGCAGGTGGCCTCAGGCATAGGGGAAGACAGAGGAAAGAAGGGAGTGAAAGAGGGAAATATATGTAGTGGTTAGTGGACAGGTCTGGGCAGATGAGGTGGGAGTGGGAGGAAATGAGAGCTGACACTAATAGTCTTGCTAAATATAGAATTGACAGGTGTGAATGGCAGGCAGGAGAAGGGAGCCAGTGTTGGGTGCTCAGAGGGGAAAATGGAAAAGTAGACAGTGACGGGGAAAGAGACTGACTTGCAGAAAGCACTGAGTGCCTAGAAAGGAGATGACATTCCCAAGAACACAGGAATCTGGGGAGAAGTAAACCACTGTAGATCAGTTTAGCCCATTTGAATCCAACTCAGCAAACATTTATTAAGTGTCATAGAGAGAATAATGATCCCCCTGACCCTACCAAGATGCCTGTGCCCTATATCTTGGAACCCGCCCCTTACATGACAAAGGGGACTGTGAAGACGTGATTAAACTAGTGATCCTGAGATGGACCACTAAGCATGTGGTAATTTGTCACAGCAGCAATGAGGAACTAATACATTGAAAAAGTGCCAAATGGTGCAATGCATTAGGAAACATAAAAATGAATAAAGTATTGATTCTAGCCTTTGTATGATGACCAGCTCAGTGGTCCAAGTCAGTGATCTTAAAACTTTAAATGTGCATATGAATTATATGGAGGACCTTGCTAACATAACGATTCTGACTAACTAGGTCCAGAGTGGCCCTCAGATCCTACATTTCTAACCAGCTCCTGGGTGACATGATGCTGTTGGTCTTGAACTAGGCTTTGTTTAGCAACGGCCTAGGGTGTAGGTCTGTTCTAGCAGCTGTGCAACCAAGAACAGCAAAGTTTTTAGTTGTTGTAATGGAGAAAGTGGTTCTGGTCTTAGGTGCAAAAATTGGTTGGAATGATCATCTGACTTTAAAGTTCAAAGATCTGAAACTTACAAGTAGAGGGAACCTGGGGATCCAAGTGCTTTTAAAGGATTGTGGAGATAATCAAACAAGAGAATGTATGTGAAAGCACTGGGTAATTTATTATAAAGCACTATGTGCAAATGTTATTCTTTTAGATGTTGGATGAGAGCAGATTTGGCAAGAAAGCACAAATGTCATCAGTAGTCATCCTTTCTTGTTAAATTGAAGTAAAGGAAGAGCTATTTGGGTGAAAATTCCGATGTCATTTATCTTGTATTTCTTTTAAGTTCTCTGTTCTTTTATGATTATAATACATGTATGGAATGGAACATTTGGAATACAAAACAAACCAAAAGCCTACAGAGAAGAAAAGAATAGTCACCTGTAATCCCGTATTTCAAAGATAACTGGGAACTAGAGCTTTTCCAGGAGTGCGGGTTCATTTGATGTCCTTTGAGGGCCTTTGCATATTTCTGTCTCCTTGGAGTATTGTAGTCAACTCCATGCTCATTTGTTGGGTACCATTATTGATACTCTGTATAATGATAGTGTTCCTAATCCAACCACAGTACGGAACGGGTTACCATAAGGCAATAGTTCTCAACTAGCGGACATTTTGCAATGTCTGAAGATATCTTTATTGTAACAGCTCAGGGGTGGGTTGCTACTGGCATCTAGGGGATAGAGGCCAAGGATGCTGCCAAACATCCTACAGTGCACAGGACAACACCCACAACAATAATTATCTGGCCTCCAATGTCAATAGTGTCAAGGTTGAGAAACTGCTGTAGAACATTGGTTTTTAAAGTTTAGTGGTCATCAGAATCATCTAGAAGGCTTGGTAAAACACAGATGGCTCACCCCTCCTTCTCCCTTTGCCCCAAATTTCTGGTTTAGTAGGTCTGGGAGGAGGTTGAGAATTTTTGCCTTTTTAGCAAGCTCTCAGTTGATGCTGATGCTGCTGGTCCGGGGGCTACACTTTGAGAACAGTTGCCATTGGGGTTAATAGCTGTACAAGTATAATTGGTCTCATGTAAAGTACCAGCTCCTTACTTTGTGCTGTCACTCATATTTAAGCTGATCACATGTCTCTGGTATGTTGCAAACATCTCTTGGGCATAGGCCAGGTCTCCTCCTTCCCTTGCTCTATCCTGCAGTGCTGAGAACAGACCTCTTTCATTACTATGAACCAGATGGTTTCATTTGACCATGTGGACTTGGCACCATATAAATGGCTCCAAGGACACATAAGTGAATTTTTTTGCTGGAGGAGATTGATGGAGAGAGGGGAGAGATGGGGCAAGTGAATGTGGAGAGAAAAGAAACAGCCATTTTTGTGTTCCTTAAGACATCCCCCGACAGTGTCCTGAAAACTCAACACACCTGTGCAGAGTGCATAGCTTTGCACTCTTTAACAAATGGACAGTGTTTTAGTCTCAAATGGTAGACTCCCAGTGTAACCTGCTGTCTTATTGGTGTTGGAGTCAGGTTAACTTTCACCGTCACCATACTAGCAGGCCCCAAGGAGGGGAGATTTGTCTCCTATGTCCCTGACTTCATAATCTTTCTTTTCTCTCCGAGGATCCTTTCTCCCACCCTGTCCTCTGTTGTCTACTGTCCCTTCAGCATGAGGGCAGAGCTTGGGCACCTCTGAGTCATATCTCATTGAGACCCTGGACAGAGGCAGTGCCTGGATTCAGTATGGGGAGAACTTAGGCAAGGTTGGGAATGAAAGGCTGGAGGCTAGACCCAGGAGTAGGTTGGGCCCGGAAGTACTCAGAAGCCATCCATTAGAAAGTAAAGAACACACCGACCCTTGTGCTTAAAATGAGGCACTGGGTCAGAAACCAGGCAAAAGGTTAGAAAAACACTAGAGGACAAGGTGTCCAGGAATGGGAGAGCTCAAAACTGAAGCAAGGTCTGTCTTTGAAACCTCTTCTGTGACTTCTGCTGGGCCAAGGAATAAAACAGGTACCTCTCCTTAAAGTGCTAACCAGCTAGTCTGGCTGACTGGGAAGACTTCAGACCATAAGAAGAAGAGCTAATAGCTATGAGGAGGGGGGATGGGGATAGGCACACATGACATTTTGAAAGTACCACTGGTATTCTTTTCCTCATGCTGTTAAGACAACTATTTCTTTTATGTGTATTTTAATGTTTATAATAGATAACATATTCTGTAATATTCGATATTTAACAAAAAATATAAAAGATAGCATTAATTGAGCACCTACTATTCCCATTAACATTGCTGCAAGACAGATTTTTCTCCTCATTTTAGAAATAAGGAAATTGAAGCTAAGAGAGGGAAAGTCATTTTCCCAAGTAAGCATACAGCTGGAACTTGAACTCAGTTCCACCTGTCTTCAAGGCCTGTACTCTTTTCAGTAAAGTGTGAGGCACTTTGGGCCACAGCTTGTTTTCTAGGTTTCCTACTGATCTATTCTAGAATTCTCTCTATGCAGGGAGCCACCCTGTCTCCCAATAATAGGTTCTCATAACTAATTTTTTAGCTTGCTAACATTCAACCGTCTCTTTTGGAAAGTTTTTAAAAAGTTGTTTTTCTTTCGAGTATTAAAAAAAAATTCTCAGACCATGAAGATGTCAGTTCACTTCCATTCTAAGCTCCAAGTTTGAGGGAGGGAGAGTAGAATTTTGCAAGCATGGAAAATTAAATGTGTGTGTATGATATGCCATCCTTATATTCAACATGACTATCCCCAGTGACACAGCTGCAGTGCACACAGTAAAACATCCTGATTCATCAGGCTGGCATCTAACTGTGTATAAGTCCTCTCTTTACCTTTGCAAGTGAGAGTTGTCCCAGAGTTTCATATAAAACGGTGCTGTATCACCCAAGAATGTTCTGCCCTCTTTCACATGACTTGAGTGGAGTCTGAGTGGTACTGTAAAGCTGAGTTTATAGCACCAGTGAGTCAGGAGGAGGAGGTCTGGACGTCAGCTGGAGCCAGCATCAGAACCAAAGAGAAAGGCAGAAGGTGGAGACCACGGTTTAGGGGTGACAGGGGTTTAGGAGTCATGAATTACTACCCACATCAGGGCACCCCGGGGGAATCACAGCGTTCTAAGAAAGTCAAGAACAAAGCCGACAACCCAATCTGGCTGTCTTTTACAGGACAAACACTGATATAAAGCCAGGGCTGCACCATTTGGCTAGAGCCAGACCAGAGATGTGTGTCTTTACTTTGATAGTTCTGCCTCTGAAATCCAAAAGTCAGGGTATGATAAACTTCTCAGATTTTGCTTTTAAATGTAGTATTTTAAGCAAGTGCCTTTTTAAAGGTACTTTTTCTCTTCCCAGCTTACATTAGAGTAACTCAGCGCCATTTGATTAGATTCCCCAGCCTCCCTTTGTGGCCGGAATAGCCTATCCTCCCTGCCCCGTGATGTTTTTGCTGCAAAACGAGGTCTCAGCAGTTGCAGCTGGGGCCCTGGAAGTCAGGCGTGCGGTGAATGCCTCCCCGGCCACTTCCCTTTCAGCAGTGCCCACTAGGTGACGCCTGTGAATGGGACAGGCTCTCCAGAGTACTAGCCTTCCACTCTCCCTCCCTTCCCATGCTCACACATTGGCTAGAAGATGCTTAAGTGGGCAAGGTCCTGAAGAAATTCTTTTGTGCCTATGTTCAGACAGAGGACACGTGATGATCTCAGTCAGTTTCCTTTCATTTCATGGGAGCCGCCGATGTTTCTGTGTAGTGTATATGATGGTTAAATTATAAAAACAGGAAAAGACCCCAAACCCTGCATAACCTGCACAGCTTTAGCTGTCTGGGTAGGTTCATAACTGCTTTAGAAATGCAAACACAATTCCCCAAACTAAGATGACTTCTGATGGTTCTGGTAAACTGCATGTGACCTTTCCAGAAAGAGGACTACAAACAGGTGTGATTATCTTTCACTACAGGAGCAGTTCCCAAACTTGAGTGTGAATTAGAATCACCTAAAGGGACAGTTAAACCACTGATTTCTGGGTTCCACCAAGAGTTTCTGATTTCAGAGGTTTGGGGTAGGGCCTGAGAATCCGTATTTCTAATAAGTTCCAACGTGATGCTATTGTCGCTTTTGGGGGTCCTAACTGAGAGAACCATGGCACCATGGCATTCTGTTAGAAGTATGTGGGGGATAGAAAATGATGTGGAGAGAGGGATGGGGGTTAAGAGGGGCGGGGAACATACTGTGAATTGGTGGAAACAGAGATTCCCCGTTAGCTACAGCAAAAGTCACTTTCCCGTTTGCCCCATCATCCTCCTATCATTTTTCCAGTGTTCTCCTTACTCCAAAGAATGTCAACAACACATTGTGCTTTTGTTAGATAAATCTACAGGTGGGGATAAGTTAAATCTAATGGCAAGTCAGGGACAAATAACCAGGCAGCTGGGCCATTGCTGGAGGTACATTGAGGTGATTTATTTAAATTTGCTTGATTGCCTTTCTAGTAGGGAAATGAAACGTTTTCTTTGTACTGCAGGTGTTCAAGTGCTTTTTTAATGGCTAAATATTTAAAGTGACAGTCAAGGCAAGGTTAAAAAGGTTATATGAGAGTACATTCATAGCCACTGATTTGGGAACATTCTAAATATAGCTCATTTGGCTCTTAATAAAGGGTGAGAGAGTGGATGAGTATGTGTGTATGAAAATATCGTTGCTCCCATGACACCCCAAATTACTCTTAGGTGTATATTAGTATTTCTGAGAGCTTCCACATATGACGCAGCATCTTTCTATAGGTTTTTGGGTGTTTATGCCTTTTTTCCTTTTTAATCAATTCTATACAGCACAAGAGAGGTTGATTTGATGATATGCATTCTACAAGTGAGGACTGTGGTTTAGGGAGACTGACCGACAGACCAGAAGTTACCTGATTTAGCATCCAAACTGGAAACAAGAAGTCCTTGGACTTAGTTTCTGTTCTCTCTCGATTTTTCAGCCCTGTCTGTCTACTTTGATTTTCTCTGCTAAAATAACTTTTGGGCAAATTTCCGCTGTTTGCTATAGTTGTGTCTTATCTTTAGTTATACTTGGAGTCCCCTTTAAGAGATGGTGTTCCCCCCCCCATACCGAAAAATTCATCCCTCAGGTTGATAGCACAGCAGGCAGGCAGGCATTTTCCTTTCTGTCTTTCATGTAATGACCGTGAAATCCCTTCCATAAGAACATAGAGGTTTTGTTCTGTTCTGTTTCTAATTTCAGAACAATAAGTCTCCAATGCACCACCACCCACCGGAAAAAGAGCACACAGTGACTGACAAGGTGAGGTCTTTGTTTGGTTGTATTTCAAATCTTTTGCTTTCTGAAATCCCTAACACTTTGGCTATAAATCACTAAAAGGTGGATGTTCTCTAAAATGAATTTTGCATGAAATGTCAGCCAGAGTCGAGGGGACAGCTGTAATATTTATGACTGGTGGTATTTCTTAAGGGAGGTAAAAGAAAATGAAGCCAATATAGTTCAGTTTTGTACTGAGGGCAGGGAAGATAGAGAGCAAATCTTTTTCTTTCACCCAGTTATTTCGCTTCTGCCATTGTTAGTACCGAAACAAAACAAAAACAAAAACAAAAACAAAACCCAAAACAAAACAAAACAAAAAACCCTGCGATTCTCAAAGCAAAGGGTTCAGGAGTGTTTATCCACATTGGTAAAGTATGGGTTAGAAGAATGTGGGCAGCTGTCTGAGACGGAAATAAACCTGAAACTACTATGGGAATGTACTTGTTAATAGATTGTTTTACTAAGTCCTCTTTTTCTGAAAGACGATTTGATACTAGTTGCAACTCCTCACAGTTTTCCTTGGAAAGCAAACTGCTGTGTTTATTTAGGGGAGGAAATGTTGCAGAGATAATGTAATATCCACTTGTCCTTCTGTCATTGACAGGAAAACACACAGAACATCTCTGCCTGCCAACTGAGGGCGTCCAAACCTGACACTAACTTATATATACACACATGGGCACACGCGCGCGCGCGCACACACACACACACACTGGTGTGTGTATTTGACGTAACTTTTAAGTTCAGGGGTACATGTGCGGGTTTGTTATATAGGTAAACTTGTGTCTTGGGGTTTTGTTGTACAGATTATTTCATCACCCGGGTATTAAGCCTAGTACCCATTGATTATTTTTCCTGATTCTTTCCCTCCTCCCACCCTCCATTCTCCCATAGGCCCCAGTGTGTGTTGTTCTCCTCTATGTGTCCATGTGTTCTTATCATTTAGCTGTCACTTATAAGTGAGAACATGTGGTATTTGGTTTTCAGTTCCTGAGTTAGTTCGCTAAGGATAATGGTCTCCAGCTCCATGCATGTTTCTGTGAAGAACATGATCTTCTTCTTTTTTATGGCTGCATAGTATTCCATGGTGTATATGTACTACATTTGCACATTTGCTTTATCCAGTCTACCATTGATGGGCATTTAGGTTGATTCCGTTTCTTTGTTATTAATAGGGCTACAATGAACACATGTGTACATGTGTCTTTATGACACAATGATTTATATTCCTTTGGGTATATACCCAGTAATGGGATTGCTGGGTCGAATGGTATTTCTGCTTTTAGATCTTTGAGGATTCACCATGCTGTCTTCCACAATCGTTGAACTAATTTACACTCTCACCAATGGTATGTAAGTGTTCCTTTTTCTCTGCAACCTCACCAGCATCTGTTCTTTTTTATATTTTTCAACAATAGCTGTTCTGACTGGTGTGAGATGGTATCTCATTGCGGTTTTGATTTGCATTTCTCTAATGATCAGTGATGTTGGGTTTTTTTTTTCATACGATTGTTGGTCACATGCATGTCTTCTTTTGAATCCCTGAACAGAACAATTTCAAAAACAGGTGGCTCATGCCTGTAATCCCGGCCCTTTTGAAGGCTGAGGTGGGCGGATCATCTGAGGTCAGGAGTTCTAAACCAGCCTTGCCAACATGGTGAAACTCCTTTTCTACTAAACATACAAAAATTAGCAGGGCGTGGTAGCGGGTACCTGTAATCCCAGCTACGTGGGAGGCTGAGGCAGGAGAATCGCTTGAACCCGGGAGGTAGAGGTTGCAGTGAGCTGAGATAGTGCCACTGTACTCCAGCCTGGGGAACAAGAGTGAGATTCCATCTCAAAAAAAGAAAAAAAAAACCCCAAAAACATCAAATGTGGACAAAGAATATGAACAGACACTTCTCAAAAGAAGACATTTTTGCAGCCAAAAAACACATGAAAAAAATCTCATCATCACTGGTCATTGGAGAAATGCAAATCAAAACCACAATGAGATACCATCTTGCACCAGTCAGAATAGCGATTATTAGAAAGTCAGGAAACAACAGATGCTGGAGAGGATGTGGAGAAATAGGAGAGCTTTTACGCTGTTGGTGGGAGTATAAATTAGTTTGATCATTGTGGAAGACAGTGTGGCAATTCCTCAAGGATCTATAGTTAGAAATGCGATTTGACCCAACAATCCCATTACTGGATACATACCCAAAGAACTGTAAATCATTCTACTATGAAGACATATGCACAGTTTGTCATATTATTTTCTTCTTCCTCCTCCTCCTTATTCTTCTCCTGTTCTGATTCTTTTCATTTCATCTCTTTCTCTGAATTCAAATTACCGTCTGGTGTCATTTCCTTGCTACAGTAGAACTTTGGTGACACTCACCTCCTTCATGATATTATTATCTTCATCAGGAATTTTCAGACTTTCAAATTTCAAACAATAAGATTTCAAATTTATTTTGGTAGTTGGCCAAGGATTGCCAACTTTTACTTTGTAATTATGGGCATCAAAAAGATATTCAACCAACTATTCTTTACTATCATCATCATTTTATAAAGGAATGGATATTTTTATCACCACTTGTCTGACCAAATAGGAAGGCTATAATCCAAGAGAAAGAACAATCATTCCTAATAAAAGACAGCTGGAATTGTTACACTAACAGTTTTCCAGTGGACTGATGAAAACTTCATCACCAATCGACATTTGGGAACTTTGGGTTTATGTAAATAATATCACCATCTTCTTCAGCAAAAATAATTTTTTGTGCATATTACGTATGAGTTAGGCATTGTGCTAAGCACTCTAAATTAACTCAATTACTATGAAGATAGCCCAGGAGGTGGATACATTTACTGTCATCAGTTTATAGGCAAGGAAACTGAGGAACAAATATGTTGGATAACTTTCTCATGGTGGCAGAGCCAGGATTCAAACCTCAGAGTTCCAGCTCTAGTATCTGTACCATAAACTGCTGCAGTGTTCTATGACAGGTTGGCTAAATGTGGTCCCAGACTGTGATGGGTTAATAGAAGTAACTCTTACTCAGACATTGGTTTTATTAGGGACAGTAGAAAATGAAGTTCACTGGTGTGTCCCAGAGAGGGATAATTGGACCTTGACTATGTGAGCAATAGGTTGAATCAGATGTTAGTGATGGTCTCCTTATGTGTGTTGAACCAGAGAGCATACTGATTGTATAGAAATAGTAATAGAACAAGGCAGGTTTGCTACGTAACCAGCTGCTAAAGACAAAAGTTTGGGAATAGTTTTTGACTTTCTCTTATTCTCAGGTCCTCTCAATCGCTGAGTCTTGTTAACTCAACCTCCTAAATATTTTTCATATTCATCCCCTTTTCCTCATTTTCTTTGGCTCCATCCTATATCCTATGCACCAATATGGCTGGCCTAGATCATTTTAGCAGTCTTCTAACTGGTGTCGCTTCTCCACTCTTGTTTTTCTCCAGTTCATTCATTCTGCACATGGACTGAGTGAATTTTCTGAAACACAGATCTAATGATGCCACACCATTTCTTTCTCTTTCTCTTTCTCTCTTTCTCTCTTTCTCTCTCTCTTTCTTTCTTTCTTTCTTTCTTTCTTTCTTTCTTTCTTTCTTTCTTTCTTTCTTTCTTTCTCTCTCTCTCTCTCTCTCTCTCTCTCTCTCTTTCTTTCTTTCTTTCTTTCTTTCTTTCTTTCTCTCTCTCTCTCTCTCTCCCCCCTCCCTCCCTCCCTCCCTTTTTCTCTCTCTCTCTCTCTTTCTCTCTCTCTCTTTCTCTCTCTCCCTCCCTCCCTCCCTTTCTCTCTCTCTCTCTCTCTCTCTTTCATTTTGCTTCTGTTGCCCAGGCTGGAGTGCAGTGGCATGATCTCAGCTCACTGCTACATCTGCCTCCCAGGTTCAAGCGGTTCTCCTGCCTCCGCCTCCCAAGTGGCTGAGATTACAGGTGTGTGTCACTATGCCTGGCTAATTTTTTTTTTTTTTTTTTTTTTTTTTTTTTTTTTTTTTTTTTGTGTAGAGACAGGGTTTCATTATGTTGGTCAGGCTGGTCTCGAATTCCTGACCTCAAGTGATCCACCCACTTTAGCCTTCCAAAGTGCTGGGATTACAGGTGTGAGCCACTGCACCCGGCCTGCCACACCCCTTCTTACACACTTTAAATGGTTTTCTTCTGCCCTCAAAACACTTTTTATTTTAAAAGAAGACTAGGTCTCACTCTGTTGCCCAGGCTGGAGTACGATGGTGTGATCATGGCTCACTGCAGTCTCAAACTCTTGGGCTCAAGTGATGCTCACACATCAGCAACCCCAAGTAGCTGAGACAACAGGTATACACCACCACTCTTGGCTGATTTTTAAATTGTTTCTTTAGAACGGGGTCTTACTATGTTGCCCAGGCTGGTCTTGAATTCCTGGGCTCAAGCAATCCTCCCACACTGGCCTCCCAAAGTTTTGGAATTACAGGTGTGAGCCATGGTGCCTGGCCCAGAACACATAATAGACACTACATTGACTTCCACTCTTCATCTTTCTCTGCTTATTCTCTCTTTCTTGTTCTCATATTTAGCTATAAAAAAATTTGGTTTTCTCAAAATACTTTCTTAATGGCTTTTTATTGAAAACAACCCCAAATTCATGTTTACACAGGTTTAAAAAATGTAATCATGAAAGTTATAACAGTTTTCTAGGGCTGCCATAACAAAGTATCACAAACTGGGTGGCTAAGAACAAGATCACCTGGGTCTTCAGCTTGCACATGGCATATCATGGGAATTCTCGGCTTCCATAATCATGACAACCACTCTCCATAATGAATCTTCTCTTGTATTTCTATATCTGCATATTCTATTTGTTCTGTTTCTCTGGAGAATCCTGACTAATACGTCACCTTTGTATGGTTCTCTTTCTTTGAATCTGGGGTGGACCCGTGATTCCCTTGTAGGCAAATTTGAGCTATAGAAAAATTTAAAGCTAGGTATTACTCAATTAGATCAAAACCTAAGGGATTATTTTTTGGTCAAGATGTTGGTAGCCAAGGGAAGTCTCTTCTCTAGCTGGAATAAGGAGATACTTTTAAAAAAAATTTTATCTGGTCAGAAGTTTGTAAAATGACCCACATCTGCTCTTTTAGGAGCCACAGTTCAACCTCTAAAGCTCTAAGTGATTAAGGAGCTTCATGGAACAACATAACCAATTTCTGTTGGTACAGGTACATATTTTACAGGCTCTTTGTGAAAGTGAGACTATGAAGAACATGAATGAAAGTATCAAATATTCTAAATCACATGTGGATTAAGTTGGTGAAAGGTGAAATTTCTTTCCATCATGAGTTAATAATATCTTCTGTTTAAAAATTAGAAACTTTACCTGGAGGTTTTTGAATACTTAAAAAGCATCCACATACATATGGTCAAAGTGATAAAAGACATGTTTTCTTATCTGAGTGCAATGACATCTTAAAAGGCTTCTTTTGTTATATTTAAACTTGCATGACAAAAACTTATTCTCTGCATGCAATTTATTCTCTACTTATTCAATGTTACTATACAGTGATGTTGACATAGAATGAGACAGCACACTTTTAAGTTCTAAACTACAATTGTTGGATAAGAATCTTGACAGTGCCGACTAATCTCTTCTGATTGGTGCCGTGTTGATATCGGCTGACAACATAAACCCATGTTGCAATATTCTAATCCATCACCTGGCATAAGAGGCATTTTATCTTGGGCTTCATGGGAAGAGAATCCATTTACATCTGTGTTTCAAAGTGAGATTTCCCAGGAGTGTGACAGTCTCAACCTGCCACCCATCTCTTTATAAGGAGGAATCACAACAGGCAATCTCAAAATTAAAGAGATGGCAACATGTTTCTGTTGAGGTGTCTGCACTTTTACTCAGACCTTTACCCTTGTTATCTTTCAAATCTTTCTTTGGAATTATGTGATCTCCATCATGTGAAAAAATCTGGGTCTAGATGAAGATCCTCATAAAATGGTCCTCACCAGAATAATAGAGTTTTCCTCCTAAATAGTAATTTGTTTCTTGGTGGAAATGGGAGCAATCAGACATCATGGAGGAGACATAAATCATCTCGCCTGTGCTCTATCAGAGCTCCTGACCCACAAAATCCAATCCATGAACATAATAAAATGGTGGTGGTTTCATGCCACTAAGTGCAAGGAGGTTTGTTATGCAGGAAGTGAGAACTAGAACAGATATTATGATTGGTACCTGGACAATCTTGAATGAGGTATTTAACACTATTGCAGCTGCTGGGGTGCAATGATGCGATCTTGGCTCATTGCAACCTCTGCCTCCCAGGTTCAAGCAATTCTCCTGCCTCAGCCTCCCAAATAGCTGGGATTACAGGCGCCTGCCACCACTCCTGGCTAATTTTGTATATATATATATTTTTAAGTAGATATGGGATTTCACCATCTTGGTCGGGCTGGTCTCGAACTCCTGAACTCAGGTGATCCACCTGCTTTGGCCTCCCAAAGTGCTGGGATTATAGGCATGAGCCACCATGCCCAGCCTCTTCATCTTTAAATGAGGTTAATGACAGTAATATTGATCATCTGTTGACTGCCTATTACTTAAGTATATATACTCACACACACACACACACACACACGTGGACATACCCACACACTTAGATGTATGTTATACATATGCATGTGTGTATAACATACTTAGATATATGTTATATATACATACACATAAATGTATGTATGATTGATTGTTGTTGTTCACAGTAGTTATATTCTATAAAGTTGCTAGGAACACTGAATTAGCAAATACTGAAGCATTGTTCCTAGGGAAAATACCAGGGTTAAGCTCCCGTGTGTCTCTAGTCACAATATTTTCATCAGCCAATCAATGCATAGCCTTGTTTTGTGTATTTCAGTTTGAAGACACCTTATTTAATATATATTGTTTATTCATTAACATTGAACTCACAGTCAACAGTGCCATAACTTATATTTTCTCTGGAAGGCACATCACAGCCTTCTTGCACTTGAGAATAGTAGGCAGCATGTTAGCACACTGCTTAGGGACATTTGAAATAGCAAAACCACCAACAAAAGGTGCAAAAAAATGAGAAAAGCATGATGCTAACTATCTCATGAAAATGACTCTTGTTTTTAATATGAGAGCTGAAACAAGAAGCCAGAGGGTGGCTTTGTTTAACCTGAGCTAGGGTTGTATACTTTGGGTGACTCTCATTTTTACCACTTTGACGTGCTCATGAATGGCTATGGGTGTGCCAGAGTATTGATTTAAGGGTTATGAAAAAATTTAAGTGAGCAAGTGAGTTTGCAAATATGGAATCTGCCAGTGGGTATTGACTGTGCTTATACAATCTCATTTGGTTCTTATAATAGCTCTGTTATGTGAGATTAGACGCCTGTGTTCTTGACCATTCCATTATGCCATCCTACCATTGCCTTTTAATGTTTTGAATATTAAATAAGATAATGTGGGTAACAGAATACTATTGGAAAATCCCATTTTCTCTGTTGCACAGCTTTGGGTGTGACTTCCATCTATTCTGCCAGAGATATCTATTTGCTTCAGAGAGGACTGAGAAGTTACAGCAGGGTTGCTATGACAAAGAGGGGGCGAACAATCATTGCCAGCCCTTTATAGTGCATGCTAGTGGCCAGATCCTGGTCTCTGTTCTTTGTATGTGCTAATTCAATCCTCAGCAGAGCCCCACAAAGTCCTACCTTGTAGTTATACCATAAGCCCAGGCAGTCTGGCCATGGAATCTGCTGTTTACCTTTACTCATTAGGGAACCCCTCAACAGTCAGCTTTTGACACACAAAGTAAGAGTTTATACCTAGAGCAAAACAATGTCCTTAAATAGGCATTGTTAGAGAAGGAATTTCTCAATTTCCTTGTTCACATATCAAGATCTAAGTTTGGAGACTGGAGATTTCCTTTGTATGACTGCCCCTTCACCCTTAAGGCTTAGCGTCTTCATGAAGAAATAGGAGGCATGCAGGGGGAGTCCAGTCAGATTGGAAGAAATAAAAAGCTTGTCCTTGGCTCCATGGTGGCCCGTGGGAAGGAGAAGGGAAACAGAGGGAGGTGAAAGCAGAAAAGTATTTAGTCACTTGGATTATGGTTCTACACTAACTCCCCTGTTGCCAATCAAGGTCAAAATCCTGAAGAAGGGAAATATTAGATACACAGAGAGGAAAGTGGAAGGAAGATGTTTTGCAGGAAACAGACTTTAAGGATGCCCTGTGTATCCGAGAAATTTGTCACTGTGGTGACATTAGGCAGAGGAAGCCCTGAGTAAGGGTTGCTGCATACAGCTATGCAGATTGTGCACTGCGCAACTCCACGGGTCACCCCTCACATAGACATTTCCAGGAGTGCTCTGTCCCCTTGAGTTGTGCTTTGTGGTGGCCTTGGCTTGAGCTGGCTTTCTGGAGTCTGTTTTGGCTCCTGTGTCATATGGAAGTATCCAGAAAGTCCCCTATGCTTTTGAAGGTACATGAGTGGCATGGTGTTGATATGCCTCGCAGTCAGCACTATCAGAAAAGATGTCCCATAATTGGCAAAGCTGAAATGAAGGGCTGCAGGACAGCTCCTGGAACCAGAAATCAAATGGGAGTTGTATGAAGACCTCAGATGGATATGCTGTGCTAGGGATGCTGAAAGAGGGCCAATTCAGTTAAAAGGACTTACCAGGCCTGATGGAGCCAAGAGAGGGGATCACAAGCTCTTTGGCCACAGACTTCATCAGCAGATGCCTACAGGCTAAGCAGTGACCAAGTCAATCCAGGATCTTTTTGTTGCAAAGGCTAGAAAGTACTAAAACCTGAATACCTATGATGCTTTGGGGATATAAAAATGAATATCTTATAGGCTTATGGGAAAGACAGACTGAAATAAATAAATGTAAATAAAGTTTAATAATAAGATATTTAGAAGTTTGCCAAGATAATGCATGGGATACAAGGGAGAGTGCAATCAGAGCCCAGGGAAGAGCAGGCAGGAAAGACTTTACAGGAGAGGTAATGCCTTAATGGGTTTTGAAGGATGATTAGGAGTTTGTCAGGCTGATGAGGTGGGAAGGGACATTATGGAAGGCAGAGGGACCATGTGCATGGGCATGGGCATGTGAGAGAATCTGGGCTTCAGGCTCTACATGCAGCAGCAGGATCAGTCTGTGGAGCTTATAGCAAATGAAGGACCCCATGCTTGAGGTTTGATGCTCTGTTATCATAGTCTGGAAATTCTTAATTTTACTTTTGAATTTATGTTTGTAAGTGCAGTTGATGGGACAGTGGAGCCTGTGCTAAGGTGTTGAATCCTTGGCTCACCTATGGTCCTGTCTCCCCCAAAGTGAATCTTGGCTACCTGCTCCCTGCCTCTTGGAGGCCCAGGCACTACCCAGTCTCCCCGTGTCTTTCCCTCTTCCTTCCTCTAGCTGGTAACTGCTGCTGCCCTCTGCCCCAGTGGGATCCTGGGTATGAGTGAGTGCCAGGGAGGTTGGGGTAAGGTGCATGGGCTATATGGCATCTTGGGGCCAGGCATAGCATTGGCCATTCCTGCCTGGGGCTGGCAGCACCATAGTGCATTCCATAGGTGACTTGGCGAGGCCTAGCCTCTTGCATCCTGGTGCAGAAGTTGCAATATCCTTGGAGGTTGCTCATGTATCATGTATTGGGGTAGCAGTTCCTGGCTTGATTTTCCTGTCTTGGGCTGGAGGAAGGAGAAACTGGCAGCCAGGGGGCCATACATGTGCCAAGTCGCCCTCGAACCTGTGAGGGTTTGAACTCTCCCTGCAGGTATCCCAGTGCCTGAGGGAGCATGACTTTAAATAGCACGTAAAGAAACACCATGACAGGTCAAGAGAAAGACTGTGTAAAACAGAAAAACATTTTCTTTCAGAAATTTTAATGGCCCTTTCTCTCTTTCTTTTCTTTTTTTGAATAAGGAGTCTGGCGTTTTCATTTTGCACTGGGTTCCAAAAATTATGTAGCCAGTCCTGAGCATGGAGGAAAGAATGAATATATGAATGAATGAATTAATATTAATGGGATGGGATAGCTCTGAGTATAGATCCAAGTCACCACATATTCCTATTCCTGTTTGGGTGTTGAGTAGTTTTTCATTACTTCACAGGGGTTCCTAGTCAGTTCTTGCTTTACAAATGAATAAGGCTCAGAATTAGGATTCCAGTTCACCTGAAACTGGTGAGAGGTCCCAGCTCTAGGTTTCGCCCTGCTGTTAACCCTCGAGGCACCTGTTCTTTTGTAATCCTCCATGGCCAGAGTGATGTAAAAAACGCAAGGCTAATGCAAAGGGAAAGGAGGACTGCTGATTTATTGCATCAGGAATGTGTTAAATTGTACCCCAGCGGCCTAAGAGAGCTAATGCATCTTCCAAAGCAGGTAATTTACTGGCCAGAGAGAAAATAATATGGGATCTTAAGACAACAGGGCAGGGGAGGGAGAAGGTGTCCTTAATGATTGTGTAGCCCAGTTGTTAACTTAGGCTCAGGAGGTGAAGTGACTCACCCAGAGTCACGCAGCTACTTGCTTTCAGAGCTGGGCTTGACCCAGTTCTCTGACCTCAAGGCTAATGCTTGTCTAGTTCTCCTGCCTCTGAGTCCAATAACTAAGAAAATGACGTAAATCTTGTGGCAAATAATTCACTTGACATTTGCATAGCACTTTGTATGTGTAACATCACAGTGATGTTTGAAGTTTTTTTTCCCTTTGGCAAGAAACGTCAATGGCCTAATATTGATGCCAAGCAATGGTTTTTGAGGATGAAATTTGGTATGAAGCGTAGAAAACTAGCCCCCATCAGCAGGGTTTCCTAACCTGGGTCTGAAAACAACCAATAGGAAATCCAGCCTCCTTATCTTTAAAAAAAGATTTATGTATGTGTGTACATACATATATATATATTTGTATTTTTAGAGATAGAGTCTCTCTGTTGCCTATGTTGGAGTACAGTGGTTCAATCTAAATCACTGTAACCTCAAACTCCTGGGCTCAAGCAATATCCTGGCTCAGCCTCCCAAATAGCTAGAACTATGGGCATCTGGACCATGACTGGCTAATTTTTAAAGTTTTTGAAGAGACAGGGTCTTGTTATGTTCTGCAGGCTGGTCTCAAACTCCCAGCCTCAGCAATTCTTTAGCCTTGGCCTCCCAAAGTGCTGGGGTTATAGGTGTGAGTCACGGTGGCAGGTCAAATTTTGTATTTAATCGATGCCTAATAATTATACATATTTCTGAGGGTATACAGTGTGATGTTTTGGTACATGGATACATTGCATGATGGCCAAATCAGGGTATTTAGCATATTCATTGTTTCACACATTTATCATTTCTTTGTAGTGAGAACATTCAAAATTCTCTCTTTTAGCTAATTTGAAATACTCAATATTGTTAATTAAAGTCATTGTACTGTGCAGGAGAACACCAGACTTATTCCTCCTACCTAACTATAATTTTGTACCCATTGACCAATCTCTTCCCATACCGTCTTGCTCCTAGCCTCTGGTAACCACCATTCTGCTCTCTACTTCTATGAGATCAACTTTTTTTGATTCCACCTATGAGTGAGGTCATGCAGTGTTTGTCTTTCTGTGCCTGGCATTTCACTTAACATGATGTACTCCAGGTTCACCCATGTTGCTGCAAATGGCAGGATTTCACTCTTTTCTGTGGCTGAGTAGTACTCCATCATGTGTAAGAACCACGTTTTCTTTATCCATTCATCCATTGGTGGACACTTAGGTTGATTCCACATCTTGGCTACTGTGAATAGTCCAGCCTCCTCATTTTGAGGTGTGACTGTCTCACTCTTGCAGAGTTGGCAGCACACTGACACAATGAGCTTTGTTGTTTGGTTGCTTGAAGTTGGATGTAAAGGACTTGTTGGTATGGGCAATGTGAGAGCTGACAAAATCACATGACTTCCTGGAATAATAATGCAAAGAAGAAAATGTTCTGGTAAAGGATCCCCTTCCAAAATGGTAGATTTATTATAACCCAGGGTAGTTTTGCCTGATGCTTAGGAACAGTGTTTCTTCTGATTTCATCAAAGTAAATCTTTGAAACTGTAGAAACAGCCTCAAAAATCCAACTAAAAGAAGTAGATGGGATGTGGGAGCTCAGCACACTTGGCTAGGTGCAGAAATGAGAAGTAGAGTGGATTTTTTTTTTCCAAAAGAGTAATCTCCTTACAAAACTGTGTCAGCTAATAAGGACCTAGTTACTTCTGTGATCCTGCATGGCAGTAGAGATATTTGGTTAGTCTTAAGAATATTCTTCCATTATTGAATTCACTTCTGGGATGAGAGTTGGAAGGAATTATGTGTCATCCTCTGAGTGCCCAAGCTTGGAGCACCAGAGTTGGCTAGTTTTATTCTCAGCCCTACTCCACACTCCCCTTATTCCTCCTCCTTATCTGGTGCCTTGTGCTGATTGTATGTACTGCACCCGAAGCAGCATCTTAGAATGTTATATCTCAGAGGAGACTTTGGCTCCTGTTGATCAAGCTCTGCATTGTTATACCATGGGAAAACTGGGAATCAGAGAAGATTAGTCACTTATTTTAGGCAACCCAGTTTGTTAGCGGCAGATCTGGGATTAGAACCCATGTTTCTTTCCACTATGCCATGCTACCTGGAAACATGCCTGTAACATAAATTATAAAAATGTCAGGAGAAACTCTTGAAATAGTAAGCTGAGCTTTCAGGAATAGGATTTCAAATAATGTCTTTTGAAAGCTGTTTCCAATCATTTCACATGAACTCTGGTACCTGATACAATACCCTTTGGATCCATGTCATGATTGCTGTGGATGTGAAATGGACAGGTGGTTTGGCTTGTCAAGTTTTCAGTTAACAGGAAGAAGAAATATCTTCTCAAGGGCAGGGCCTTATCTTATTCATTAGTAACATCCCAGTGCTTAATATAGTACCCTGCATAAAGTAGCTACTCAGAGGTTTCATGGATTTCTGAGGTACATCAGCAGAAACTCTTGCTGGTGCCCTCCAAAGGGGTTCCAAATTATTTTATCCATCGTGTTTACACTTTACTTGTTGATCAGAGGACTTCAGAATAAAGGGAACATCAGAGAAAAGATAGCATTGCTGCTTTTTGAGCTAAAGAAACATCTTACTCTTCATTCATCTAACTCTTTTGAGCTTGAGTTTGCTCATTTGTAAAACAAGGAAGTCAAACTAGATCACTGTTTCCTTTATGTGCTAATATTACATGATCTCCCCCAAAAGAGTGGAATTTTCAACAATAAAAATTTTGATTGAGACATTGCGTGCTTGAGTTTGGCTTGCTCTATAGTCATAATATATGGAAAGATGGTTTTATAGTTCTGGAAATCAGATGAATACGGTTTAAATGACTCTAATAGAATATGGGCTGATATTTCCTCTTGGCCAATTAGACAACAGTCTCCACAACCACCATAAAAAATCAAAAGTTTTCTTAGTGGTTTATAGAGAAAAAAAACAAAAAAACTAACCCCCAATGAAATTAAAATGAAATTTATGTATGTTATTTGGTTAGTTTGAAAGGCATGTTGCACATATTTATTTGGAGACTCCACAACTTATTCCTCTGTCTGTCATAAACCACCATACCGTGACAACAAAGACACCATATTGCTTATTTTGTTAAAGCCGAAGATACCGTAACTCACATTCAAGGTTGGCTCAGGAATTGGGCTCTGGCTCCAGGAACTGATTTATAACTTTAGGTGAAACCATGAAACCACATGGACTGTTGTCTGAGAATAAGTATGACCAATTGCACCTGTATTCCTCAAAACAAATGCTACTAAAATCTCAACTCAGCATACTTTTACTCTCAATAGTATTGAAAAGATATTAATCATACACTGCTCCATAGAAATAATTTACTTAAGGGGAATTGACATACTTTTATATATTTCTCCAAAGTTCAAGCAATAGGGGGGCTTGGAATCAGAGACTCTTGAGAGTGAAAGGAGACCATCTAATTCAACCTCCTTGTTTTATAGATAAGAACATTGAGAAACAGGGAAGGTAAGGGACTTGCTTATGGGCACATAGCTAGTTGAAAACATTCAGGCATAAAAACCTATGTCTCTTTATTTCCCAGTCCACTACTCTGTTCTGTACTTCCCTGAAATCCCTAGTGTAACTGTTACTTAAACGCTAAGTTTTGCCTATCACTTATTGTTTTCTATGTAATGAGCATTTTACATGCTTCAAGTCATTCAATCCTCAAAATAACTCATTTTACCATTAAGGAATCTGAACTTAGAGTAATTCCTAACATGTTGGGGTCACACACCTACTAAGAGGTGGGGCCAGGCCTGAAATAAAGGCAAGTTAACTTGGAGCCCAAGCTAAGGTATATGGGGCACTCAGCTAAATTTGAATTTTAGATAAGGAACATATAATTTTTTTTACAGTATAAGTATATGTCAAATTTGGCACGGGGCAATTCAAATTTAAGGGAGCATCCTTTATTTTTATTTGCTGAAGATGGCAACTTTAACCCAAGCTATCCCAGCATTGTCTATCCCATGGTGTCTCATCTCTTTGGCTTTAAGAAGAAGTGTGTGGCCAGGCATGGTGGCTCATGCCTATAATCCTAGAACTTTGGGAGATTGAGACAGGAGGACTGCTTGAGGCCGGGGGTTCAAGACCAGCCTGGGCAACAGAGTAAGACCTTGTCTCTACAAAAAAATTTTAAAAATTAGCTGAGTATGGTGGTGCATGCCTATATTTCCAGCTACTTGGGAGGCTGAGGTGGGAGGCTCTCTTGGTCCTGGGAGGTCAAGGCTGCAGTGAGCTGTGATCACACCATTACACTCTAGCCTGGGCAACAGGGTGAGACCCTGTCTCAAAAAAAAAAAAAAAAAGTATGCTAGGATTATTTTTCTGCTGACATTTCTCTGATCCCATCACATTTTGAAATTAAAAGCATCCTTGAATGAGAATTTACTTAATGGGCATAATGTATGTTATTTGGATGATGGTTACACTAAAAACTAGACTTCACCACTACACAATATATCTACGTAACAGCTGCATTTGTACCGTTGGAATTTTTACAAAAAAGAAAAAGAAAAGCATCCTTTATTACTAGTTTACATTTTGATTTCTCACAGTTCAAATTTGATCTAAGTCCACTGGGAGTTTGGTTCTGGGAAGAGATCTGATTGGGAGTAAAATGGGGTAGAATGTTTCTGGGTATAGGATTTCACAGGTGCTAGTCACAGTACTGAAGACAACTGTGCAAGCAGTGTTGTAATTGGGTGGTTTCTTTCCTTGGATGTGATTTCTGCCGGTATAAGTTTTCCACTGGCTTTACCATTTCCCATTTTCCCTTAGATAACACTAATGGTAAACGAGGCCCATGAATTATGTTATTCAGTGTTACTGGAGGACATGGAGCTGGGAGAATCACTATAGCTTAGGTAAGCTAATTGAAGACTGTGTCCTTTATCATGTCCTGAGGAGTGTGTTTTCCTAAGCAGGGGGAGAAGAATTTTCTCCAGGTTTCCTTTCTTTTCAAGTTCACCCTGCACTGACATCTGCATTGAGTCAGAAGCCAGTGCAAACACATCCCAGGAATGTAAGAAGGTTTCACTATTAGAAAACCTCTTGATGTAATTCACTGTGTTTTCTCCCATGAGATCATCCCAATGGACATAAAATAAGCATTTGGTAAAATCCAACTCCCATTTCCATTGAAACAAACACTCAGTAATCTAAGAGTAGAAGACAGGTTTCTTAACTTGGAAAAAGGACTATATAAGAAACCTATAATCGGTTATACACTTAATAATGAAATATTAGAAGCATTCCTATTAAAGGTCAGAATGAGGCAAGAATTCAACCTTTTTCTAACCAATGCAATGAATGGAAAAATAAAGTAATAAGGAAGACAGAAAACTATAATTACTTATATATGAGCTAATTGTGTAGCTAAAAAACCCCCAGACTATCAATTGAAAATTATTAGGCTTAATAGAGGGAATTCAGGAAGGTGTCCAGATATGAGAATAATACATATAAACTGATGATACTCTTATATTTTAACAGTAATTAAATGAGTGGAGAAAAACCTACTCAAAACAACAAAAACATCCTAAAAATATCTTAAAATAATATTAAAATATAACTGGAGAAGGAATATATAAGGCTTATATGAAGAAAATGATATAACTTTCTACGAGGACAAAAATTCAGACACAAATAAAAGAAGAGACACACACTTTTAGATGAGAACACCACATAGATACTTATTCTGTACAAAGTAAGCTTTAAAATCTCAAGAAAAATTTCCAGAGGATTCTTTTTGTGATACAATGAACTGACATAATGACTCTTACAAACTAACGACTCAGGAGAGATGTAAATTAGAAGCAGCAATCGGGTGTCTATCAAATGTCTATCAGATGTTGACAGTTTGGGGGAAATAGGAATCTCGTATATAGTTTATAGAACTGTAAACTGGTACATATCCTTTTTGGAGTTCAAGTAGACCAGGCCTATTAAGATTTAAAATCTACTTAACAAACTTATCCTACAGAACAACTCATACACTGACACCCACATACATATGTGGACAAAAATAAATATAGATGAGTGTTCATTTTAGATGGCTTACAGAAGATTATTTGTATGAGTAAAATATTAGAAACAGCAAAAATGGTTAAATTGTAGTACATACTTCCTTTGGATTACAATATAGAGATGAAAAGAACGTGGTTCTATATGTATTAAAGTAGAAAAATCTGTAAGACATATTATTAAACGGAAAAGGCAAGTTCCAGTATGATCCAATTTATGTTGAAAATACCTAGGAATATACAAAAAGGACTGAAGGATACCCCTCAAACTATTAACAGTAGTTACTTCTGAGGGGCATGGGAAAGACGGTTGAAGGAAAATAGTTTCTTTTTATTTCATATACTTCCTCATTAGAAATTTTCATGAGTGTTCATATATGTTTTATCTTTTGTTTTAGTTCTTCAAAACAATATTTTACAAGGATTTTAAAAAGGAAGTCTAGGTGGTCTAAAGTCTGACTTAGTGAGTAGTTGATGTGGGAGAGGAAAAAGAATGATATGGATGTGAGTATAATAGCATCTGAAAAATGTGCATCTGATTGTACAGTATATGAAAATGTAATATACACACAAGTAAATATGTAGAAAAAATTTGGAGGGATGCATTCTAACTGTGAATAGTGATTATTCTTAAAGTGTAGGAACTGACGGTGATGGGTCCTGGGTTTTCTTCTTATATAATTCTATACTGCTTGAATTTTTTGTCATAAAAATATTAAAAAGGAGTAGAACTCAGAATGAAGTTGTTTTCTTTTAACATTCATGGTTTCAAGGGTTGGAGTGAGGATGAAGTAGGGGAACAGAGTTGACCTGGGGCTAGATTCTTTCAAAATACCTTTTAGGTCTTTGAATAATAACAGAGGTATGAAGAATGAACGTGTTTTTAAGCAATGGCTATCCATTTGTTACCAAATTTTCCTCTTTAGTGATGACTCCCTGTCAGAGCCTGGTAAACAAACATGGCTTTCATGGATTCTTCTAGAAGCAGAGAAGAGAGATCAAAGTTTCCCACAAACTCTTGGTGAACCTTGTAAAATACTTGCTGTTGTGTAGGTTGAAGAAGATGTGACTTCCATTTGTCTTTCATATTCTAAATATTTTCTGTGATTTAAAGCATTCATTGCTTCCTTTTACTGTCAAGGAAATGAAGGAAACACATTTCAGTAGCACTTTCCTGAATGCACTTATCTTTAGTAACTGCTATAAATATGTAGTGATCAGATTCTAGCAGTGCCCAATAAATCAAGATTTTTGGCCAGAACTTCAGTTGTGTCTTGTGAAGAAATAGTCTTCTCCCAAGTTATATTGTGAATTCTACAGTAACTTCCTTCCCCAGGGATAGAAAGTAACCAAAGGTAAATGTAGGTTTAAATAATGCTAATTTCATGGTTTGATTTACAACAGACTGTGGAACATCTGTGTGAACTGGTGACTGGCGGGTGCAATTAGGTTTGAGAGTCACTTACTGAGCACTAGTTATGAGCCAGGCACTGTTTTTGGTGCAAAGGTTTAAAGAAAAACAAGTCCTGGTTGCTGTTCTCAGAAGCTCAAAGTCTTGAGAGAAAGTAGCCATATTTGGGTCAAAGTTAGAGGCATAGCAATGAATAGGCTTAAAAGGAGAAACCCCCCTGATTAAGAATACAGGAATCTGATTTTATATCATGGCTTTCCCGAATTAAGATGTGAGAATGGCATTTTTACTGTTGGTGTTTTGTTTATTTTGTGGGATTTTATTGATTTGAGCTCTAGGCACCATAGGTGGTCTTTGAATACTGACAGAGTAATGAGTTTGTTATAGACTTTCTAGAACACAAGGCATAGTAACTCTGTCTCTACCTCCATCCCTAGGATTTCCCTAGACAATCCCTTACTGTGGTCTGAATATTTGTGTCCCCCTCCAATTCATGTGTTGAAATCCTAACTTCCAACGTCATAGAACCCTCACTAGTGGGATTAGTGCCCTTATAAAAGAGGCCCCTGAGAGCTCGTTCACTCCTTCTCCTTCTTCCATGTGAGGTGAGAGCAAAAATGAGCCAGGAAGCTGACCCTTAGCAGACGCTGAATATGCTGGAGCCTTGATCTTGGACTTTCCAGCCTCCAGAACTGTAAGAAAAAAGTTTCTGTTGTTTATAAGCCATCCAATTTATGATATTTTGTTATAGCAGCTGAACAGGCTGACTTTCCTCTTAGAGTGAATACAGGAAGTCAGTTAAAAAACAAAGTTCCCAGGTATTGTGGGATAAGAGTGCAAGTGTAAATATCCTTAGTATATGACCTAAGCACACTTTAGGCAAAGTTCTCAAACTTTAGCATGCATCAGAATCACCTGGAGTGTTGTTAAAGCACAGATGGCTGGGCCCCATTCTCAGCGTTTCTAACTCAGTAGGTCTAGGGTCGGGTGAAGAGTGTGCATTTCTAACAGGTTCTTTGACGGGATACTGATGTTGTTGGTCTGGGGATGACACATTAAGAACCACAACCTTACAGCAAACCGTCTCAAAGAGAAAGCTGGTTAGTCTCAGAGAAGCTGATAGCCTGCTGCTAATCAATCAGTTTTCAATTATGTGCTGTGTGTTTGGTGAATTTGCAAATGAAAAGCACACTTGCAGGCAAGTTGCTTGTTGTCTCTAGGAATTAGCTAACCCTGAGAGGATAGTCCCTGCCCAGGCAGCCAGGCACCAGATGCCAGAACATCAAGAATACAGAAAATAAGAAAATAGAATTAATACCAAGAGGAAATGTCAAAGGCTATTTGAGATAAGGCTGGTTGTGAGTATCCCTCCCTGGCTGGGTGACCTGCATACCTGCTCACTAATGTCTCAGGATCCACTTATTGTGTTCTCCATTGTTACAAAGTCCCATATGCCCTGGAGTACTGGGAAAATTCAAATTCACTGGAAACTGATTATGTTAATTTACTAAGGTCCGTGATGAAAGAGAGAGTGTGTGTCTTTCCGTCCCTCTACTCTAGGATTACCCAATAAAATACAGGACACTCAGTTAACTTTGAATGCAGATACACAATAAAAAATTTTAGTGTATGTTCAAAATACTAAAAAAAATTCCTTCTTTATCTGAAATTCAAGTTTAATTAGGCATCCTGTATTTTTATTTGCTGTATCTGGGAACTTGACTCTATTCTGTCAGTTACTCAGAGCTTGCAATATTTGTTGAATTAATAAACGAGTCCATACATACCATTTTGGATTGAATGATTTTGTTTCAATTCCATTCTCATGGAAAATTGATCAGCAGTGATGCCAGTTTTTATGTGTGCTCTTCTAAGCCTGTTCACTTGCATAGTTCCTTGTTTTTTCTGTCTTCTCTCATATTTGAGGAGACACCCTTTGCCCTACCCCAAGATCTGGTACCAAATCTGAGCTTAGTTAGGATTGGAGCTTAGTTGGACTGCACAGAGGTCTTGGTATCAAGTCAAACTTGCAGCCCAGGTATGGTCATTAAGAAGATCTCTGGCTAACCTTCCCAGCACTCCAGATCCTTTAAAGCCAGGACTGAAACTCTGCCTGAGTTACCAACAACTACCATATTTCCAAATCCAGTAACCATTTCTCCATTCTCATCTTATTTAACTTGTTTTACTGTATTTTATTTTATTTTATTTTTACCTTTTAGAGACAAGATCTCAGCCTCTTGCCCAGATTGAAGTACAGTGGTGTGATCATAGCTCACTGCAGTCTTGACCGTTTGGGCTCAAGCAATCCTCATACTTCAGCCTCCCAAGTAGCTGGGACTATAGACATGCACCACTCCCAGCTAATTAAAAAAAATATTGAGCCTGGGCAACATGATGAAACCCTGTCTCTACAAAAAAATACAAAAATTAGCTGGGCATGGTGGTGCATGCCTGTAGCCCCGGCCACCTGGGAGGCTGAGGCATAAGGATGGCTTGAACCTGGGGAGGTTTAGGCTGCAGTGTGCCATGATCATGTCACTGCACTCCAGCCTGGGAGACAGAGTGAGACTCTGTCTCCTTTCTCTCTCCCTCCTTCCCTCCCTCCCTCCCTCCCTCCCTTCCCCTCCCTCCCTCCCTCCCTCCCTCCCTCCCTCCTTCCCTTCCTTCCTTCCTTCCTTCCTTCCTTCCTTCCTTCCTTCCTTCCTTCCTTCCTTCCTTCCTTCCTTCCTTCTTCTCTCTGTCTCTCTCTCTCTTTCTTTCTTTCTTTCAGATGGAGTCTTGCTATGTTCCTCAGACTAGTCTGGAATTCCTGGCCTCAAGCAATCCTCCTGCCTTGGCCTCCCAAATTGTTGGGATTATAGGTGTGAGCCACTGCACCTGGCCTCTTATTTAACTTCTGAGGAGAATTTGACACAGTGGGGCCTTCTCCTTCTGGACACACTCTCTTGTTTCTGTGACCCCCTCAATGCATGCTTATTCTCCTTATAAGGTTGTTCTTTCTAGTTGTCCTTTGCTGGAATCTCCTCATTTACTAAACCTCTATGTTGTCTGCATATTACAATCACCTAGTATATTAAAAAAGCCCTACCAATAGCCCAGACCTCTCATCTGAGCTCCAGATCCACAGATGCGTCTACTTGGTATCTCTACTTGAACATCTAACAGATGTCTCAGACCTACTGCTAGAACCTACCTGCTTTCCTGCCTATTTACATAGATCTTTGCAGAGTGAGGACAGTGGTTCCTACTCTATGTTAAACCCACTCATCATCGCTCACCTGTCAGATTGACAGGTTACTATACTCCACTTACCATGCTAACTGTCTGAACTAGGTCTCCTTGCATTACCTGGATGCTTGTCCTGTAAAATTTTTTTTCTTTTTTGTCCTGGGCTGCTGCAATAACCTCCTCATGCCTAACTAAGTCATAGGAACTAACATAGATTCCTTTATTTTTCTAATGCATTTGAAATTCATCTTCAAATAGCCATGGCTGTAGGTAATTATCATCCTTGTTTTCTAGCTGGGCAACTGATCGTGATGGAGTAGAGCCTCAAGTCCCTAATTTTGGGGATGCTTAACTGTATTTCTCTTAAATAGACTTTAAAAAGTTATAAATTGACAATTTATAATTATGTACATTTATGGGATACAAAGTGATGTTATGAGATATGTACACAATGTAAAATAATTAAATCAAACTAGTTAATATATCCATCACCTCAAATATTTAACAGTTTTTTAGGGTGAGAACAATTGAAATTTACTTTCTTAGCAATTTTAAAATGTGTGATACTCTATTATTAACTATATTCACCATGCTGCACAACAGAACTAAAAAAAATTCCTCATGTCTAACTGAGATTTTGTACTCTTTGGCCATCATCTACCCATTCCCCCATGCCCTTGCATTTGTAATCACATTCTACTCTCTGCTTCTATGAGTTCAATGTTTTGGAGTCCACATATAAGTGAGAACATGCATTATTTGTCTTTCTCTGCCCACTTATTTCACTTAGCATACTGCTCTCCATTTCAATTTATGTTGTTGTAAATGACAAAATTTCCTTTTCAAGGCTGAATAATATTCAATTGTGTAAACATGCCACATTTTCTTTATTAGTTCATCTGTTGATGGACACTTAAGTTGATTCCATAACTTACCTATTGTGAATAGTGCTGCAGTGAGAATGTGAGTGCAGACATCTCCTTTACAAACCAATTTCAAATCTTTTGGGTAAATACCTGAAAGTGGGATTGCCAGATCATATGGTAATCCTACTTTTAGTTTTCTGAGGAAACTCCATACAGTTTTCCATAATGGCTATACAGTAGTCCCCTGCCTTGTCTAAAGGAGATACAAGACACTCAATGGATGCCTGAAATCACAGGTAATACTGAATCCTATATGGGTTTTCTAGTATTTTTTCCCTCCCTAAAAATACTACGTTTTTCCCTATACATATATACTTATGATAAAGTTTAGTTTACAAGTTAAGCAAAGTAAGAAATTAACAACAAATGATAAAATAGAACAATTACGATGATGTACTATAATAAAAGTTATATGAGTGTGGTCTTTCTCAACATATCATACTGTACAGCATATAAGTTAGAGTATGGAGAGTGAAACTATGGATAAGGGAGGACTGCTGTACTAATTTACATTCGGTGTACGGTATTTTCTACATCCTTGCTAGCACTTGTTATCTTTTGTCTTTTTTTGACAATAGCCATTCTAACAGGTGTGAGATGATATTTCATTACAGTTTTAATTTGCATTTCTCTAATGAATGATGATGTTGAGCATTAAAAAATATATAGCTGATGGCCATTTATATGTCTTGTTTTGAGAAATGTCTATTCAGATCTCTTGCCCATTTTTAAATTGCGTTTTTTGTTTTCTTGCTAGTGAGTTGTCCGAGTTCCTTACATATTTTGGATATTAACCCCTTATTGGATATATGACTTGCAAATATTTTTTTCCCAATCTTTAGGTTGCCTCTGTAGGAAACAATTGTTAATTGTTTCCATTGCTGTGCAGAAGCTTTTTAGCTGGATACAAACCCATTTGCCTATTTTTGTTTTTGTTATCTGTGCTTTTGAGGTTAAATTAAAAAAATCATTGCCCTGACCAATGTTGTATAGTTTCCCCATACTTCTACAGTTTCTGTTCTTGTTAAGTCTTTAGTTCATTTCAAGTTGATTTTTTGTATATGGCGTGGGATAAAGGGCTATTTTCATTCTTCTGCATGTGAATACCCAGTTTTTCCAGCATCATATGTTGAAGAGACTATCGTTTTTCCATTGTGTATTCTTGGCAGCTTTATTGAAAATCAATTAGCCACACATGTGTGGTTGATATCTGGGTTCCCTATTCTGTTCTATTGGATGATGTGTCTTCCCCCCGGCCCAATATTATGCTGGTTTAGTTACTACAGCTTTGTAGCATAGTTTGAAATGAAGTGGTGTGATAGTTCAACTTTATTATTTTTGCTCATAAGTGTCTTAGATATTCAGATATTTTTGTGGTTCCATATGAATTTTAAAGTTGTTTTTCTATTTCTATGAAAAATAATAATAGAATTTCATAGGAACTGCATTGAATCTGTAGATCTTTTTGGGTAGTATGAATATTTTTAACAATATTAATTATTCTAATCTATGAACACAGGATGTCTTTCAATTTATTTGTGTTTTCTGCAATTTATTTCATCAACATTTTATAGTTTTCAGTGTATAGATCTTTCATACCCTTGGTTAAATTTACTCCTAAGTATTTTATTTGTTTATTTATTTTTGGAGCTATTGTAAATGAGATTGTCCACTTAATTTCCTTTTTATAAATTTTGTTGTTATTGTATTGAAATAGTATTGATTTTTGCATGTTGATTTTGTATCCTGAAACTTTACTGTATTCATTTATTAGTTCTAACAGTTTTTTGGTGGAGTCTATAGGGTTTTCTATGTGTAAGATCATGTCATAAGCACACAGTGCTAATTTCACTTATTTCTTTCCTATTTAGATGACTTTTATTTCTTTCTCTTAACTAGTTGCTCTGGTAGGACTTTTACTACTACATTGAATGGAAGTTTTGAGAGTAGACGTCCTTGTCTTGTTTCAGATCTTAGAGGAAAGACTTTTAATTTTTTACTACTGAGTATAATGTTAGTTGTGGGCTTCTCATATATGGCCTTTATTATGTTGAGGTATTGTTCTTCTATACCTAATTTGGTGAAAGTTTTTAATCATGGAAAGATGTTGAATTTTGTCAAATACTTTTTGCTGCATCTAATGGGATGATCACATGGTTTTTGTTCATTGTTAATGTGATATATCACTTTTATTGATTTGCATATGTTAATTCTTATATCCTGGGGATAAATCCCACTTGATCATGGTGAATAATCCTTTTAATGTATTTCTGAGTTCAGTTTGGTATTATTTTATTTAGGATTTTTGCATCTATATTCATAAAGGATATTGGCCTATAATTTTCTTGTCTCCTAAAGTCTTTGCCTGGCTTTGGTAAGGTCAGGGTAATGCTGTCTTTGTAAAAAGAGTTTGGAACTATTCCCCTCTCTTCAATTTTTAAAAGAAGAGCTTGAGAAAGATTGGTATTGTTCTTCTTTAAATGTATGATAGAATTCAGCAGTGAAGGCATCAGGTCCTGGTCTTTTGTTTGGTGGGACAACTTTTATTACTGATCCAGTCTCTACTCATTATGATCCATTCAGGTTTTCTGTTTCTGGATTCAGTCTTGTGGGGGTTGTATGTGGCTAGGAATTTATCAATTTCTTCTAGGTTATCCAATTTGTTGGCCTATAATTGTTCATAGTAATCTCTTATGATCCTTTGTATTTCTGTGATATCACTTGTAATGTCTCCTTTTTCATTTCTAATTTTATGTGAGTCTTCTCTCTTTTTTCTTAGTCTAGATAAAGGCTTGTCCATTTTGTTTATCTTGTCAAAAATCCAACTCTTAGGGTTGTTGATGATGTTTATTGTTTTTATACTCTCTATTTCATTTATTTCTGCTCTGATCTTTATTTCTTCCCTTCTGCTGACTTTGGGCTTAATTTGTTCTTCTTTTTCTAGTTTCTTGAGGGGTATAATTAGGTTACTTATTTAAGATCTTTCTTATTTTTCAGTGAAGACTTTTTTTGCTAAAAATTTCCCTTTTAGAACTGCTGTTGCTGCATCCTATAAGTTTTGGTATGTTATATTTTCATTTTCATTTGTCTGAAGACTTCTTCTTTTCAGTATGCATGAGCACTGTTCTTTTCTTACTGAACCATCATGCTATCTCACTCCAAGCCCCCTCAGATAAATTAATTTCAGGTGCCGTCTTCCCAAGCTGCTCCTACTACCATTTTAACAGATGCCTATCCCATCCCTTCCCTCTTCTTCCCTGCAGTTCTGGAAAAGGATAATGTCTTTACCCCAGAAACACTGACCTCTTTATATACTTGAGTTGTGAACCTCTTCCCTTCTCCCTAAAGGGAGATTTGCTTCAGTCCTGTATCCTTTCTCTGGCAGCAACTTTTCCAGTTCTTTCTCCTTGGATCTAGAACATACACTTATGTCAAGACATTTTTAAAATTTCCCTTTTGAATTCTTCTTTGACCCTTTGATTATTCAGGGTAATGTTTAATTTTCATGTATTTGCCAATTTTCCAAAATTTCTCCTGTTCTTGATTTCTAGTTTCGTACCATTGTGAACAGAAAAGATACTTAATATGATTTTAGTCCTTTTAAATTTGTTCAGACTTGTTTTGTGACATGTAATCTGTCCTGGAAAATATTTCATGTGCACTTGAGAAAAATGTGTATTCTGTTGCTGTTAGATGGAATATTGTGTATATATGTCTGTTAGGTTCATGTGGACTAAAGTATAGTTCCAGTACAATGTTTCTTTATTGATTTTTCTGTTTGGAAGATTTGTTCGTTGTCAAAAGTAGAGTACTAAAGTTCCCTGCTTTTATTGTGTTGGAATCTATTTCTTCCTTCAGATCTTTTAAAGTTTGCTTTATATATTTAAGTGCTCCAATGTTGGGTGCAAATATATTTACAATTTTTTATATTCTTTTGGTGAATCAACCACTAAATAATTATATAATGACCTTCTTTATCTCCTTTTACAGTTTTTGTCTTACTGTCTGTTTTGTCTGATATCTCTATAGCCAAGTTGGCTCTCTTTTGGTTTCCATTTGCATGGACTATCTTTTTCCATTTCTTCACTTTTAGTTATGTGTGTTCTAAAAACAGAGGTGAGTCTCTTTTAGAAAGCACATAATTGGGTCTTTAAGTAAATTCATTCAGGCACTCTATATCTTTTTATTGGAAAATTTGATCCACTTATATTCAGAGTAATTATTGATAGCTAAGGGCTTACTACTGCCATTTTGTAATTTGTTTTCTGGTTGTTTGTAGATAATTTGTTTCTTTCTTCCTCTCTGGCTGTCTTTTGTTGTCCTTTGGCAATTTTCTGTAGTGGTATGCTTTGAATTATTTCTATTTATGTTTTTTAACATGTACTATATATCTTTGCCTTGTGGTTACCATGAAGCTTACTGAAAACATCTTACACTTATAACAGGCTATTTCAAGCAGATAACAAGTTAATTTTGAGCCTACAAAACAATGCACTTTTACTCCCTCTCCATGTTTTATATATGATATCAAAATTTACACCATTTTGTAATTTTTATCCCTTAACAATTTATTTTAGCTATAGTTGTTTTTTAATAGCTTTGTTTCTTAACCCTCATACTAGAGTTAAAATTGCTATATACACCACAATTACAGCCCTAGGGTATTCTGAATATGTCTCTGTATTACTTATATCATTGAGTTTTGTGCTTTCTATGTTTTATGTTATTAATTAGTGTGGCTTCTCATTTCAGTGTAAAGAATTCCCTTAAGCATTTTCTGTAAGGTGGGTCTGGTGGTTATGAACTCCCTTAACTTTTGTTTGTTTGGGAAAGTTTTTATTTCTCCCTTATTTCTGAAGGACAGCTTTGCCTGGCAAAGAGTTCTTGGTTGGCAGTGTTATTTTTTCCTTCAGTACTTTAAACGTATTATTTCACTTCCTCCTGGCCTGCAGGATTTCTCCTGAGAAATCTGCTGATAGTTGTATTAGAATTCCCTTATATGTAAATGTGCTTATTATGTCTTGCTGTCGTCCGGATTTTTCTTTGTCTTTTAATTTTGATAGTTTGATTATTATGTATCTTTGTGAACTCCCCTTTGGGTTGAATTTTTTTTTTTTTGAGATGGAATCTTGCTTTGTTGCCTGGGCTGGAGTGAAGTGCATAAGCTTGGCTCACTGCAACCTCTACCTCCTGAGTTCAAGTGATTCCCATGCCTCAGCCGCTCAAGTAGCTGAGACCACAGGCATGCACCACCACACCTAGCTAATTTTTGTATTTTTAGTAGAGATGGGGTTTCCCCATGTTGGCCAGGATGATCTCAAACTCCGGGCCCCAAGAGATCCACCCACCTCGGCCTCCCAAAGTGCTGGGATTATAGGCATGAACCACAGTGCCCAGCCCTCTTTGGGTTGAATTTGATTGGAGAGCTCTGAACTTCCTGTACCTGAATGTTGGTATCTATCCCCAAATATGAGCTGCTTTCAGCCATTATTTTCTTAAATTTGATTTCTTCCCCCTTTCCTCTCTCTTTTTCTGCCTTAACTTTTATTATGTGATTCTTAGTTTTCCTGATGGTGTCTTATAATTCCCATAGGCTTTCTTCATTCTTTTAAATTCTTTTTTTCTTTTTGTTCCTCTGACTGGACACTTTTAGATGTTCTTTCTTTGAGCTCACTGATTCTTTCTTCTGATTAAGTCTGTGATCGAAGCCTTTTATTAAATTTTTCAGTCATTGTATTCTTCATCTTTAGAATTTCTCTTTTATAAAGCTGTTTCTATTTCTTTATAAAAGTTCTCATTTTGTTTGTATATTGTTTTAAAATTTCGTTTAATTTTCTATACATATATTCTCATAGGTCACTGAATTTCTTTAAGAGGATTATTCTGAATTCCTTGACAGTCATTTCATAGATCTTCATTTCTTTAGGGTCCATTATTGGAGTTCTCAGTTTCTTTTGATGATGTCATAATTCCCCAGGTCTTTTTTCTTTTTTTTTTTTTTAAAGACAGAGTCTCACTCTGTTGCCCAGGCTGGAGTGCAATGGTGTGATCTCAGCTCACTGAAACTTCTGCCTCCTAGGTTCAGGTGATTCTCCTGTCTCAGCTTCCCAAGTAGCTGGAATTACAGGCATCCACGACCACGCCCAGCTATTTGTTTTGCATTTTTAGTAGAGATGAGGTTTCACTGTGTTGGACAGGCTGGTTTTGAACTCCTGACCTCAAGTGATCCACCTGCCTTGGCCTTCCAAAGTGCTAGGCGTGAGCCACTGCACCCAGGCAATTCCCTGGTTCTTTATAATTCTTGTGTCCTTGTGTTGGCATCTGCACTTTTAAGGAGACAGCTATTTATTCTGGCCTTTGTCAGTGTTCCTTGGCAAGGATAGGCCTTTACTATTTAGTCCAACTTGTGATTCTAGATAGGCCAGCTGGTAATGACCTTGGTTAGACGGAAGTTACTGTTAGGTTCTCTAGTTGGCTGGGCTGCCACTTTCACTCTGAGTTCAGGTGGGGCAGCTGACTGGGCTCCACTGTCTGACAAGACCACTAGGTAGGCTCTGCAATCAGGTGGGACTGTTGACTGGACACTGTGATTACCTCTGATCTGTCTGGGTTGCAGAGTGTGTTCTCAGGCTAGATGGTATCACTGTGTGAGTCCTGCAGTTGGGCAAGGCTGTAGACTGAGCTCTGAAGTTAGGCAAGTCATTGCTTGGGACAGATGAGACCAAGCAGGATACATAGAAATGTATAGTTTAGGCTTGTCTCTATCCTGGGGATTAAGGTAGTCTCTGAGGCTAGTGCAGTCTGCTGCTTGGACTCTTGAGTCAGGCAAGTCCAGCCCTTAAGCTCTGCCAAAATGCACAAAGGTAGGTATCCCCTTGACTGGATGGGGCCTCTGAGGCTGGGCAGAGCTGCTGTTTGAACTCTTGTGTTGGCAGTTCTAACCTGTGCTCTCTGCTATAATGTGTAGTGGTGGGCAAATCCCTGCTGGGCTGGGATCTGTGGTTGGGTAGAGTCACTGTTTAAACTCCTGGGTTGAGCATGTCAGCCGCTAAATTCTGGTGAAATGTGTGGAAGCAGGTAACTTCCTGCCTGGGCCAGGCTGTGGGATGGGCTCTGAGGCTGGGCATGGAAGCTGGCTATTTAGGGACTCAAGCCAGGTTGAACTTTCCTCCATGCTTCTGAGAATGATCGACTTAGCATCGTGAGTGGACTATGCTGTTGGTTGGTATCTCTGAGTGGGAGACATCATCAGTAGAAGCACAGAGTAACTACCAAGACTGAGTGCTGGTCACTGTGAGTTCTGCCTCCTTTCTTTGTTTTTATCTGACTTCAAGTGGTCTAGCCCTGCCGTTATCTCAAGTGTTTCTGGAGAGGTGAGACTGGAATAAACTTCCTAGGAAGCATTTTGGCATACCAGGGAAGCTGGACGTTCACCTCTGGTTCTCTTTTTCTACTATGGAAACCATGAACCCAGGAGAATTCTTTTTGTGTAGTGCTGTGCCAACTTTGGGGAGGAGAAGGGGTAATATAATCTAAGTCTACTTCTCCTCCTTTTCTAATGTTTTTATTCAGTTTTTGTGGCCCTTGCAGGAGTCTCAGTCTAATTCCCAAATACTGGGGTTTTCACAAAAGTGTTCTTCTCTGTCACTAGTTGCTAGTTGTACTTTCTGTGGAGGAGGGTAGTGAAGCCCAAGGCCTCCTATTCTGCCATCTTGCTGATGTCACTCTGTTTCAGTTTCTTAACTTGACTTCTGAACTCTTTCTGGGCTATTTTCATCCATGGATAGCTGTCTAATTGTGCGTGTTCTCTCTCTCTCTCTCTCTCTCTCTCTCTCTCTCTCTCTCTCTCTGTGTGTGTGTGTGTGTGTGTAATGAAAAATGAGATCTCCTTCTCTGCCATCTGGCTGACATCACCTTCGCTCCTCTATTTTAAATTGTGGGTAATTATAAGTTTGATTTTGGACCTTTTGATTTTGAAGTGTCACTATGAGATTCAAAAGGAAGTTTCTTCAAGTAGCTCCTTGGATTTATGGATTGGAGCACAGAGGAGAGGTCTGAGTTGGACATAAAAACATATGAGTTATTTGCAAATAGATAAGTTATTTGCTTGGATAAATGGGATCATCTAAGAGTGTAGAGTGTTAAAAAACAGGTCTGTATTTCAACATTTATTTTCTTGGCAGACAAGACTGAGACAGCAAAATGAGAAAATTATAATATGGAAACAAAGGGAAACAGAATATTTCAGGAAGTGAAAGGAAGGAGATATCAGCAGTGACAAATGTTGCTGAGAAAGGATAAGAAGGCTAAGAAAGATATTGGCTTAGCAAAACGGAGGTCACCAATGACTTCAGCTTTATCTTTTTTGGTGGATATTTGAGGCAAAAGTCAGATTAGAGTGGATTAAGTTGTGACTACATAGAGAAGAAATGGAGATCATAAATATAAAATCTTTCAAAAGATTGGTGTGACTGAGAGATTGAAGCTGAGAGAAAAGCTGAAGAAATATTTTTTAAAAATCTGTTTAAAGACTTTGTAAATCTATAAGAAAGGCACGGAGATACTGCAGGCCAGCATCTCGGAAAGAAGGCTCAGAGCAGTGAGTCCAGCATTTGGGACTGATTTTCCCCTGAAGGCATTTGCTCATTTCATTTGCTGGTAATAAACTGAACAGAGACTTCAACAGACTCATGAGTCTGTCAGGCCAAAAACTGAATTTCAGAGCCCTTCAAAGTGTAGGGGCCCAAATAAACTACAAATTTTGGGTCAAAACACAAATGGTTGCGATAGAGTCACTATATGAATAAGGGTGAATCAAAAATATAGCAGTTCTTACAGATACTGAAGCTTAGCTTTGAATAAACGGAACCCCTGATTGGACTATGATAATCTGGAATTGTTTGTGTTTTAGCCAGGTTGCCTGCCAGAAAAAAGATAAATCCTCTCTAGGAAGCCAACATATTCAATGTTTCAAATAATCTGTTGATTTTTAAAATAATGTTCAAATTTTAAGCCAAAAAAAATCCAAGTATAAAAGTAGAAAAGACTTGTCTATAAATCAGTGGAGATAATATACAATAGAAAAGACTCCTAGGGCATCCAGATGATGGAATTATCAGACACAGACTTGCAAGTAACCATTTTTTTTAAGGAATTAAAATATACGATTTAAAATTTCATCAAAAAATGGGAAACTATGATGAAGAACCAAATGGAAATTCTAGGAATACAAATACAATGCTTAAAATTAAGAATGCAATGGATGAATTTAACAGCAGTTTAAATCAAGCTGAAGAAAAACTTCAGTGACCTGAAAGATAGGTTAAAAAGGTCAACCCAGATAAAACATGGAGAGATAAAAGGATAAAAAATAGATAAAAGAAATTAAGAATCATATAAAACATCTTGAAAAGACACCACATACCCGAAATTAGAAGTCTAGCAGTAGAAGACAGGGAATGCAATAGTAGAAACATTTGAAGAGACACATGCTGTAAACTTTCCAAGTCCAATGGAAGATATGAAACCATAGATTCAAGAAATGCTATGAACACTAACAGGATAAATAAAAAGAAAATCATATCTTGGTACATTAGAGAAAACTGCTGAAAACCAAAGAGAAAAAAAATCTTAAAGGGAGGCAAAGGAAAAAAGCTCGTTATCATCAAAGGAACAATGACCTAAAACTTTTTTCTCAACAGGAATGATGAAAATCAGAGGATAATAGAATCATATATTCAAAGTGCTAAAGGAAAATAATTGCTATCTTAAAATTTTATATCAATTGAAAATGTCTCTCAAAATTGAAGGAAAAATAAAGACAAAATACATGAATACACTTAATTGGACTATTTTAGATGCCTCATATAAGTGAAATTATATAGCGTTTTCCTTCTGTGACTAGCTTATTTCACTTAGCATTTCACTTCAGGTTCATCCGTGTTGTTGCATATAGCAGGATTTTCTTTTTTTTAAAAGCTGACTAATATTCTATTGTTATGTATATACCACATTTTCTTTATCCATTCATCCATTGATGAATATTTAGGTTTTTATTATATCTTGGCGATTTTGAATTATGTTGCTGTAAACATGGAAGTGTACATATCTCTTCTAGATTCTGATTTTTATTCCTTTGAGTAAATACCCAGAAGTGGGATTGCTGGATTATATGGTAGTTCTACTTTTGTTTTTTTGAGGAGCCTGTTTTCCATTTTGGTTGCAACATTTTACATCCTCAACAACAGCATTCAAGGCTTCTAGTTTCTCTATGTTGTTGCCAACAGTTATCTTTCATTTTGTCTATTGTTTTATCACATCCTAACAGGTGTGAGGTGACATCTCATTGTGCTTTTGATTTGAATTTCCCTGACAATTAGTGATGTACAGCATCTTTTATATACCTGTTGCCTACTTGTATGTCTTTTTTTTTGGTAGAAGTGTGTATTCAAGTTATTTGCCTCCCCCCCCTCCGCTTTTTTTTTAAAAAATGGAGTCTCGCTCTGTCGCCCAGGCTGGGGTGCAGTGGTGCGATCTTGGCTCACTGCAACCTCCGCCTCCTGGGCTCAAGCAATTCTCCTGCCTCAGCCTCCTGAGCAGCTGGGACTACAGGCGCCCGCCATCCCGCCTGGCTAATTTTTGTGTTTTTAGTGGAGATGGGGTTTCACCAGGCTGGTCTGGAACTCCTGACCTTGTGATCCACTTACCTTGGCCTCCCAAAGTGCTGGGATTACAGGTGTTAGCCACTGCACACAACCTTATTTGCCCATTTTAATCTTATTATCATTTTTTATTCTATTGAGTTATAGGAGTTCCTGATATATTTTGGCTATTAACCTCTTATTAGATATATGATTTACAAATATTTTCTCCCATTCTATAAGTTGCCTTTTAATTTTGTTGATTATTTCTGCTGCTGTACAGAAGCTTTTTAGTTTGATAATCCCACTCATCTATTTTTAATTTTGTTGCTTGTGCTTTTAATGTCATATCCAAGAAATCATTGCCAATGCCAGTGCCATGAAGCCTCTTTTGTTTTCTTCTATGAGGTTTACAATTTTAGGTCTTAAATATGTAACCCATTTTTAGTTCCTTGTATGTATGGTACAAGTTAAGTGTCCAATTTTAGTCATTTGCATGGTTTATATAATTTCCTTGGTACCAGTTCTTGAAAAGACTATCTTTTCCCCATTGTGTATTCTTAACATGCTTATGAAAGATCAGTTGACTACATATGAATGAATTTTTGAGGGGCTCTCTATTCTGTTCCATTCATCAATATATCTATTTTTATGCCAATATCATACTGTTTTGATTACTCTAGCTTTGTAGTGTGTTTTGAAATCAGGAAGTTTAAAGCTTCCAGTTTTATTCATTTTTCTCAAGATTTCTTTTGCTATTCAGGATTTTTTTTGGATTCCATATAAATTTTAGGATTGTTTTTTCTATTTCTATAAAAAATGCTAGTGGGATTTTGATAGGGATTGCATTGATTATTTTTGGTAGTGTGAACCATCCTTGCATCTCAGGGATAAATGCTTCTTGGTCATGATGTATCATCTTTTCAATGCATTGTTATATTGCTAGTTGTATTATAGCTTGCTAGTATTTTGTTGAAGAATCTGGACACACACATATATATACATATGCAACAAAATACATGTAAGGTGGGTAGTAAATAGAGTTAAAATGTTTTAAAGTACTTGCATTTGGGAAAGTGGTAAAATATTTTAAAAAGTAAAAGATACATTGTAATCTCTAGCTTAATCACAAAAACAATACCAAAATAATGTATAAAAAGAAAATGGAGAGAAAAAGTAGAATAACAAAATTACTTAATCTTAAAGAAGGCAAGCTAGGATAGAGACTAGAATGTTAAATAGAGGGATTAATACAGTACAAATATAAAAAGTTTATTTTGAAGCTAAAAGCATTAGTATGGATACAGAGGAATATTAATAATGATAAAAGTTTTATTCATCAGGAAAATATAACAATCTTAAACTTATATGCATCTAATAACTAGATTCAAAATATATAAAGCAAAAATATAATTTAAAAAAGAAGTAGCCCAAGCCACATTATAGCAGGAAGTTTTTAATATACTTTTTCTCAGTTACTGATAGACAAAACTTCAGTACAGCTATAGAAGATTTGAGCAAAACAGTGGAAAACTTAACCTAATAGGCATATGTACTTGCAACCCAAGAGTTGCAAGATATACATGTTTTTCTCAATGCCCATGAAAAACTCATCAAAATTGAAATTTACTTTACCATAAAATAAGTGAGTCTCAACAAATCCAAAAGATTAACATTATATGAACTATGTTATTTAACCCAGGAGAAAGAAACCAGTAAACAAAAGATACATAGAAAATCCACAAATGGATAAAAGTTAAGCAGTACCCTTGTAAATAATTCATGAGTTAAAGAAGAAATCACAATGTAAGTTAAAATATTTTTGACTAAATAAAATCAAAATATAGCACATCATAACTAGTGGTTTATAACTAAATATATGCATAGAGGAAATTTATTGCCTTAAATGCATGTATTACAGAAGTAAAATGTAAAAGTAAATAATCTCAGAATATATCTAAAGAAGTTATGAAAAGAGAACAGCAAATTAAACCCAAGGAAAGTAGAAGGAAAAAATAACATTATAGAAGAAACAATGAAATTTTCCTAATGTACAGTAGAGGTTATTCAAGTCCAATATGGTTTCTTTGAAAATAATAATTGGTAATAAATAAACCCATGGACAATACTGAGCAACAAAACAGGAGAGATATTAGGAATGCAAAATGAGACTTTGCTATGTAGCCTATAGACATTAAACAACATTATAAAATATTATGAAGAATTTATGGAAATACATTTAAAATTCAGATGAAATGGACAAATTACTAGGAAAACACAATTTACTGAATTTAGATGAAATAAAAAAACTGTTATAAAAATGCAACACATCAAAATAACTGGAAAGTTTGAAGACTTCTACAAGGATTAAAAACATCATATTAGTAATTTCAAACTCTCAGTCAATGAAAACTCCTGGCTTAAATGACTTCTTTAATGAGTTTTGTCAATTACCTTAGAAAGAAACAATACCATTTTACACACTCCAATGGGCAGAAAAATAAAACAAAACAGAAAAAACTCTGTCTTTTTTTTTTAATCCAGCAAATCAAATATCAGTTCACTTAAAAATTTTAATCCTATCTTATAATTTTAACCTTTTCTGAAAAATTTTAAAATGTAGTTTGGTGTATTTCAAGTATCTAATTTCCTTTTGGTTCTGCCTTCTTTGATTTGCAAAAAGAATTATTTTTCTTCAAGTTGATTAATAGTAGACTAAGAACTTGGAATTTTCCTCTGTCCAACATTAAGTTATTTTCATTGAAAACCATAAAATAATTTACTAATGTGTAAATTACTGTAACCATTTGAGGCGCAATTTCCAATTCAATTAACTGAATGAGAGATGAATGTTTCTTTGATAATAAATGTCTCTTTCTGCTTATAGGTAGGCAGTCATTTATAACAACTAATTTACTTGATTTTTAGATAAGAAACCACAATGCTTAAATACACAAGATATTAACACTAGATATATTTTCTCAGTAATAATCTATATAAAATTCTGAGGTCATCTACTTTGAACAAATTTAAAAACACCCTTGATGTATGAATTTAGTGCTGCTTCTAGAAGACACCTAAAGGAGCATTACGAATTTAGCAATTCATCTGCATGAATACCCACTTAAATTACACTGTTTGCAATTTTTAAATGATGAGCTATAACATTCTGTTGTCTACACTCTAATAAAGGGTAGTCGTGAGACATTTTTATTGAAGACTCTATTCCTATATTCTCTAGAGATTCTCATTTTGGTTATCTACTGAACATGAGTTCAGTAGTTGATTCATTATTTTTCTCAAATGTAAAAGTTTAGGAAAAGGTCGCCAGGAACTTCAGAAGTAACTGCATAAATAAGAGGATATATAAAAGAGGGAATAACTTATCCAAGAAGAATAGGCCGAATAAACCATAAAGAGTGTCATGAGTATTGCTGTGAGTCCGTGAGGTTAAAATTAAAGAAATACTGTCAACAAGGACACCCCTTTGTTTCCATCCTGTCTTTCACAAAATGATATTCAAAACAGAGTGGAAAGTTTTTAGGCCAACCATTGTCTTTGAACATGTGAGCTTGTTCAGTAATAAACTTTCATCTCTTAACATTGCTGACTGCTCTCAAAGGCAGGTTGCTATTTCCAACCAAGAGTGATTTTACAGTTTTCACAGCAGATCTTTGCTGCAGCAAGCTAACTACAGAGACGGCCTCCCCTCTGCTGGGCCACAGCCTACATTCTCCCAGAATTAAAGTGGCAGTCTTTGTTTTGACTAACACGAAATAACTTGGAGATTTGCTAGATGAGGTTTGCAGTGGATACAGCAGTAAATTCAGTGACAATTTGGCAGATAACCTGGGAAAGTTTTTGAGTTTGTCATTTTTATCATCTCTGCTGGAAGTTTCCTACTCCACTCAGGGCTGGAACATGAAAAATTGCAACTTTGCTGGATTCTGTGACAAAATAAACCCTGGGATACGAGGGTCAAAACTATGATTCTGAAGGTTGTAAGGCACTTTTCGTACAGATGGAGAGAGAAAATGTCTCCGTGCATGCTCAGCAGTCTATGTACCAGCCAACTCCCTTGCCCACATCCCTAGCCCACAGCACCTATCTGGCCAGGTGCTCACTACTAACAGTTGGCTTGACAGTCGGTTTGCCAGAGGGCTGGGGTGTTGCTCACTCAGGCCCAGGTTGTCAGGCTGTCCTGGCTTGGTGACTGTTGGCTTCTGCATAAGGTATAAAGCATTCTCCTTGCTGCCAACCTAACTGATTTTATTAGGCCTTCATAATCTTGATAACATTGTCCTAATATGGGCATTATAGGAAAGTAAAATTGCAGGCTAATGTCATTTATCAGTACAAATTCAAAAATCTGAAATAAGTATTAGAAAGCCTAATCCAGCAATACATAGAAAGAATACTACATCAAGAACATTTTTTTTTTTTTTTGCCAGAAATATAAGGTTGGTTCAACATTTACAATCAACCAATCTAATTCACTGTATGAAAGAATAAAGGAGGCCAGAAGCGGTGGCTTACACCTATAATCCTAGCACTTTGGGAGGCTGAGGTGGGTGGATCACATGAGTCAGGAGTTCGAGACCAGCCTGGCCAACATGGTGAAACCCTGTCTCTACTAAAAATATAAAAAATTAGCTGGGCGTGGTGGCGGGAGGCGGAGGCAGGAGAACTGCCTGAACCTGGGAGGCGGAGGTTATAGTGAGACGAGATCTCACCATTACACTCCAGCCTGGGCAACAAGAGAGAAACTCTGTCTCAAAAAAAAAAAAAAAGGAGAAAAAAGTCATAAGATAATTTCCATAGATGCGAGAAACACATATAATAAAAATTAACATCTGTTTGTAATAATAAAATCTTAGCAAGTTGGAAATAGAAGGAAACTCCTTAATCTGCTAGAATACTCACAGGTAGTCTTTATACTCATGGTGAAATACTAAAAACTTCTTTTCCTTTCTGAAATCACATCAGAAACAAGGTAAGTATATCTACTATTACCATTTTCTATCTGACATTTTCACTGAAGAGCTTGGCTAGCCATTGCGATTAAAACAAAAACAAATTGCTTATAAAAGAAGAAATAAAAATATAACTCTTACTCATAGAAAATCCAAAATAACATATAGATAAATTATTAAAATGAATAATTGAATATACTGAGATTGTCAAGTACAAGATCAATACACACAATTAATTATACATTGTACCTACCAGTAATAACTAATTAGAAAATAAAAATAAAATATTCAGTTTTCAAAAACACCAACTATCTTGAAATATAGCTAAGAAAAAATTTGTGATCTCTCTTCTCAGAAAAGTAAAAATATTAAGAGAAATTAAAGAAGGTCTAAATAAATGTTTGTTGGAGATTATTTGTGGGCACTCTATCAGATTAAACAGTTTCTTTCTATTTCCTGTTTGCTAACATTTGAAAATTATAAATGGATGTTAGTTTTTATTAAATGCGTTTCCTGCATCTGTGGAGATAATCTTATGACTCTTCTCCTTTGTCAGAGGATGTATTATATTCCTGTATTGAAAGACTCAACGTTGTACAGATGTAATCCCTAGCAATATGTCAGGTTTGTGTTGTGTTTGTGTATGTGTAGAAACTGATTTTAAAAAGTATATGGAAATCAAAGGTCTAAGAATAGGCAAGACAATCTTCAACAAGAATAAAGTAGGAGGATTAATTCTACCAGATATCAAGGTTTATTACATAGCTACAGTACTAAGGAAGTATGATATGGGTACAATGATAGATATACACCACTAAAACAGAATAGAACATCCAGAAAATACATAAACGTGGTTATTTGATTTTACAATAAAGGTGGTACTATAGAGCACTAAGGAAAAGATGATCTTTTCAATAATGAGTGATGTTTTTCACATGAATAAAATGCTGATGCTTACTTCACCCCATATATAAGAATGATTTTTAGGTGGATTAAAAGTCCTAAATAGGAAAGATAACTACTAGAAGTCAACCTAAAGAGAATGTATTCATGACTTTGGAGTAAGCATTGTTTCATTTACCTTATAGGTAAATTGAAAAGAATAAATGGTTTGGATTCTCTATCTTCTTTATTTTTTCTATTCTTTCTTGTTTTCCATTAGATAGAAGGATTTTTTTTTTTTGTCTGTTAGAAAGCTATATACAGTTGTCCTTGGTACACACAGATGATTGGTTCTAGGACCCTCCACGTATACCCAAATCTGAGCCTACTCAAATCCCACAAGTCAGCCCTGCAGAACCTAAATATTTGAAAAGTCAACCCTCCATGTACACAGGCTTAATATCCCATGAATGCTGTAGTTTTGATGTATGTTTGGTTGAAAAAAATCCTTGTATAATTGGACCTGCCCAGTTCAAACCTGTGTCATTTAAGGGTAAGAGGTATCCTATGTTTGTGCTTTTGGTGGTTGCCTTCTTCAGATTCATGTTTATTTTTCTCTGATTCCTTAAACATATCAATATTTATATACTACTTAAATTTTATATGTATACATATTTATATACTTATTTAACAAGAGAAGCACATTCACCTGTGCTCCTACACTTTTTGTCTTCCCAGCTCTGTCATATTGATATAGTCTAGAATTTCATTTCTAGTTTACTACAGATGTACTTTTTCTTCTCTTTAGTCCTTTAAAGTTGTTTGCACAATGACGTATCTTACCAAGAAATTTGATACTCCATTTCTCCCCACATCTCTTGTACTTCTGAATGTGTTTCCTTATCATTATGTGGAATTTTGGTAGAAAAAGTTTTGAAGCCTGTGTGCCCAAAATGTTTTATTATGTTCTCAGATTTGAATGACAATTTGATTAGGAAATCTACTTTTAAATACATCATTTTTCAATACTTTAAAAATCTTTCCCTACTGATTTCTTGTACATAGTATTAGAGCTGAGATGTGTAATTACCACCCAATTCTTGTTTTCTATCAGTGATCTGCTCTGTTTCTCTGGAAGCTTTTAGAATTTTGCTTTGTCTTTGATAGTTTTCACCTCTAGACAGAAGTGTCCTTTTCTTTATATCTTCTGTTTGGCATTTTAGAGGCTTTTTAATTTTCAGGTTTTAAGAAATATTGTTTTATTTCCAGGAAATTTATCTCCATTGTTTGTTCAAGTATTTTCTTGTCTTTATTTTATGTTGTCTTTTTTAATAGTAGCCCAATTATCCAATGTAGGCAGTTATTTCTCCTCCCACATCTCTAAAATGGTCTTTTATACCTTCTATCTCTATATTCTTTCCTCCTGCCTCCTGGGAGAGTTGCTCAGTTTATAAGTTACAAATTCATCCAGCATTTGTTCCTGTGTGCTCGTGTTTCCCTGGAGGCATGAGGTACTCTGTCTGATAGTGTGTTTGATAATGTCTATTGGGAAGGAGTGAAGGCAAAGGAGGAGGATGAAGTACAGGGTGGAGAGGCTGGCCACAATAGAACCACTACTTTACACTCTTGTTTCCTCTTCTCTTATCTGGTACCTCTTTGTACCAAAGTTTCACTTTTAAACCCTTGCAGGGGACATAGTACTTGGAGGAAGCAGCCTCTCTTAGTGGTAATTCATAGCCCTGGGTGATTGGAAAGGCTGTATTTTTCTTCCCTCTCCCAGGTCACCATAGTTACCAAAGAGTATTTCTTTAAAAATTCTCCAATAAAATCAAAAAATTAACTACATCAAATGAAACAGAAAACAAATGAAAAGGTATTACACCACTTACAACCTTCGAGATAAAACAAAACAAAAATTTTAACACACACACACACACACACACACACACACACACACACTGGAGTTTTTCAAACCAATTGCAACATGATAAATCTTTTACCATAGGCTGAATGAGCATAGGTTTGTGCCTAATGCGGGAAAGAAATTATTCAAGATCAGTATATCCTTTAGTATATATTTTCTAGTCATGTTTCCAAGGTCTGTAGCAGAACAATTTGCAGCACTGGGTATGTCTTTAAGTGACTGGGCTTGATCAAATGGGCAGGTTTTGCTATTTAGTAGAATGCAGATATATCCTGAAACTGTTTAGTGTAGTACTTTCTATCCCCACTTCTTGCTTCTCCATAAAAGAAAAACAGAACAAACCTCCCAAACACACACACACACTTAGACACACACACACACCCACTCAAACACACACACAGTCTCCAAACTTTAGGACTACTACATGCATAATAGGCATTTAGGACTTTTACAAAAGTAGTTTTCAGTTTCAGTTGGCTTTCTCCACTTTTGAAGATCATCTAGATATTAAATAAGCAGCCACTAGCTTTCTATAATAGCATGATACTTACTAAATAGGCTTAAAAGTCACAAAACCCAGCCAAATCAAACCACAACAATAGTAGCAAGAACAGTAAAAACATCAAACAACAATGCTTAAAGTTCTAAGAACAGAATGTGTAATAGCATGTCTGAGAACACCTGGAGAGATCTCTTCTTCAAGGGTTGGACTACAAGCAAAGGTCCCTGAAGCCCATGGCCCAAGGTTGTGGGTAACAATTGGAAGAGCGTTGGAGGTGTGCGTGTTTCCTACTCCTTGCAGGAAGAGATTTGCAATCAAATGTGGTAGACACTTTCTGTTCATTGTATACTCTGCCCTGTACAGTCCTGGGTGCTTCCTCTGTGTGATGCTCTAGAATTATGATTTGACCTGTCCTCCTACTGGCCCGCCCAGGGATCCCTAGAGGGTAGACTGACTAGCACGCAGGGAGGCAGTGTGGCAGAATGGAAAGAGTCAATATTTGACTAAAGACATTATTTGACTGCCTCTCGGAGATTTTTAAGTGTCATCGCCTTTAGGAAAATTACCAAAATGTGACTTTGTGAAAGCCAGATAATCTCTCTGAGCAGGAATTGGCAAGCTTTCTCTGTAAAGAGCCAGATCACAATATATTCAGCTTTTTGGGCTATGTGGTCTCTGCACAATTACTCAAGTCTGGCATCATAGCAAAATCAGGCATAGACAAAATGTAAATAAATGGATGCAGCTGTGTTCCAGTAAAAATGTATTTACAAAACAGGTGTGGGGCTGAATTTGTCCATGGACCATAGTTTGCCTACTTTCCTCTTAGAACCTTGGAGACCTTGTGGGTAAAATTGGGAGGTGGATAATAGTTTCTGCCTAATGTGTTGGAATCCAGTTAGAAAATAAAGATGAATATTTTATTTTAAAAGATACTATATGTGGAAGTGATTATATGTGGGAGTTTTTCTTCAGCTAGAACTCCAATGTCTTGGGAGATTACGTGGCTTTCAAAACCTTAGGCATCCAATTTGGATCCAATTTTCTGGTTGAAAGTAAAAATCTTCACATGGACTTTCTGGCTATCCAATAGTTTCAATGGGAAGGGGTTTGTGTGAGTCAGCTGTCATTGAGTATGAGGGTTGCAGGTTAAATTTCCCCAGAAATGCATGAGAAGTAGGAGTGGTAAGAACTGGGAAGTAGGAAGGAGGAAAGCTGTTTGGCCATAGGTACCTGGACTATGCTAAGCCGCCTCTTCTGGAATAAATAATGATTTTGTACTTGGCTTTGGAAATCTCCTTGAGTTACTCTGATCTAAGATGTACACGGTTGCCTTTGGCTAGCTCCCAGGGAGGAAAGCTTAGCTAAGAATTAGTTACTCAGGAAGGCAGAGAGCAGGGGAACCTCGCAGGAGACCTTATCTGGTAGATGATGGAACTTCCAGGAAGGGATGCTTGGGTTGCAAAAACACTGTGAATTAGGGTGTTTGGGGTGCATGTGAGTAGCACTCACACTAGCTCCTTCCCAAAGAAAAGGAACTGTCAGCCTTTATTGACTGATTGGCCGGTCTTTTGTTGATTTGTCTGATTTAAATTAGTCATCTTTTTTTTAATTGGATGACTGGTCAACTTTCTTCTTTGAAAGTAATCAATAATAGTGCATGGACAGAGGGGCACAAGCAGAGTGCCCAGTGTTTTTACACAACCCACAGTCTAATTTTAGCAAGAGAGATCAGAAAGCTGCCTCTGCGTCCCTGTGCTTCACATAGGCCCAGATATTAGCCATGGCTGACATTTTTATATTCTTAAATGCCTCACTCAGAGCAAAGCAAATTGCTCCAACCCCAAAATGCAGGAACTAGGGGCCTTTGAGATTCGTTTAGGGGATGTGAGACCATTTCTTTCTCTTTTTCCATCACTTCAAAAGCCCATAACTTAACGGATGATAGGACAGAGAAATTTATTCCATTTACAGACCAGTTAACAGATACATCTCATTGGTCCTGAGAGTGAGTGTGAAAAATCTGTGTGGCTCTGAATGAGGAGGGCATGACTGACATGTGTGTGATGTCTATAGAACCCATAAGCTCATCCAGACAGGCACAAGCACTGCTGAAGGGAATCACATTTTTTATTTGAATGTATGCCACTTAGAAATATTCTCTACAATTAATAATAGCATGGTTCAGAGAGTTCTAATTTTCTCTTGCTGTCAAAAACAAACAACTCACCAACCAAACAAAAAAGTAGTATCTCTCACATAACAGCCCAGAGTTAGGTGAGTGGGCAAGGCCAGGTGGGCAGTTCTACTCCATGTGATCATTCAGGTTTCCTCTGTGCTGTTGTTCTATCTTCACCATTCTGTGGTTGTATTCCTCATCTGTTTGGTGAGTCTTCTTGTGTGTGTGTGCGCGCATGTATACAACACTGTAAGAATATACATTTATCCTATGGGACTTTATAAAGCCATGTTAATTTTATCATTTACTCATTTATTTTTTTATTTTTTTTTAGAGATGCAGTGTTACTCTGTTGCCCAGACTGGAGTGCAGTGGTGCGATCATAGTTCACTGCAGCCTTGACCTTCTGGGCTCAGGTAATCCTCCTGCCTTGGCCTTCCAAGTGGCTGGGACTAGAGGCATGCACCACCATGCCCAGTCCCATGTTAATTTTAAATGAAAAAATGTACGGGCAACAAAGATTCTTTCCTGATATATTTTTTTCTAGCAGCAAAGTTGTTCACCTCTGATTTTCATTGTCCTTGTTCAAGGAGTGAATCTTTTGCAGGCCTGTTCTTACTGAGTCCTCATTTCTTCACAGCAGGCTACAAAGCTGGTGTTATGGAAGTTCTAAAGGGCTCAGTAATAAGCCTGAAGTAAGGGGAAGGAGCTGGAAGCCACTATGAGTAATGAGAAAACCAAACAGGAGGAAGGAACAGTGACAACAGAGCGTTGTCTTGTGTAAATTAGGTTTGTCCAGAATCAACAGAAGCTTGAATAAACTCAAAGTGAAATACCATCTTGAGGCTCATGTTACCTTCAAAAGCAACTGAAAAAGCTAAAAAGTAACCTAAACCACTTTCTAATCAGGAGTGTTCTTTCCAGGTAACGTCGCCAGCAGAAGCGAAATCCTAGGTGACTCCCTTTTTATTTATTTATTTATATTGTCAAATGATAATTGTGAATATTTATGGAGTGCGATGTTTTTGATGGTATTGGTAGGCTTTGTTTCATGGGTGCACACATAAGTTTGCCCACCGCCCCCTTGTTCTTCGGTGACTTGGCTAGAGAAACGATCCATAGTATTTTGCTATTTCTCTGGCAGACCCTATGTGCTCTCTGCTTCTCACATCTTTGTATAAACATCACACTCTACAATTGACAGCCCTTGCGTTTCACTTCGCACTCAGGAGGCACGGCTCTGTCAGATTTTAAGTGAAAGGATATAGTTTGTTTAAGCCTTTTTCAGGATAAGTTGGAAGAAGAGATGGTCTCTAGGTGCTCAGAATGACTTATTTTTCTTTCGATAAACTCTGAGAAGCACTTTCATTGGTTGACATATTTCCTGCCCCCAGCCCCTTCCCACCAAATTAGGTCTAGAGGTAACTAGGCATGAGGGAAGAAGTGTGGTTTTTAGAATCAGGCAGGCTTGGGTTCTAATCTCAGCAATGCCAAACCCCAGCTATTTAATCACAGGAGATAATTGTCCCTAAGTAATCATTTTCCTCTCCTTTTGAAAATGGAGTGGGACACTTGACAGTCTAGGTTGAGACCATGTTTTCCACCCCTTGAATATAGTGTTGACAAGTCACTGAGTTCTCTTAAATGAAACGTGAGTGGATGTGATATATGAAATATCAGTATCACCTCCTTAAAGAAAATTGCTAACCCTTCCCCACTGATCTTTACTTGGTCTTATGGTTGGGAACGCTGATGTGGCACTGGGGAGCTAGCTTTCACCAAGTGGATAAGGACTGAAATGTAGAGGATGGTGGAGCAGCATGGAAGGAACCTGGGTCCCTGAATGATCACATGGAACAGAGCTGCTCACTGTCCTAGCTCACCTGCTTATCTCTATACTGTTAATTAAGAGGCAATAGAATTATGTTATTTTAAAGTCACAGTATTGTTTGGTCTCGTTGTTTTAGAAGTGTAACTTATGTTCTAATTAAAAAGGTGACTTTTAGAAAGTTACGTAACCTTTTGCCCCTAAGTTTTCTCATCTGCAAAATGAGGAAAATATACTGTTCATTTTCTTGATAAGCTTATTGTGAGGATTACACCACGAAACGAATATTAATGTATTTATTGAGTGTTCTGTGTCTGCCTAGTTACTATTATTACTCATGCATGTATATAAGTTTACCAGTGAAGTTCAGATTTTCAAGATAGACAAAATGAAGGCCTATAACATATTTGTATTTTCTCTATGTGACAACTAAGGTGACCAACCATCCTGGTTTTCCATGGACTGAAGAGATTTCTGTGAAGTGGGAACTTTTAATTTTAAAATGGACACAATTCCAGGAAAATTGGGTTAAGTTTCTCACCCTAATTGGAGGCCCAGCTTGTGAGAATTTCAGTGTTAAAATCAAGACTGTTCCAGAGTGGGTCATTCTAGTAATAACACAGCAATTGGAGAAGTTCTTTGAAATAAATGATAATTCTGAATTTGATGTAACATGCATGAAAACTCTCTTTCTAAACCTGGTAGAAATTTAACCCACTGATGCCAACCCTACCTTCTATATAATTTCTTTCTCTTTGAAACATTTATTCTTATTATTGTAAGAAATACTTGTTACATACTTCTCTCATTACTAACTAGCTCATTGCCACCCTGAAAAAGTAGATGTTGTTCATTTGCAGTCAGGAAATGTAGGCTATAGACATAAGCAAATGGTGGCATAGTCATTGGGTCTCTTCGTCTCTTTATGACAAAATCTTGTTGACTACTGGTTGATCCCATTGCTGTTACACACATTGGGAAGATGATTGAAATACTGGGTTGCTTTGCTGGGCAGATTTGATATGCTTATTATAAACACAGATTTGTTCAGAGAGGAGAAGCCAAAGTATACCTTACTTATCCTTAAGTACTAAGATTACTGGGGCACCACTGTGCATTGTTGATGCTATATCTGAAACTGGATTTTAAATGTATCTAGTAAAGGGACGTGATAAGTTTTGACTTGGTGAGGACTTAGAGGATAAAATTTAGATGAGTTTTTCTTGATACGACTTTCTTCATATTTTACCCATATTCTCCTGAGTATGATGGGAATTACAATTATTTTCTAGATCATGTCTGAGCTCATGCCTCCAAAGATGACTCAATGTTTCCAGCAACAACCTGAGTGTTAAGCATGTGTATCTTACATTCTGGAAGGAGAGTGCACTGGTACAGTGAGGTAGGCCAGGACCACGCATCCTCTGAAATTGCTATTCACCTTTTATTTTGGAATGTTTTTTGTTAGTCTTTCTAACTTTCATAATAACTTGATAGTGAGATTTTACAGGATTTACTGGCACTATCTCTAGAAGTACCTGGAAGAAATCTTCATCGTAAGTGAAATCGTATGTTAACAATAGCCCTTTGGGCCTCTGTAACAAAAAACACTATAAAATCAACACCAAGTGCAAAGCCAGTGTTATTGTAGGCCAGTGACAGTCACTATGTTGATATAATTGAACTGGTTAATATAAGGGTGCCCTCCACCCCTCAATTTCCTCAAACTTTATGATGGGCCGAAAAGAATGGTATTTCTCAAACATAAGAAAGCTATGCTTTGCCAAGGATATATGTGTTGTAGGTAGGCAGGCAGTCCAATTCAGTTGGGGAAAGGAGTTATCTAGCTTCACAGACAAGATTGGATTTTCATGGCTAAAAGGTATCTCTTTCTTATCAGTTATCTTGGCTATCTTTGCCAAAAAATCAACCTGATGAAGTGTTGCATATTTTTCCAATGTTTCTCTCTAGTGTCATATTGTTATGGCTTCAGTTTGTGCAATATTTATGTGAGGTAAAGTACAGGTCCGTAAACTAACTGTTCTTGTCAACAATAAGAAGGATATTATTAGCTAGAAAAAGAGAATATACTTTCTTATAAACTTGTTTTCTTCCTATTCAATATCAAAGAAAGCTCTTACCATAGTAATGGAGCCTTAAACAACACATACAATATTTGTGAAGATCCTTATATGGCTAGAGACTTATTTTTTCTTATACTTTGTGGCTTAGGAAGTTTCTATAAATTTTCCTGTTTCAGAAAATTTGACGTTTCTAGGTGAAACTAAATAGCCTTATTTTTTTGTAGTCTGACAATTTTATAAACGTATTGAAAAAAGGAGCTAACAAGTTATAGAGTTCCATAGATTGTCTTTCAGAATATGAAAGAAGAAAATAGAATTGTTTCTTTTTAAATTCATTGCAAATGTTTATTAACTAGATATCTTACTGGCATTATTTTCTCTTGGGCTTTTGTTTTCTTATCTCATGTATAAAATGGAGATATAATATTGCAAAGGTTTTTTTGTGGGAATTAAATATGTAATGTTTGTAAAGTTCTTGGCATAGTGTCTGAGACATAGCAAGCACTCAATGAATGCTTTCTATTCTATTATTAATATCATTATTATCACTGTACTGTCTAAAAACTGTGGGTGACATAAAGAGCTACCAACAAATAATTTATATCTAGTTGGTGAGGTAGGGCTTATGCTTATGAAGTTTCCCATATGATTTGGTGACACCATATGAGCCATATGTGGGCTACATTTCTAGTTCTATGTAAACTGTTAATATTGGACTGGGAAAGTCAGATTTTAGCCTGGTGGGTAGATCAGAGAATGGAGATTTGGAGAATAGGGGCAGAGGTTGAGTACCCAGAAAGTATTCAGATTATTTTGTACTCCAAATAAATAAATGCAACACATAAAATTTGGGGAGCAGTCCATGGGTACAACTAATAAAAAATGGACAGTCAAGTTGGGGAGTAAGACATAAGTTTACTGAAAAATTTAACTGAGATAGGTTTTTCTTTTCTTTTTTTTTGTGCTGTTTTGTTCTTTTCATAGATCTAGAGATTCCCTTCTTGGTCTTTGCCTCAGTCTTTCTATGTCTATTGACAATAGTATACTGATGTAACTGGAAAGGCTTCATGGAGGAAGTAGGACTCTAACTGGACCTTGAAAGGTGGGAAGAATTTAGACAGTATAAAGAGGAAACAGAATTGCGTATCAGATGGGAGGAAGTGAACACTAAATGCAGGAGGGAAGAACATGTGCCTGGGGCCCAATGAGAAGATTATATAAGGATGTTAGGGATTTACATAAGGAAGTAGTGTGATAGGTGAGCTGGAGCCATATTATGGTCAGTTTAAACGATCAAGTTTGTATGTTATCATTGAGGCAGAAAAAAGTATTACATGTAAAAATGGAATTCCTTCCTTCCTTCCTTCCTTCCTTCCTTCCTTCCTTCCTTCCTTCCTTCCTTCCTTCCTTCCTTCCTTCCTTTTTTCCTTCCTTCCTCCCTCCCTTCCTCCCCAGATTCCACTCTGCTCTGCAGCCATCAAGGGATGGAGCCTGTGCATGTTCCACCCTAGCTGATAGAGTGAGAGGTGTCTGAATGGGCATATTTTGGTCAGTTTAAATGATTAAGTTTGTATTTTATCATTTAGGCAGAAGAAAGTATTACATGTAAAAATTGAATTTCCTTCCTTCCTTCCTTCCTTCCTTCCTTCCTTCCTTCCTTCCTTCCTTCCTTCTTCCCTCCCTCCCTCTCTCCTTTCTCCCTCCCTTTTTTCATTCCTTTCTTCCTGCCTTCCTGCCTTTCTCTTTTCTCTTTTAGTTCATGCTTTTTACTAACCGTGTACAATTACTTGCATTCTAGTTTGTTGAAATAGTAGATCAGAAAACATTTGCCACAGTAATATCTGTCAAAGTGGCTGGCCATTAAAAACTCTAGCACCACATTCATCTGAAGGGCACTTCCAATGAAGATGACTAGTTTTTGTCATTCTTATTCACCATACAGTATTTCAAGATAGCCAATGTCACTCTCTTTCTCTTATGCTTATTCTTCTTAAGACTTGTATAAAACTTCTTCTTTAGCACTACCACAAAACTACAACATAAGATAAGAGAGTGTACCCCTTTTGAATTTTGTGGTTGGATGGAGGATGTCCATCTTCTGGTTATTTGCCACTAAAGATCATTTTTTGCTAGTCAGGAGGCATTTCTTCCTTATCCTGAATCTTGGCCTACTGTATGCAAGAGTTCAGCTTCCAAAGTGACGGTCTTCTCTGTGAGGGTTTTAACAAAAATCTGCATTTTGGTGTCCGATCTGTCACAGTAGATGGCTAGGAAAATTGAAGATTGAAGTTTCAAGAATAACTTGCCCCAAGTCATTATCATTGCTAAGTAGAAAGACAGGGATTGGGTCCCAGATGAGTGTGCCTCCAAAGCCTGTATTTTTTTCCCACCACCTGTGCTGCCAATGGGAATCTTTTGGGTTGACAAAAGTTATACATTAGATCCATTACGCTGGAGGAGAAAGAGTCAAGAAAGACATGTTAGGAAGCCAGTGTGATAAGCCAGATGGGAAATGTCACATTTATAAAAAACTTCCTGACAAATAAATATCACCATGACAGCTGTGTGAACGGAGTTACTAATCTTCATTTTAGAGTTGAAAAAGAATATATGGTTGATTCTCATTATTCTTGGTAGTTATGTTCTATAAAGTTACCACAAGTACTGAATTAGTGAATACTGAATTAATGGGAAATATGTGAGTCTCTGGACATCAACTGATTGATATGTAATCTTGGCTTTATGTGTCTTAGAGTTCTGTTTAAAAATGTATCTACTTAATATTAATATATATTGTTGATTCATTAACATTGAACTCATAGCCATCAGCACTATATCCCAGGCCTAAATGAAGTATATATAGTACCTGTATTTTCTTCGTAATGGACGTGACAGCCTTTTTGTGCTCAGTAACACTAAATAGCACCTCAGTGCCTGTGAGAGGTGAACAGGAAGGCCATGTTTCCTTGTTTGACCTCCACTGAGAATGTGCACACTGGGTCACTCAAATTTTTTACTATTCTGGGAATGTTGACAAACAACTGGGAAAGCATCATGAATATTAATTTCGAGGTTACAAATTAATTGTATCAAGTACGTGAATTTGCAAGTACAGAATCCACTAATGATGAAGATCGACTGTGTAACATTTATCAGGCACTTACTATGAGCCAGGTACTGGGTTAAGAAATTGATCTCATATAAACCTCCTAATAAACTCATTTTACAGATAAGCTGTGGAATAATTGAACTTGTCCAGTGGCACACTGCAGGTGAGTGGCAGACCTGTGATTCTGTATCCACATCTCTGGTTCTAGAATCTGCTTGTAAGCATCATGTTGTATGGAAGAAATGGAGACTAATTCAACTAACTCATTCAAGCTTTCTCAACCAGAAAATGGCAGAGCAAGGACTTTAATTCTTCCTGTCATTCAAATTCATATCCCAGACAGACCATCTCACAGGATAGAGTGGTGTGAATGGAAAGAAAAGAGGAGTTGTGAACATCAGATCAAAGGGCTTATGTTAGCGTTTTGTCCATGGAACTATGAGACATAATTAGACAGTTTTGCGATTCTACTTCTGAGTTTTGCTTTGACAGGACTCTAATATACCAATAAAGATAAAAAAATCCATCTTGTTTTCTTTTTGGATTCAAAATACATATAATTTGAGGTGATGTCAGAAGAAATAGTAAATTAGAATTAGGGATCATCTTTTAAAAGTTTTTTGAAGGAGAAAGAGATTTTGCTCCTCTCTGCCCATTCTATTGTGTCTGTTGTTTTTGACTCCAGAAGAAAAGTTTGGAGATCCTAGGAGGATTAAATGAATTGGATGACAGAAAATTGTCTGGATTTGCTTCTTTAACTTGTGAAAAGTGCAAGGGAAATAACAATCTTTCTTGTTGGACTAGGGGAAATGCACACATTTCTTGTGGGAGAGTAAATTTTTGCAAACATTTTGGAGAGTAACTTTGCACTAGGCATCAAATGTATATACTAAGAAATATAGCCCAAAGATCATCAAGGTTATGTGCCAATACTTGGCTCTGAGAAGTTTCCTTGAAGCTAAATATATTGAAGAAATGTTGAAAACAACCACAATATCTAACAATAGGAGACTGGTTAAATACATTATAACCATACAATAAAATGCTATGCACATGGTATGATAATAAATGCAAAGTCTTTCTGAATTTACTGAACATATATATATTATCTTATTTAATCCTTACAGCAATCTTTGATAAAGTTTTAATAATATGAAAATATATTCATATTTTTAAGAGAAAAAAGCTGTAAAACATATACATAAACTACTATTTTAATATACAAATGAATGTCTTTAGTAAAAACTAAAAGGATAAACAAAATATTTAGAAGGCAGTTTTTTTGAAAAGTATGAATATAGATGAATTTTAGTTCTTTCTTTTGCTAATATAATGGCTAAGAAATAAAATATTCTTGTTGTGCCTTTTTTTGGTCTGCAAATTTTTGTCTTTTAATTGAAACAAATAGTCTTTTACATTTATTGTTATTACTGATGCATTTGAATTTATATCTAGCATTTTATTTTGTGCTATTAATCTGAGCTTTATCTGTTTATTTTCTTCTTTTTTGAGTTTATTTTTCATTTTATCTTTTTCTTTGCTGCACTCCATTTCTAATCTCTTAGTGATTACTTCTGCAATTAGTACATGCATACCTAATTTATCAAAGTCTACAATCAGTATCTTCTTTTCAAACAAAATATTAACTCCATTTGCTCTACTCTTACATTATATGCTATAGTTGTTGTGTATCTTATTTTTGTTTATTCTTAACCTCACAATGACTTTATCATTTTTATTTAATGTGGTTTATATCTGTTTAAATTTACCTATATATTCATCATTTTTTTTGTTCTTTATTCTTCCTGTATCTCTAATCTGCCATCTGGAATCATTTTCCTTCTTCTTGAAATCCTTTAGAATTTCTTTCTTCTGGTGGCAAACTCTCTTAGTGTTTTGTTTGTCTGAAAATGTCTTTATTTCACCTTGATTCTTGAAGGATATTTTGCTGGGTATGGAATTTGAGGCTAGAAATTGTTTTTTTTTTCAGTGTATTGAAGATATATTACTTTTTTTCCTGGCTTCCATTGTAGCTTTTGGTCAAACAACTACCCCCTTGAATATAATCCGTTTCTTCTCTCTGATTACTTTTAAAATCTTCTCTTAGATATGGGTGTTCTTCAGTATGTAATTATGGTTTCCTTTTTAGTTTTCTTGCTTGGGATTTATTGGCCTTGAAGGATGAACCAAAAATAAACCTTTCTCGGAACCCACTCCCATTCTCATAATCAGGACTGGAAGGAAAATGCTCAGCTGTTGAGAGGTGTAAGACAAATAGTAGTTTTTGAAATATGAAAAATATGAGGGGAGCTGTAACCACAAGCTCCTCTCCTATATTTAGCCTGAAGACAAACTACTTGAATGGCCTGATAAAAACTTAAGAATGTAGTTTAAAGTGGTCCCAGACTAGTAAATTCCTCTCCCCCACCCCCAGCTCCACAAATGCAAACCCATACTGGAGAAAAGCGCTTTCACCCCATTCAGGAAAATAAGAAATTTACTGCCATGATTCATTAAACATTTAGAGAAAAAAGATGTTATAAATGAGAATCAACAGAAACAACATATAATAGAAATCGGTCCACAAAGAATCCAGATACTGACATTTTTAGGCATAAAATATAAGAGTGTTTATAATATTTAAAGAAAAATGTAAACAATTTGTAGAGGAATATTAAATCAAGAAAACAGTTAATCAGATTGGGATTTAATCAGAAAAATGAATTATTTGACAAAAATTCTATTAATGTGTTTAACAGGAGATTTGACTACTTTCTTCAAAGTACAGCTGTGTGCAGTATATCTACTTGGATTCTTACTACATGGGGGGGTGGTGGTGGTAGTAGTCTGAGCATACTTCCATGAATGCCACCCCAATAAAACTAAACTAGTTGAATGTTACTTGGAGGAGTAGTGCATCATCATTTTACCTGCTTTCCAATATGATTCCAGAAAAATTTGAGAGTTCTATATGGGCACAGCACTATGCTATGCTCTTTAAGGGAATGTAAAATAAATATACATGGTTTGTGCTTTCCAGACTTCTCCAAATGATGGAGGAATAAGATAAACATACAAAAAGCTCATATACAAAATAGACTGTGTATATATTGTTACGTAAGTATCAATAGCATGCAGGTATACAACACGAGAGTTTGAGAAGGATATAAATTCTGAAGGCAACACAATTGATGAAAATTTTTTTCAAAAGAATTTTATTAAGGATAAATGCTGCAACTTTTTTCAAAAGAAATTTCCTGAAGCATCAATTTGGATGGAAACTGAGATCTCAGGTGTCCTGAATGAATTGCCCTACCTAGGACAAAGCAAGAAATTTGTCATTGTTGATGGTGGGGGAGAGAGGTAGAGAGAGGCAGAGACAGGGAAAGAGTGGTGGAGGGAGAATGAGAAAGAGCAAAGAAGGCAGGGAGAGAGAGAAAGGAAGTGGGAGCTTGACACAGCCAGGAGAGGAGGCAAGGTTGCATGCTTTTCAGTGTAATTCCTCCCTTCGAAGTGTAAATCTTCAACCGTGCCTACAAAGATTATGAAACGCTTAATATAAATTCTTTTTCCTACACTGAGTTGTGTATTCTGGCCCTAGTAAGGCAGAATGGAGATAGTTTGATGGAGGGCACTAGCGACAGAGTGAAACAGGAGGTTACGTCTCAGGAACTTGAGGATGTGAAGGGGAGAGCTTCACACTAGACCGGGTTAAGAAACTGGAAACTGGCCAAGTTTAACTACATTTCTGAGGAGAAAGAGATGCCAGATGACATCTAGATGACGCTAAGAAGCTTTTGTGAGAGACAGAATTTGAGCGGAGACCCTGAGATACGGGTTGCACCTTAGCTGCGGGAGAAGATACGGATATTCCAGGAGGAGGAATGAACGTGAGCACAGGCACCGAGAGAGGAGGGTGCTGGGAGCTGTTGCCAGGCACCAGCCACGGAGCAGGCCTACCGTGTCCTGCACATCAGGCTAGGGAAAAAGTCCCCACTTGAAATGGGCCAGTTAGGACAGAACCTAGGATTCTAGGTCTGAGGCCACCCACCGAATGTGTGGCTGGTTCTCATCTTTCCACGGCCTTTGGACCCTGGATTGGTATGGCCCCCCTCCCTGTTAGGCTGCCCCACTGGCTTGCTTTCTGCCTCCCGCACACGATGTGGGGGCAGACTGAGTTTTGGGAATGAGGTGCCCACAGTGGTCAACTGCACAATGCCGCGTCTCCTGGATGTAATTAAGTCGTCGTTTGGCACATTTTTGCTTGGATATGGTTTTCTGGAGCACCTCAGGAGATGTCAAACTCCATAACTAAGCCCTGGGACCAAAATATTCACGCACAAGTAAATGAAAGCAGACCCGTCACTGGGGTCTGCCCCCTGAAATATGGCTGCCCACATCTTTGAAAGTTACAAACCCCACTGTCTATCATCCCCCATCGACTCTACGTTTCTGATGCTTGTCAGCTCATATGCAACCTGAATCGCCTGCCACTGGGGAAAAGGTGAAGTCAAAGTGCAATAAAACCCGCTATGGACTTGCAGTACACTTGAACGTGATACTCCAGTTCAAAGAATAACGTTTTAAGCAGACTAGAGTTTCTGACAAACGTATAACTAATGACCATCGAATGCTTTTGATTAAAAAGAGCATGAATCTAAAGCCATTAAAAAGTGTTATTCCCCCCCCCCCCCCAAGGCAAAGAAGTTGCTTGCGTCTTTGAGGGCTGTTTAGTGACCATAGAACTTTGGTTCAAGGAGCTGGAAATTTGTTCAATGCTATGTCACATTCTGTATTTGATTTGCAAACATAGTTTCTCCTTCACCAAGTGACCACTCAACTAAAGTCAAAAGTTATCTGATTACAGGAAAATAACTTGATCATTCTGATTACTGTAAATATTTTGTAAGGTTGTTCCAACTAAGCACCCTCAGAAAATTTCCATGTTTTCATCTTATTGTGTATATACAACTTGGGTTATATTCCTCTAGTTTTAAAAAGGGCTGCAATTTGAGAAGATGGCTTTGAGGCCCTTCAAAATTACTTGCAATTTTTTTCCACTGTATTAAAGAGTTGTAGGCCATTCCAATATGATCCCAGTCTAATATGATAAATTAGTAATGCATACTGTGTTTAGAGGTAAGATATGGAAAAATTCCTTCATGCTAATTTCCTGCCTATTTGTAACCATTAGGTCTTAAAATTCCCCATACATCTCTGTCAGGTAGATAAAAGACCCCGATTACTTAACTGCTGCTCAGACATTTCACACACCTGGTTTCAGATAAGAGTTCTAGAGTAGGAAGAGAGAAGGGTCTAAGGAAAAACACAAGGAAAATGCTTCCAGTTTGCAACATCAAATTTTATTACATTGGGTCGTAAACAACCCCAATTAGCAAAGCATGTTCACAAAGTTGCCTTTCGAAAGGCAGTTGTGTGTACATTTCCCTAGGAGCAGATGGCAATCGTGTGGAATTGCTGCTCCGTCCTTGGTTTTGGAGATTTACAAGGAGGGGTAGGGCCATGTTTACCAAGCCTGCTGCTGTCCCTGCCAAATCAATTTCTTGTCAGGGTACAACCAGACCTCTGGAAAGGGTCAAGTAGGAGTCCAGGGGGACCACTTGACATCTGCTCCACTCACGACTTTTTGATCTTGTTGTTTTTGGCTTTTGAAGAGCAGGCCCACCTTGAAGAGTGTGTGTGTGTGTGTGTTTGTGTGTTAGAGAGAGGGAGAGAGAGAGGGAGATGGGTGGCATTGGCATGGGAGAGGGAGGGAAAACAAACCCACAATGACAGATCAAACGAAGGCAGCATAAAATTTTTGTTTAAGTTCGGTGGGATTACATGCTTTGACATGACAATAACAGGAACAGGAGGGAGAATGCCAGGGTCTCATGTGTGAAACCCTTTGTGAAAGGAATGTAAACTGTGTGGCTGTTTTGCTGTCATTAACCAACATTTGAACATGGGTGTCAGTGAAAACCACATTTCCTACTTTACTCTGAGCCACTTCCCCTGGAGCTGACTGACACTGCCGGCATGGAGCTTTCTCTTTCTTTTGCAAAACAAAACAAATGAAATCTTGCCAAGAAGAAGGTGGGGGACACTTGGGAGGAGGTGGCAGATACTAACGCTACTGGCCCAATATTCATCAGGTTTGCCATTTCCGTTCCAAACTCTGGCCCTCATCATCCTTGAGGGGGTGTAGGAAGGAAAAATGAGGGGCAGGGACAAGGAGTGGGGACAGGGGAGGAGAAATAGCTTAGGCATCCAAAAGCCTGAAGGGTTCTGAAGCGCCTTGAATAGGCGAGTAGGCAAGAGGTGACAGGACATCATTGGATGACGTTAGTGCAGCAGCCATCTTGACCTTTGCCTCCCTGATTCTGCCATTGGCCTGTTATTCACCCTCCTCTTGGTTCTGTGTGGATGAGGAGAGGAAGGCCTGGGTGAAGGTGGCCTGGCTCAGGAGTTTTTAGTATTAATGCGCCACCTGTCTTGACTCTGGGGTTTTGTCCCTGATTATGTTTTGTCCTTGACATTTCTTAAAAAAATGACATAGCAGGACCTACAGAAAGCTACCAGGAAGGCCCTGGTGTCCCTCACAGTGTCCCCTTCTACCTTTGGTTGAAGACTGAAACTATGAATGGGCTTATTTTTTTTGGATGTCAGGCATTTTCTTGGTCTACTACACACATCCTATTCAGCTGTTCTCAGACATGTACAGAATTGGTTTATCTGAGTCTTTATAAGATAGCACCTCACCAAGTGTGGGAAGCCGAGTTTGGCCATGGGGGGCAGGGACAGCAAAGTCCAGGGTTTGGCAGCAGGAAAGCTTGGAGGGTGGGAAGGATAGGGTGACCCCACAAGGCGGTGTGCCATGTGAAGACATGCAAGACCATGTTTTGCTGGGCTCTGGTTGATGTCGGAATCTGATAACTCCACCTGTACCCTAGGACTCCATATTTATGGAATGTCTGGAGTAAGTAATGACATTTGTGTCCTGGTTTAGAGATCGTGAAGTTGACTTCTCTTTGGACACAGAACTAACAAGTGGTGAAGGTAAGATTTCTGTAAACCTGGGAATAGGTATCCTAAATCCTATTCGCTGTCTGAAGGGAATTGGTGTCTAAGCAATTTATCAATGTATGCTCATGAGTTTAGGTGCTAGCAGAGAAGATGGCCTGGCTCATTAATGACACTTCCATTCCATCTATACCTAGAGGTGAAATGTTTTGTTTTCCAGTGAATTATTTTTTGGGAATAGTTGTCACATGTAACTGCTGTAGATGGAACCTGCCTAGCCTACCTCTTTGTGATCCAGCTGCCCTGGATATCCATCCCCAAACCCTGGTTTCTGAGTGCAGCCATCTGGAAAGGGGTGCAGGGCTGGGCCCCTGCTGCCTCTCATCTGCCTTTCGTATCACCTGGAGTCTGCTCAGTGAGGTCTACTGTGAGGGCTTAAAACTAATCTCCCATAGTTTATGATCCCAAATCCATTTGCAGTGAGGAAGACCCCGGCTGACCAGCGGCTTAAACAAATGTCCCCTTCTGTGGCGTTCCTATGGCGAGACTCAAGTTCCACACGCATGATGTAAGTGAGAGCAGGGCAGGCCTTTCTCCCACACGTGGCTCAGAAATCATTTACAAAGCAAACAGAAAAGACAGCCCTGGGCAGGAGACTTTTCCTTTTGCTCTGGGCCAGGCTTGCACTCCCAGGCCACTCCTAGAGGGCTCGTCTGATCTGAACGTGCAATTGAAAACAGGTGTCCACCCAGTGCCTATAAAATATATACTGGCAATGGGGGAGATCCTTGGAGATTCTTTCAACTGGTAGAAATATGGAGACAATTCCCAAATCTGACTCTGCCTAGATCCTTCCAGACCTCCAGCCCCATCTCTCTTAGAAAAAAGAAAAAAATTCAAACAAATACTTATAGGGAAACTGGGAGCATATGGTTCTACCACTACGAAGAAAGAAATGTGAAAAAGATTAGCGGGACTCTGTCAAAACATCAGAATGGGCCTTGCGCGGCTGGAAAGGGACTTTTGTCTCCTGCCTTACCCCCTCCTCCCCACCTGAGCAACCTAAGTGACCTTGGGCTGTACAAGCAAAGTGGTGACTGTGACTTGGATGCCAGATTTATCCAATTTCTGTTTAGTAAACAAATCGAATGTACTGCTGCTCGTGTTTGGGATAAATACCTGATTAGATGCTCTTAAAATATGATGACTACGGCCCATAAAGGAAAGGAGTTTCAGCTGGGCAACGTCCGGCTGGGGTGCAAGGATTGGGTTTCTTCTTTATTTGTTGTCAGCAAGTGCTCCTGATCTTTCCTACCTTGCCATCTCATTAAGCATATGCTTGAATGTGGGGATACTGACAACGCAGCTGTATTTCATTTGTAGATAATTGATGCAATAAATGTAATAACCAAACGAGATATGTTGACTCATGAGCTAATTTGGGTGTAGATGTTACAGCACTTGTGCAGCTGGAAATGTTTCCATCACACAATCTGTTTCAGATAAATGTTCCTCGTTCCTGTCCTCACTAAGACAGGAAAAAAAAAAAACCCACCAAATCATCCTGTATATCTAAAAGTACATGTTCGTAAGTCACAGTCAGTCTAAGCACTGCCTAAAAGAATACCAATATAAGCAATTTACTATGCAAACAGGTGACATTAACCCCTGACACTCTGGAGGTGCTCAATACAGGTGTTCAACCTGGTTTCTTTAAGCACTTTTGGTCTAGAAACCTGAGGAACCTCAGTTGGAAGGGTGTGGATCCATTGTTTTTCTTCTGCCTTTTTTGTTTCTTACTGCAGTCAGAATTTCTTTCCATGACCCATGTATTTCCAGAGGCTCCTCACCTTTTATCTCCTCTGATATTAGGTTGCTGCAAAAGTAACCGTGGTTTTCGAAAGCCACGGTTACTTTTGCAGCAACCCAATATTTTAGCTCAAGCAATCTGAATAATTGTATGTGGGAGACAAAGTCCTGTGATTTTAAAACAAGGGCTCTTGGAATGGACAGCCGTAACAGAAAAGAGTTTGTAATACATGAGAGAATCACACTTTGAAGAAGCTCTTATAAGCATCTGTTGATAACCTAGGCTAGAGTTGTAAATTATGGCCCACAGACCACATCTAGCCCCCTGCATGTTTTTGTACAGTCCTTGACCAAAATATAGTTTTTACATTTTTAAATGGCTGCAAAAAATCAAAAGAAGAATAATATTTTGGGATACAGAAAAGTTATGTGAAATTCAAATTTCAGTGTTCATAAAATTTTATTAGAACACAGCCACAGCCGGGCATGGTGGCTCACGTTTATAATCCCAGCACTTTGGGAGGCTGAGGCTGGCAGATTGCTTGAGTCCAGGAGTTCGAGACCAGCCTGGGCAACATGGTGAAACCCCATCTCTACAAAAATACAAAAGTTAGCTGGGCATAATGGTGTGTGACTGTAGTCTCAGCTGCTTGGGAAGTTGAGACCAGAGGAGGACTGCTTGAGCCAAGAGGTTGAGACTGCAGTGAGCTGTGATCACGCCAGTGCACTCCAGCCTGGGTGACACAGTGAGAAAAAAAGAACACAGCCACACTTTTTCACACTCAGCAACATTTACCATCTAGCCCTTTACCAAGAAGTTTGCCAACCTCTGGCCTAAACTAAAATACTACTAATTTCTGCAAGTGAAGAAAAGCTAGGTTTCATTGCAGTGTATTTTGAAATGAAGTTTTCTTACCCCAATTAAGTACATAAAAAAAAGTAGGCTAACCACCCCTTGTCTGCAGAGGCTCTTGTTAAAGGACCACATAGGACACATTTATCATTAGTGTATCATTAGTTAGTAGTGGCCTCACCTTTTCTCCTTATGTTGACATATGGTAGCACTGTTTATATTCAAATACTGTTTCTAATCTGTTTGAAAAGTTTGTCTTCCTAATTGGGTAATCTATTATTTTATAATTTTATTTTTGTACTCAAACTGTTCAACAAATTGTTTTCTCAATACATAGTCTTAAATGTCAGGTTGATTGAGGCATAATTTTGATACATTATAGAGGTTTATAGTTTTAAGAGTTTTGATAAGTGTCCAGTCATGTAACCACTACCACAGTCAAGATCTAAAATAGCTCTATCACCTCCCCGGATTCCCTTGTACCTCTTTGGAATCAGTCATCCTTCCCCCTTCCATAGCTCCTGACTATGATGGATAAGTTTTCCCATAGTTTTGCATTTTCCAGAACGTAGCATACATGGGATCATATGTGAAGTAATGGATATTTTAAAGGTATGCTTCAGTTCCCTCAACTGCAATTTGGAAACCAAGGAACTCTTAATTGATGAGTTTCGACTATACTTGCAGTAAACATTATATAATTAAGATTAAGTCTATTTTTCTTGGTTATCTGGAAGGGGAATTAAAAGTTTGTTGTACAGATGCTAAGTTTGTGGGACCAGATTTTGAAGTTAATATGAAATGCTTTTTCTAAAAAAAAGAAAAAAAAGAAAATGTTGTTATCAATCATACTGAATCTTTCTGGATAAATTTTTTTTTGGTTATGTAGTCTTAGGCTTTTGATTTAATAGCCCCCAAATAATTTCTAAAATAGGTTTCTTTATGAGTGAAAAGGGAGAATAAATTTCATTTATATAGTCACAATCTGTCAATCTAAACCTTTCTCCTCTTAAATTTTATATATTAAATCTTAAAAGGTGAAAAATATGCAAAAGCATAAAATATCCACTGTGTTATTACTTGTTTCATCAAATATAGGATTATTGTCTCAGAATGGGGATTGGATAAGTCTTGTTCACTATGTGAATAAACAAAAGGTTTATGAAAAGGTGACAGCATACATACGTGCTTGTACTAAAACAAGAAAACCTAAAATGTGTATTTCCCATGCATCTATATTGCAGTGATTTTCTAGAACATTGAATTTGTTCTCTAGAAGTAGTTGTTAATATGCTAATTTTCTTTCTAGACAACCCTACAACAGAGATGTTCTTATATGCTGGCAATGCTATGTTAGTGAGTACAAATGAAATTTAAAAAGTAATTTATATTCAAGGTCATCAGCCCTAATCTAGTTTCCCCTTTCCCCCCTTCACCCCTCTCTCCTTGCATACTTAGTGTCTACTATGGGTAGCACACTCTTTCCTCTTGGTGGCCCTTTTCTTAGTGTCTAGGATAGGGAAATTCCTAAGGACCCCTTCAGTGGAAGTCAGCATGAGCTTAAGTAACACAGTGGATATTTAAGTACACCAAAAGTCTTGCTCGATCTTAAGTTAGGTTTTCTCCAACATTTTTATGCTTTTGCATTTTTTTTCCAGCTCCCAGAAGAGTGTAAAAAATAGAATCAATGTGTCTTAAGCATCTTTGTTAGTTGTAGGTTTCAATCCAAGAGCACTAGAATTTTGCTCTCTGTCTTCACACAAGTGGGCTTTGGATTAAAACTCAAGGCAGCAAGTTCAGAAATTGGTCTGAAGTTTTTCATTTCATTTCAAACTGAACTCATGTTACCCCTGTTGAAAATTGTACTGACAGGCCTATACATATAATTTATGATATTTCCTACCAAGATGTTTAGCTGAATTAGAAACATTTGTGAACAAGTCCTTCTGCAGCCAGTTAAAAGGCATTTTTCTGCTGGGGAAGGGAGGAGGGTGTGGATTGCAGAGGCACAAAAGAGAACTCGAATACCTTTTATTTCAATGACTGTTTGATCAAGTAATTGACTGTAAACTGTTTACAGCGGTGACCCCTGTTGCAGCCATGGCAGAGGTGTTTATGGATAGACATTAAGCTCTTTCTTAAGTTGCTCACAAAGTGTGCTGTTTACAGAGCAAACTTCCCCAAACATCTTATTTTTCTCTGAAACATTACATAAAGTAGATAACAAGATTGGTTAGACAGCACCAAGAAGGGTGATTATGTTTTGGGAGAACCTGACTTTTTCAACAATAATTCCATTTTCACATTTCAGATCATGGTAAAAGGAAACCTCCAAGTAGGATCCATCAGAGGCATTTAAAAAAATCAAGGAGAAACCAGCATTTTAGGAAGAGGCTATTGTGTCGACTTGTTGAATTGCTTAAAGAGAAAAGTGATGTTGACCACATTGGTTTTTATGCCGGATTGAGCAAACTTACTAATGAAGAGAAATACAATACTGGTATCGTGTGGGAGAAAATGTATTTGAAACTACATTTCCAGGGGATTAAGATGTGACACCACCACTTTCAGTTAGATTTGCACTGTTGGTGGGAAAGTACTTTAGTCCAAGCATTGTGGAAGACAGTGTGGCAATTCCTCAAAGATCCAGAAACAGAAATACCATTTGACCCAGCAATCCCATTACTAGGTATATACCCAAAGGAATACAAATCATTCTCTTATAAAGATACATGCATGCCTGTGTTCATTGCAGCACTATTCACAATACCAAAGACATGAAATCAACCCAAATGTCCATCATGATAGACTGCATAAGGAAAATGTGGTACATATACACAATGGAATACTATGCAGCCATAAAAAGGAACGAGATCATGTTCTTTGCAGGGACATGGATAGAGCTGGAAGCCATTATCCTCAGCAACTACTAACTAAAGTAATGCAGGAACAGAAAACCAAACATCGCATGTTTTCACTTATAAGTGGGAGCTGAATGATGAGAACACATGGACACATGGGGGAGGGGAACAACACACACTGGGGTCTGTCAGGTGGCAGGGGAAGGGAGAGTATCAGGAAGAATAGCTAATGGATGCTGGGCTTAATACCTAGGTGAGGGGTTGATCTGTGCAGCAAATCACCACATGTAACTAACATGCACATCCTGCATGTGTACCCTGGAAATTAAAATGGAAGTTAATGAAAAAAAAAATAGATTTTTGCCAAAGAAACACCAATAGATTTTTAAAATGTTTATATATTGTTTGTAAAATAAAAGAAAAGTTACACTTATTTTTAAAAGAATGCATTTTTGGAAGGTATGATTGTGGAATAATGAACAAATTTCTGGAAGAAATTGGTACGAATAACACTGCCCTATTCACATAAATGTGGCTCCCAGATGCAACACTTGCTGACCTCACACAGTGTACGTAATAATGCCAATTGGTCAGGTATTTCACGAAGTCCCATATATGTCTGTACTCTGCTGGATACACATAAGAGGTATAAGATTCCTTCTCTCTGGTGAGGTGCAAAGGCATGAACAAGGTGAACAGATAGCTGTCTAATGCAGGCATCATCATGAGCATAATAGAAAGCTTTTGCACCACTCTGGTTGTGAGGGGAAGAAAACACACAGATGGTGGCAGAAGAAAATGAATGAAATGGGTAACCAAGAGGTTTTGGGAATGAAGAGTTGGCAGGACTAGTTTCTGGTCTGGAAGAAAACCCAAGTGACCATGTGTTTCAAGCTAGAGTGAGCAGGAGTGATAGGAGAGTTGCCTTTACCCTCCACCTGCCTTTTTTTTGTTTTTTTGGTCTGGAAGGCAGATGTGATGCCTAGCAGTGGGGTTAGTCATCTTACCATCAAGAGGGCAAAAGCCACACAGGGTGGAGCAGGAGGAAGGAAGGAGCTTGGGCCCTGGGTAATGTCTTCAAACACCTGCACCAGCCCTGGAGTTCCTGTTGGGCAAGGAAACCAATGACTCTGGGGTTAAGCCACGGGTCACTGGGTTTCTGCTCCAAGTGGCCACGTCCTAATTGATAGGGCCTTAAGGAGAGGATCCAGAAAAGCAGAAAGGAGAGAGGAGGGCCATTCATGGGAGGCACAGGGAGACTCAGGCACAGAAGTGGAATGCATGTGTCATACCCAGGGAATAAGGAGTAGAAGAGCCTGAGGAGTCATTTATTCTGGCTGAAAATGTCTGGTGAAAAGCAGGAAGGACCAGGCAGGCATCAAACTGATTTACTATTAAAGGGCTGTCCTTTAAAAATTCTAGGAAGACTAAACAAATGTGTTTAGTGCTAATTAGGTTGATCAGGTTTTCACTGATGATAGTTTTATCATGGGAAAATGATTTAATGATCAATTATTAGAACTTGTCAAATAAGCTTTCATAATGAAGATTCCACTGTCTTATTCAGTAACTGGCTGATGGATTTATGGGGATTGGGATAGCAGATGTTGTGTCATCAGTATATGATATACATTGTGTCTACACAATAGAAAGCAAAGTAGAAACTTTGCTTTCTGCTGGTGATAGTTCTGATTGATTGCATTTTTCTCTCTACGGAGTTAAGCTTTATCATTCAGTTAGAATCATTCAAGCAGAGGTTCGATAAATCCTCCAAGGAGCTCCAAGTAGTGTCCTTCATCTTTCCAGGGGTTCTTAGACTTTAACAGGCATGAAATTCACTGGGGGAACTTGTTCAAGACCCTCAGAGGTTCTGGTACAGCAGGTATGGGCGGGTTGTCAGGAATCTTCATTTTTAACAAGCAACCCTGGTGATTCTGTTGCAGATGATTTCCGGGTGTCATGTGAGAAGCATTGATCTATGGTCTGTTCCCCTTCCTACTTCCTCTTCTTCTCTTTGCCCATGTTCTGGTGCTATCCAGAAGGAAAAGACTTTCTGAAGGTGAGGGTCTCTTTTTATCTCCTGTGACATTTTGCTAGTAGCTGGGAGGTTTTACTAAAGGGCATGCCAGTTTCAGACTCTTTTCGTACCTCTTAAAAATGTTTGTCTTTTGAATTCCAAAGGAGTTCTTGTTCATTAACTAGAAAACTTGTAAAAACTCAGTAAGGGATAAATAATAAAATATAAATAATCATCATTCCTCTATCTAGACAGAACCACCATTAATGTTGTGGTGTATCTCCTTCTTCTCCCACTTTACATAAAAATTAGAATCAAATATATTTAAAGGCCTATGCTGTTTTCCATACCCCTCATGTCTGATCTTCTCAGCTTTATTGGTGTTAGAGTGCTGACTTCACACTGAGGTGAAGGTATTCTATTCTATTCGTAAATCTCCTGTTTAGTATCACCTCATGAACCTCTTTAGAATATTTATGCAAATACGTTGTTTTATGAAGAAAAGATACATTTAGCAAATGAACAAGGTCTTGCTGGTTTAAAATGAACAGCATAATGTTCATTTTAGGAAACACTTGGAGTAAAGACATTTATTTTTATTATTTTTGGTGAATTTAAGTTATAAACAACTCTCCCTATGCCATTTGCAGCTAAAGCCTTATTAGAACCACATATCTGTGCAATGTCACAGTGGTCATGGTGTAGTGAGGGCTTACATGTTCATTCAGCTCCTTGAATCAGCCAGGAATCTTTGGTTACAAGCAATGGAAACTGACTTTGGCTAACATAACATGGAAACATATGGGTACTGGTCAGATATGGGTAGCTCAAAGAACAGAAAGAAAGGCAGAAGAATTGGGCCTTAGGGAAGATAGAATAGCTCAGAAGATCTAGGTGGCAGGTGCTAAAGGGTGGTCTCTTTTGGGCATTGGTCCCAGAATTAATCTGCACCAACTGTTTTCTGTTACTGGCTCCTCCTCTAAAAGAACACCAGTTCCTTCATTCATTCATTACATATTTATTTACTTTTAATAATGTCAGCTTTAATTTTAGATTCAGAGTGTACCTGTGCAAGTTTGTTACATGGGTACATGGCATGATGCTGAGTTTTGAGGTATAAAGGATCCCATCACCCAGAATGTGAGCATAGTACCCAGTAGACGCTTTTTCAGCCCTTATCCCCGTCTCCTCTCTACCCGCTCTGGTAGTGCCCCATGTTCATTGTTCCTATCTTTATGCCCACATGTACCCAGTATTTAGCTCTCACTTACATGTGAAGACAAGTAGTATTTGGTTTTCTGTTCCTGTACTTTTTAAATCCTGTTTGCTTAGGATAATGGCCTCCAGCTGCATCCATGTTGTTACACAGGATATGACTTCCTTCTTTTGTATGGCTGCATAGTATTCCATAGTGTATCTATACTACATTTCTTTATCCAATCTGCTGTTGATGGGCACCTAGGTTGATTCCATGGCTTTACTATTGAATCACATATTTATTGAGTACAAAGCACCCTTTTAGGTTCTCAGTTTAAAACACTGAAAAAAACAGACAAAAATTATTGCCATGATGGAGCTTACATTCTAGTTAGAAGAGACTGGCAATATAAATTAACAAACAAAACTGAATAAAATACATAATATGTTACTTGGCAATTCATGTTATGGAGACTAAATGGAGAGGGTGATGCATTTTTTTTTGTTTGTTTGTTTTACTTTTTCTATGGGTGATGCAATTTTAAATTGAGTGACCAGTAAAGGCCTGACTTAGAAAGTGAGGTTTGAGGCAAGACCCAGAAGGCGTCTGTGTAGATGTTAGGGATGAGCTTTCCTGGCAGAGGAGACTGTGTTGACTTGCTTTTTAAAAGGCGCACTCTGGCTGCTCTGCTGAGAATACACTGAAGGCAGCCTGAAGCTGAATCCAAATCGCCAATGAGAAAGCTCCTGTAATCACCCAGGTAGGAGATAATCTGGGCTTGGGCAAGAGTGACCTTGGTGAAGGTGATGAGAGGGATTGGCTCTGGATCTTTTTCGAAGGAATAGTCATCAGGATTTAATGGCAGCTAGGATATGAGGCATGACAGAAAGAGATGAATCAATGATGACTCCCAGGTTTCTTCACCTGAGCAACTATTAAGATGGAAAAGGCTACAGGAAAGAGCAATTTTGGGGGGATTCAGAAGCTTGGTTTCAATGTGTTAAATTGCAAGTAGGCAATCAGGGTTCAAGGGAGAGGTCTGTGCTGGAGATATTAATTTGGGAGGCATCAGTAGATGATTGGTGTTAAAACCATGAGGCTGGTTGAGATCGAGTTGGGAGTGAGTGTAGATGGAAAAGAGAAAAAGCCCGAGGCAGAGACACAAGGGGAGGAACTAGAAAAGAGGACTGAGAAGTGACCAAATCGATTAGACCATCTTGTATCTTATGGCCATGCCATAGTCTGGGAGTTGGAGCACCATGCTTGATAGTCTCACCAAGACTGCAGGCAGTGCTGGAGTTGGTACTTCAAAGTCATTATCAGAAGGTATGGACTTGTGCGGGCGTAAAAATGTGGCCTCCATATTCCTCTTTCTCAAATTTACTAGCTATGTATTTAGCTCCTTTCACAAAAGTATGTAATGGAAGTAAGTTGCATATCAAGTACTAAGGCACATAATCTGGATTATATGAAGTTACTGGGTCCTTGTGCAAACCCATGCTGTTTAATTTTTTTATTAAAAATAAGCTTAAGAATCCCCACTGTCCTTTGAATTCTTGAAACTCTTGAATGCCGATGATTTGATTGCCAAATTGGAAATTAGACTGTAAACCTTTAAACCTTTAATAGACTGTGCCGTATTTGTCTCTGTGTCCCTTACCAAACATAGAACATGGTATAGGTTAGGTGTTTAATATAGGCTTTTTTTCTTAAAAAAAAAAAAAAAAAAGAGAGAGAGAGAGAGAGGGTCTTCCTATGTTTCCCAGGCTGGACTTGAACTCCTGGGCTCAAGTGATCCTCCTGTCTCAGACTCCTGAATAGCTGGAACTACAGGTGCATTTCCACCACACCTGGCCAATATATGCTTTTAAAATAGATCAGTGCATGAATCATTTGAGACATCTGATACCTTTTATTTCCTTCCTGTTATTGGGTAGCATATTTATCAGAACTTTTATTCTCAAAATAGAAACCTAGATAAAATCATCTTAAGCAAGAAATGAAATGTATTGGGTCTCATGATTAAAATTTGAAAATGACTTCAGGCATGTCTGTATTCAGATGTCAAGCAATATATTCATATCCGTCTCTCACTTTTGACAGTGCTTCATTCATTAAGGGCACCGTTCTCACATAGGATCTTTCCCCTGCAAGATGTCTACCAGCAGATCCAGATTTACGTTGTACCAACTTAGCAAACCTGGTAGAAAGGAAACATCTTTTCCCAATAGTTCCTGAAGAAGTTCTCAGACATGGGCCACATATCTAGCCCTGAATCAATCACTGTGGCCAGGATGATGGAGTCTTCTCTTCGTTGAGTCCTGGTTAAATGTTCTCCTTGAGTACTAGGACCATGAAGTAGGCTCTACCCAAATTGCATCAACTAAGATGTGATCCTCCAGGAAAAATAAAGGTGATAGTGGTATAAGACAAAGGAATGGATACTGAGCAGGCAGAAGCAACAGATGGCCACTATAATTATGAAGTATATCATAGGAGCACATGGGAGAAGCAATCAAATTCCCTGACCCTTCATGGTATCTTTTTACACAGAAATTGCCACATCTGGTTGTGTTTGGTTTATCCATGGTTTGGAATGAGTTAGGAAATCGCAAGCAGTTGTGCTTGAACTTTGTAAACTACAGAACCACTAGGATAGTGCTGAAAATCTGTTTCTTTTCTCTCTCTGCACCTCAGACCTGGGAGAGCAGCTTTGGCATTGCTTTGCCCCTCTGAAGGCTCACAAGCCTGAGGCAGCCTGGAGCCCTGCCCAGAAGACACCCTGTTAAACACAGAGATGAAGTTATCACTGGCTTGGCAAATTCTTCTCTGGCTGTTTTATGATAATACCATCAGCCAAGGGGATGAAGCAAGGCATGGTGCTTCAGAACAATGAAGCCCCTTGGTGGAACAGCATAGACCTTGGAAAAAAGAACTTTGAGACCCCTGGGGGGAAGTTGCTGTGATTTTGAAGGTGTTTCACTCAGGAAAGGAGCCTGTGATTTGTGAAGCAAGACTAATCTACTTGTGGGAAGCTGCAGCATGAAATGAGACAAGGTGTGATCACCTGTCAAGTTCCAAAGAGAGATGATTTAGGAGGAGATAGCGACTTGAAAACGTGAGGATGGGTGTTACTAACTTAATCCATATGATGCCTTCAAAACAAAAAGTATATTAGGGGTGAAAGGCATGGAACAGACATTATTCATTGTCTCCAGGTGAGATTTCTCTTGTGAGTTTACAAGCAAGTGTTGGCATGCTGTGTGCAGACATTTGTACAATAGATTACAGCACCCAGATCGCCTCAGATGAAAAGTAGGGGAGACACCTTTGACTTTTTCCCTTCCCTGGTCTAATTTATCTATCTCATTTATTCCAGACAAGGGCTCCTTTACTTTGTGAAAATTAGAGACATCTGTAGTTATACAACCTGAGTTGAGGACAATCAAAGCTCACTCTGCCAGGTGTGAACAGATTGCTTGTAGGGTCAGGAAGGTGACTCTCCTCCTCCTCCTCCTCCTCCTCCTCCTCCTCCTCCTCCTCCTCCTCCTCCTCCTCCTCCTCTTTTCATGGGCACCATCCACAATCAGGAGGTGTTTTCCAGAAGTGGGTGAGGAGGGAGGGAAGAGGAATCCATGTTCTGGTGGGAGCAGCAGATGCTGGCTGGACCAGGATGACTCATACAACTGGAAATGTGCTTCCAATTCCAGAAGACAATTCCACAGACCCTCCTGCCAATCTTGGGGCTCAGGGTGATACCACAAAGGGGAGTACAGCCCCCTGAATGGCTCCATATTTGGGTAATGTTCCAACTGCAACAACTCACTTCCACTAGAATATTCATCTCCACCCCCCAGACTGGGAAAAGACCTTCTAAATTTCAGGGACAGATCCTCAGAAGGGTCTAGCTCTCCTGGGAAGATGGGAGATTTCTAATTAGAGAGAAATGAGGATGAGGTTCTATGATGATGCTCATACAATTTTCATTTTGAGTTTGAAATTTTACTTATTAATTAAATTAAAAAATTGATACACAAGTCAGTCATTGGAGAATTTTTAAGTATTTTTTGGGACAAAATGGGTATGCAAACCTACTCCTTTTAAAAAATATACTTTATTTTTTAGAGTAGTTTTATGTTCACAGTAAAACTGAAAGGAAAGTAGAGAGATTTCCCATATACCTCCTACCCCACATGTGCATATCCTCCCCCGTTATCAACATCCCCTCTAGAGTGGTACATTTGTTACAATTGATGAACCTACATTGACATGTCATTATCATCTAAAGTCAATGCTTTACATAGGGTTCACTCTTGTTATTGTAAGTGTCCATGAGTTTTGAAAGATGTATAATGACATGTATCTACCACTACAGTATCATACAGAATAGTTTCAGTGCCCTAAACATCCTGTGTCTTGCCTAGTCACCTATCTCTCCACTGTAACCCCTGACAACCACTGATCCTTTTACTGTCTTCATAGTTTTGCCTTTTCCAGAATGTCATATTTGACTAAAACAGTATGTAACCTTTTCAGATTGGTTTCTTTCACTTAGTAATATGTATCTAAGGTTTCTCTATGTCTTTTTATGGCTTGATAGCTCATTGCTTTTTTTTTTTTTTGTGCTGAATATGATTCCATTGTCTGGATGTATGATTTTGAAATGGAGGGTTTTCTCCTTGGGTTCAAGGGACATCATGGATAGTGAGGCAGATCTGAAGGACTGCATGAGCCGTGAGCGTGCTGGAGCTTTCTCCTGCTCACTGACACTGAAATGCCACTTGTTGCAGTGGTTTAGGGAGCATGGGAAACCTTTTCTGTCTTTTCCTCTGTAATTTTTGACTGGACTTATTTGCTGCCACCTGTAGGAGCAGAGACATTGAATGGTAGAAAGAGAGAAAGAACATGGAATTTGGAATCCAGGAGGATCTGTGTTTGGGTCTCGGTTCTGCAGTGCATGAATTGTAGGATCATGGTCAAAACCATTTTACCTGTGCTTCTGAGCTCTGTTGCTCTGTCTGTAAAAGGGAGACAGGGATCTCAGCTCAAAGGATACTTGTGAGATTAAATAGTGTGTGTGATACTGTCTCATAAACCATATAGAACCTTTTCTCTTTCTTTCTTTCTTGTTTTTTTTTTTTTAGATGGAGTCTCGCTCTGTTGCCCAGGCTGGAGGGCAGCAGCACAATCTCAGCTCACTGCAACCTCCGCCTCCCCGGTTCAAGCAATTCTCCTGCCTCAGCCTCTCAAATAGCTGGGATTACAGGCAAGTGCCACCATGCCCAGCTAATTGTTGTATTTTTAGTAGAGACGGGGTTTCACCATGTTGGCCAGTCTGGTTTCGAACTCCTGACCTAAGGTGATTTGCCTGCTTTGACCTCCCAAAGTGCTGGGAGGCGTGAGGCACCACACCCGGCCAGAACCTTTTCAGTGTTCATTTAATAATTGCTCCAAATGAAGTGACAGAGTCCCTGGTATTCTTGTCCTTGACTTCCTCCCAGGCTGTTCCCTAGCTATTCCAGGGATGGGGGACTGTAGGGCCGCTTAGTGTACCTTTAAACACTGAGGTTAGTTTTTGATGAGCATGGTCAGTTTCAGGGCTGTGTTTGCTCTGCATTTTTAACTTATGAATGAATATTCCCTCACCATCATAAACCCCCACCAACCCCCAAAGTCACACACCAAACACTGGAGGTCTCATAGGTTGACGTACATAGGGACTGCCCCGAACTCAACCTGAACCACCCCAAACTCAATTCAAACTGCCTGAACACAAAATTCCCAGTTAATTAGCCCACAGTTGATTTCTAGACCATGCCACCAGTTAAGCTGTTTCCCCCAGAGTCCTTCTGGAGGCAAAGCCAGTTTTGGGTGAATTTGAGAAAAGTGTTGCTTATAGAGACTCTCAGGAATGCAAAACTTGCACGTTTCTCTAATTAGGCTGTGGGCAGTGGAGGTTTAACCATGTCATTGATGCTTGGAGGGCTGATGTGCCCATTACTCATCCCTGACAGAGGTTTTTTTTTTGCCTGGGAAACATATTGATCTTTCCTTTAAGCTGTTCCGCTGAAAATGCAATGCAGAAAGTCAGTCAAAAAATGAAGGGAGACCTCTCAGATCTTGTCACAGAGTTTGCATGTTAATTGTTAGCCTCTCTGACTCTCACATAAGTGTAGACCTGGATCCTCCAATACAAGGTACACTCCATGAGGTCAGGGTCTGCATGTCTTTTACTACCTTTGTATCCCTTACAACTTATTATAGAGCAATGGTTAGAATAATTTGACCTGAAGAAGTATGAAAGTGGTCCTGGGACTTCAGGAAAGCGGGGAGGACTGTTCCATAGATAATCAGCAGTGGAGAAGGGGTGATCATTTAGGCAGAACACATGTAGACTTCAATACCATTGAGGCAAGATCAAGAAAGGTATGCTAATGCTGGCTTTGATGTTTTGCAGTGACTTTGGGATAGGAATAAGACTAGCAAAGACAGAAGGCTGAAGTTTTACAATTTCAGGTCTCTAGAGAAGTCAGTTTTTTTGACTCCATTAGCATTTGCTTCAAATCCTTTTTTGGAAGTAGAGGTAGTAAAAGAGCAAATATTTTGAGAAAGAAAATTAAGAGACTCTCACAAGAAGGCATTTCTACATGTGATTATGTACACGTTTAAAGGATAGAGTTTTGTGGTCAATATACCAGATCAAGCCAAGTTAACTCATTGCTGATGCCATTATTATACTAATGTATATTGTATATTTTCAAGAGGATTTCTATAGTATGTATCATTTCTCAAAATTATTTAATCATGGACCCCTCTTTGTGCAGAACATTTGTTAACTCTTCTGAGGACTATGGTTTAGGGAATGCTGCTTTATTTTGGGTAAGCTCAACTAACGTCAATAATCTTTTTATATTGCTGCTTTTTTTTTTTTTCCTAAAAACTTCAGAGATTCCTATAATCTAAGAGGGAAATGATACACTAAGGACTAATTGCAAAGGGAGCCATATTATCTTGGTCGGGTGCGGTGGCTCATGCCTGTAATCTTAGCACTTTGGGAGGCTGAGGTAGGCAGATCACTTGAAGTCAGGAGTTCAAGACCAGCCTGGCCAAGATGGTGAAACCTCATCTCTACTAAAAATACAAAAATTAGCTGGGTGTGGTGGCGGGCATCTGTAATCTCAGCTACTGGGGAGGTTGAGGCAGAACCTGGGTTGTGGGGTCAGGGCAGTTTCAGTGAGCCGAGATCTCGCCACTGAACTCCAGCCTGGGTGACAGAGCAAGACTCTGTCTCAAAAAAAAAAAAAAAAAAAAAAAGCAGCTGTATTATCTTAGTTAAATTAAGGTGTTTTTGAAGGTTTCAGTTTTCTCTGAATGTAAATGGAATTTGCAATAGACCAGATCATAAGAAAGCCCTTGAATACCCACATTTAGACTAAACCATTAGGACTCACTGCTTTATCAGGCACACACTAGAAATGCCTCTCAAGATTCGAATAATGGGGTTTTACTATAAAGTTGCTGTATCCAGCGACTGTCCGTGTGACAGAGCTGTAGGGGTGATGTATGGCCCCCAGCTCAGCCCACGAGCGGGGAAGGGCCCCTCATGCTCTGTGACCCCTTTTGGATTTATGTAATCTGTAACTGCCCACACTTTATGAATCCTACCCATTCTTGGAATGAAGTACAACATATCTTACAAAAGAAAATATTTCGTCTGTTTTTTTTTAAAAATGTAATGACTGTGTCCTAATTATACTTCAAGCATGGTTTATAAAAACATCTTAGGAATTCCTAACAAATGTACGATTTAGAATATCCTTCCAATTACAATTTATTTTTGAGTGCTTACAAAGTGCTAAGCTGTGCTCTAAGCATCTAATATACATTATTTCATGTTTTCCCTCAAAACAACCCAATTAGGTAATTATACTGCTTATCCCTATTTTAAAGATGAGGAAATTAAGGTCCACAGAAATGAAATAACTAGAAACGACTGAACTGGTACTTAAACCTGGTCATTCTGACTCGCAGTTGATGCTATTAATCACAGTGATTTGCAGTCATAGCAAAAATATAACAGAACAAAATAAAGCAAAATCCTTTAATACTTGATTCTGTACTATGTGTTAGAGTTACAAACTAGTTGTTCCAGTTTTCCTGGCACAAAGTTTTGAAATAAATGGAATTTGAATAACTTCGAGCAATACCTGGATATACTAGTTCTACACTGGACTTTCTACTCTATTGTTTTATTTGCAATGTGATACAGCTAATTAGTTACCTGCTTATCCCCTGTAGGCATTTGAGTTTTCTGTTCTCTCTAGCTCTTTGTGGCTGGCTCAGAAAAGGAGAGCTTATAGTCTGTGACTGTTGGAACGTCATGATGATCACATTATTGGGAGGCAAGAAAAGTCCAGGATCTCCTCAATATAACCAGATAATGCAGCAAAGAGGTCATAGAGCCTCCAGTGGACCGTGTCACTGTAGCTTCTACTCAATGGAGGAATCCTTTCTAAAACATTCCTGACATAGACACTTAATGTCTGCTGCAACTCTTTCAATGACAGAGAAATTACTACTTACATATACTTAAGGCACATGTTAAACTAGGACAACCTGCACTCCTCACCTAAAACTTTCTTCAAATTCTTCTGCCCATGGACGAACATAGAACAGATTTTTGTTAGAATGTCCCTTTTATTGGAAAGGCCCCTGAACATTTTGACTCCATCAAAGGTTTTGCCATTTATAATCATTTCTATATCCCCTCCTTGGTTTCACCCCATTCCCATGGGTAATCAATAGTGTCACCATGTGATGCACAGAATTTGAATAGGGCCCTCAGCATGTGTCAGTGCAGGTTGCCTTGGGACCTATGTTCATCACCTTGTCACTATGTTTCTCATGATACAGGACCAAATTGCCTTAGCTTGCCTTTTCCCTCAACTGGTTCACTTAAATTTATGGCCAACCAATGGCTACGATCTGTTTTACACAAGGTCATGCCAAGCCAAGTCTCTGGATTTGAGAAACTTGTTTTAACTTTATCATAGTTAATTTAGAAATGGGTGTGTTGACTGAACCCTATACACTGAGTTTTCTGTGAAATGCAACAATATACACTTTGTATAGTCAAGTGACAACAGTGTTATTGGTTATTTTATTAGTAATTATTTAAGAAATTTTAAAAAATAGTTCTGGTTTTCAAGAAATGTAACATCCAGTTGAGAGGCAAAGAGACCAAGATTTAGGAAGCAGTTAGTGAAGACTATGAGGAACTGGGAAATTGTGTTGAGTAGACCAAAAGTGCTGATCAGAGAAAAGTGAGGACAGTTTTATTGGGAGAAATAAAAGAAGGTTTCATGGAGGCGGTGAAATCAACCTCATGGTTGAACAGTGGTTTGGATTGGAATGCTGTAGGTTGTTGGGGTGGGTTTTGTTGGTGAGAGGATTGGTGTGAGTAAAAGTACAGAGGAGAGAATGCCCTCTGCCCTGAGCATGGTGGAGGTGGTTTTATTTGGTAGGGCAGAGGGTATCTTTGAGGAATAGTGAAGGGTAGGGTGGGTCCAGTTATAGGGGGCCCTGATACTCAGTCCTAGGAATTTAGTCAGGAGATTGTAGGCCTAGGGCAAGATATGAAATGACAGATGCGTTGTTGAAGAAGTCTGGTCTGGAAGTGATATTCAGGAGAGAGCAGAGGGACTGGGGGCTGGATGCAGGGAGCCCAGTTCCAAGGCAGCTGGAATAAGGAAATCATGACTGCTAGCTTTGAAGAACCATTTTGAAGGAGAAAAGATAGGATTTGTTTGACTGCATGGAAGTGAGGAAAAGGGTTAGATAAATATGGCTATGTAGTTTCACACCTGGTTGATTTGTATAATGGCTCCATGTCAGAGATGAAGAAGGAAATGGTTTGAATGAAAGAGGCTGATTTTGCTTTGGGCCATATCAGGTGTGGGTATGGGGGTAGCATTCAAATGACATGGTCCAGTAAACCCTGTGAAGATAGGACCTGAGTCAACTGCCCATGAGAAAGAAGAGTGTCAACATGGGAATAACTTGTGAATGTGCTTATCTTCTATTCTGGCTGTGAGTGAGCAGGCAGGTGTATGCCTGGGCAGAGGTTAAGAGCAGGTGCTTCTGAGTCAGCCAGACCTGGGTTTGAATTCCAGCTCCGTCACTTACTAGCTGTGTGACCTGGATCATCAATGTAACTTCTCTGAGCCTTAGGATAGTCACCTGTAATATGAGGAATAATATACTAGTTTCACAAAGATATTGGGGGGGAGTTAAATAAAATTGCATACAATTTCATTTACAAAGAAGTGTTCAATAGTACGTAGCACTCTACACATTACAGATGCAGTAATTATTATTGTTATCATTGATGCCTGGCTGCCTGTAGTGACTGCAGTCTACAAACCCATTAGTGGGCTTGGGACTCTTAGGTGACCATCTTGGGGACTAAGGTTGTTCTGAGTGTGAGGGTCTTGCTGATCAACTTTTCATCACTCTGAAGCTGCTGAGCACAGATAAAAGCATTCACCCCTTCTTGAGAGCCTGATTGGAGAAGGATATCATTTTACTAGGGACACAGAGTGTTTTCTTTAAGCAGCTTCTGGAGTCCCCAGTCCCTGCGTACCTCCCTGACCACCATGAAAGGTCTAGCTTTGTACAGTTGCCCCTACACAGGTATAGTCCTTTCCAAGTTCTTATCAGCTCTCCCCTCCCCCAGCAACTGCCTCTGAGCTCTGACAAGGTTGAGTTCAGAATAACCATGGGCAGTGGCCAAAGTGCACAGTGCTAGGACATTCTCCAAACACTCCAGGTCCTCCACAGACACGGACTTTAAATAGCCCTCCTGTGCCAAGGGTTCAGGATGCATTTCAGGAGCTTATAGGTCACTTGGCACTGATTGCAAGACCACAATGGAAATAACAGCCCAGCGATTTCATGTGCTGCTATGTCAGCAAATGCTGCATGTGAATAAGCCAGGGTTGGAGAAGCCTGTGTGTGGTAACATAAGTGAGGGCAGCCAAGCCTGTCCCAAGGCAGCAGACTCGGGGAAACCTGAATGGGGACTCTTGGCAGCTTTTAGAGGAGTCAGACTATTAATACTTAGCCCAGGGCTTGGGAAGCTGTTTGCACTTAGAGTGATTTTTTTTTCATGGTGAAGTAAGAGGTGTCAAGTATGATAGCAGAACACCCCAGGACTATGAGAAAGTCTCCCCTCATATGTCAACTTTCATGCCAACTTCTTGGGGAATGACATTGCTTGGTCCATCTCCTGCCCAGCCTTAGTCTATGTGAGATGCTCTTCATCTGAAGGGCAGAGCCACTGTGTTCTGCTCTCTGGACAAATGATCCAGGCCAGAAAAGGACTGGGCTCTGTGCTGGCACTCACCAAATCCCCACGGCTATGATCCACCTAGCATTTCCATTCGGCACTGAATAAGTGCAGTAGTTCCTTTACATATTTAGGTTTGATTGTGGGTACTGTTTTGAAAGACAGATTTGCATAGTTAAGCATTTTATAAAATATTTTCCCAAAAGCATTTATCACAGGGAAATGTGCAAGTCCAAAGGTGGAAGGAAGCTGGGGGAGGGTGTGGGAGAGGTGGGGAGAAGAGGTGAGAACGGGGGACCAGAACATATGCTTTTCAGCTGCCCTGGCCGGCCTTGGAGCAGCCCCGCTCCTGTGGGAGGGGAAGCTCTGCAGGTTGCAGTGTGGATCAGAGAGATTTATGCCCTGCACACCGAATACATATCCATGACTCTCCACGGCACAATTTTGAAAAGGTGATTATGGGTCTGACATGAAGGAATATTTTATATGAAATTGCTGAAAGATCTCTGGGCACTAAGCAATAATCACCTCAATGCTTTAGAAAGTGTTCCAATTTGTTTCCCACCGGCTTCTTGGCAGTAGGGATTTGCATGCAGTTTAGCATCCAATCCTGGGCATCCTGCATGCCACCATGCTGAGCACGGGGCTCCCCTTGAAGAAAAATGCATGGCAGTCTGGGGATAAGTCTCAGTAGCTTTAAAAATGTGTGGAGACTTGGAAGCTGTAATTTCACTTCTTGTAATATTTCTAAGGAAAAAAATCAGAAAAAGTGTGTTCCATGAAAAGACGCATGTTCAAAGATGTTTATCACAGTGTGATATTTTTGTATGTGTCTTTCCAGAATGTAATGCCATGCAAATGTGAGTGTATATACATTTGAACAAAGAAAAGTTGGAAACAAATGTGCCAAAATGGGGGATTTGATGTTTTTAAAAGTAATATAGAATATTCCATACTACTAAGTCAGAAAAATAAGTTGCAGGATGTTATATATATATATAATATACTATGACTCTATTTTCAGTAAATGCATGTACACCCTTATTTATATGGAAATAAAGTATTGAAGGATATATAAAAACATGCAAAGATGGTCATCTCTGGGTGGTGAAAATTTGGCGACTTTGCTTTTTAAAACGAGCCTGCCTTGATTTGCTGTGATAAACAGAGATTACTTGTGTTGCAAAGAGGCAGGGTGCTGCCCTTGTCTTCTTTGGTCCTTTGCCCATCTGGGCTTCTGCCCTGAACTCCAAGCTTTGCTCATACAACCTTCATGGAGAGTCAAGCAGAACCAGTTCTGTTGTCATCCCTTGGTGTCCAGCAGACAGACTCTTGCACTGAATGGAGCTGCTGTACGTAGACTTAGGCTGCAAAGAAGATGACAGGCAGCTCTTCTGAAATTGTGGTTGATGCCAAGGAAAGGAGCCATTGCTTAATTGATATCTTTTGTCAGTTGAGCTTATACCACCATACGAGACTTGTGGGGAGAACGCGGACCACTTCTTCATAGTGCAAATGGCTGTATGTCTGGCCTGTAGCCAAGTGTCTGTGTACTAGGAGGCTGTTGTTCTCTTGCTTTTCTCATTAAAATTGTATTACTCATTGAATAATACATGAAACTACTATCATGAGTCTTTGCCTCTAAATCTGAGTCAAAGAATGAGAAGCCTGTTGGAATCTGGCATTTGTACTTTGTAATTTGTTATCCTACTCAACAGATTGGTCTGAAATTTTTGGTGTAAAGATTCAGATATTGAACCATTTCATTATTGCAATACAGTAGCTATCAGAAAACCCTATCCTGATTTCTTCTTCCTGTGTTCTCTCTTAAGGTGAGGTGGGAAGGGCTTGGTTTTTGATATACTTGGGTTTCAAAGTGGCCTTAATTTTTAGTGGTATTTTCACATTCTACACTACTACTCTTACTACTAGAGAATGGAAGTTTGAGCAGAAGGAAATGCTCTAAAACCATTCCCAAAGCAAAAAGAAACTCCCCTCAGTTAAATTGGTTTCTTTTCTTCTTATCATTTGCTATTCTGGGAATAAATCAATTTAGCTATTTTTAAGCAAAGAACCCAGTGTTCATTTTGTACAAAGGAAAAATGGTATCTCAAGTACCAGATCTGTTTCTGTGCCACTAGGCAATGAAGTGATGAGTGTCTACAACATTTACATTAAAATTAAAATGGCAATTTCTTTTGGTATTGCTGGCATGCATGGGTAAAATGTGTTTCTAGAAGCAGATGTTTGGGAAGTCTTTAATTTTTTGCAGTTTAAGGAATACACTGAAGATCCCAAGAAAGGTTATGTAAGGGGAATAACATTTGCTAGGGACTGATAAAGGGCTATGTGTTTGAATCCATATTTCATTGCAGAGCTAAATTTGCTCTCGGCATTCTGATGCTAATGTCCACTGTGGACTGACATAGTCATGTAAAGCAAAGTGATATTTTTATATTTTTTCCAGAGCTAATAGTTAATTTTCCTTAGTCTATTTTTTTTATAGACTTTTATAGGATGAATCTTCTTTGCCTCTTGGAGTAAATAATAAAAAAGGGCTGAATCAGAAATCAAAGTATTTTAGCTTTACTTAGTCTAAAAATATTTAAAATTACTGGATAGAGTCTTGGGCTTAGAAAGAGACCATTTAGCTGAGTCCTGTAATTCTACAGATGAGAAGACAGAGATCAGGAGAATTAAGTGACTAGTCAAGGTCCCACAGAGAGTTGCAGGTCAGGGCCTGGAGGTCGAATCCCCTGCTCTTTCACTACCAGATGGTGCCATCTGAGAAGAACTTTGCATTCAGTCGGTTATCAACTCACCCTTTTTCCTCATCCGCACTCAAGTTCAGTTGTTTTCTGATGAGAAATGATTTAGGAAGTGAATGTTCCCACCTGAAACCAACAGAAAGGACAAGAAGAGCCTTGCTTTCTGCTTTGAGATGGCTCTACAACCACGAACCTATATGACCATGTCCTGCATTAGTCTCACATCCATGTTGAATCCTGAATGATGACAAAGCAGTAACTCACTACACATGTCCAGGAAAGCATTTGTTGCACTCCAAATCCTTTGGAAATTCCCAACTGGAAAAAGACAAGGGCTACAGAAAAGGGACTCATCTACCGATGAAGAATTAGCAGGTGAATCAGTGATACCAAAAGTTGTTGATTGACATAGAACGTCTTTGGGCAAAGAGAAGTAAACTTCACAAGAGTCTTACATTCTATGTTTTTTACTACGTCTTGGAGTAGATTTCAAGTTAAACTCCATAGGTGATCATGTGACATTATTGAAATAAAATAATGCGTATAAATAGATAAAAATAGATAGAATAAAAATGCATATAAAATGTTAATGTATAGAAAAAATAGAGACTTTTAATTTTCCCTGCCATAAATTATGCTCTTTTCCTACCACAAACTAATGTCTACATTCTATTTCTTTACTTTTTTTTTTTTTTTTGAGACAAGTTCTTGCTTTGTTGCGCAGGCTAGAGTACAGTGGTGCAATCACTGCTCACTGTAGCCTCAACCTCCTGGGCTCAAGTAATCTTCCCACCTCAGCTTCCCGAGTAGCTAGGATTACAGGTGTGCACCACCATGCCCAGCTAATTTTTAAATTTTCTGTAGAGATGGGGTCTTGCTATATTTCCTAGGCTGGTCTTGAATTTCTGGGCTCAAGTAATCCTCCTGCCTCTACCTCCCAAAATGCTGAGATTATAGGCATGTGCCACCATATGCCCAGCCAAAAAATGTTGATATATAGAAAAAAATACTTCATTTTATTTTTTTCTGCTATGAATTGTACTTCTTTTTCTATTATGAATTAACATCTACATTCTATTTCTTACCGGTCTGTTGTCAAAATTTCTACTGTTCCTCCCCACCCCCCATTCTTTCTGGGGTAGTGTTTTTGAATGGTAATAATGGCAGATATCATGCTCTTGCCTTGGACTAGTGGCCCATAGACCAAATATTTCTCAACCTGACACTTATCTCAGGGTGACTCAGCTTTTCCACACTCTATTGTTTGGAAAACCTACATAGGAAAATGAAAATACTTTACACTTAACGTACCATTTGGTTCAATTCTCAGCTTTTATTCTACTTATGTTTCAACATTTGAGAACTGAGAATCAGAGAGGTGATACGACTTTACCCAGGGCACACAGCTTGCAGTTAGAGCTGGGACTTAAAGCCAGGACTTGGGCTCCATGTTACATGGTCTTGTAACCTTGCTGAAGTTGATGTTCGGGCCTTGTGATGGAGAAAGGCACAGTTTTGCAAGAGTTTAAATTAGACATTGCTGTTCAGTTTCTAGATTGTCATAGATTTAAAAAAATCTCAGCCATTTATTAGCTAAATCAGCTGTCATGATAGAGTTCAGTAGTCACCTTACCCCTTTGTGCCACATTGTATTGGGAGCAGAGGATGGGCTCTGAGTCTGAAAGACTTGGTTTAAATTCCCAGCTGCGGGGACTACTAGAGGCAGTAGAGAGGGAGGAGGGCAGGAGTTGAAAAACTAACTGTTGGGTACTGTGCTCATTCCCTGGGCTATAGGATAATTCGTAATCCAAACATCAGTGTCTCAAAATATATCCAAGTAACAAACCTGCACATGTACCCCCTAAATCTAAAATAAAAGGCAAGATTACAACAACAGCAGCAGAAAATTTCCACCTGTGCCACTGACTAGGTATGTGTGGCATTAGGCAAATTACTGAAGATCTGTGAGCCTCAGTTTCATGAAAAAGGAGGAAAACATCTACTTTAAAAGTTGTCTTGAGACAAAATGAGACAATAATATAAAACATGCATCACAGAACTTACCTAAATAGGTATTAGCTCCTGCTGTTACTGTTATTGACAATTCTAAGGGTGAGACAATTAAATACATGATGTGAAAGGCTGTCAGACAATTTTAAAACAGCAGAATTATCAGTTTTTCAACCCACTATATCACGGGGTGATTTTGTTAATTTGAGGGCTAATTCTTAGTACCTAATAGAGCAGCTTATTAAGAAACACAAAAGGCATTGGGCATGATCTAACTTCTAGCTGGAGTAGAGACAGCACTTCATTAGATTTTCTTAAGGATACTATGGGGCGGGTGCTAGGCTGCACATTTTACAGAGGAGGACACTGAAGCTTTTAAAAGTTAACTGCCACATAACATGTAAGTTAGCAAAGTAAGCATTTGAGCACATATTGATTTGAATTTGATAATATGTCGAGTATCTGTCATGCCATCTGTATGAATTTCTCTGTGATGTGAAAAAAGTAAAGCCCCAATAACCTTCCTTGATGTTTAGATGATTTACCATGTGACTGTGAGTGTCAAACAATCATGAAGTCGATTCTTCTGTTTAATAGAGTGGATGTACCACTGAGTCATGTAAAGATAGACTTTTTTGTTTTATTACTAGGAATCCTTTAAATTGAATTGACAGTGTTGAAGATTTGGAAGTCTTTGTTTATATACCTATATAGCTTCCCCAAGTAAGATGCAAATTAAATACAGGCGATTAAGTTATAGAAAAAATTCATAATCACAATCTCATTTTTGGTTCTGATGTTTTACAATGAATGGAAGAGAATGTGGGAGAAATGATTGACACCCAGGAAACTTATTCTAAATTAAAATTTGGGCCATATTAGCATTGAAAAGACTGTTCTGAGAAGTTCTACTTCCTGGTTCAGTGGTGACCTCTCCCTAATACTCATTTCACAAATGACTTTCTCACTCTCATCCCTAAAGTTTACACATGTTTTCTCCAGCAGTAGCACTATATACAAATCCTGACTGATCTTAAAAACATTTTGAACATGAGATTCTCTCTTTTGGGAGATGAATTTTTTAAATTCATTTGCTCTGCATCCTGGCATTCTGGTTACATTGTGAGAAACTGCTGTATTCTGTGTTAGCGTGATTTAAAAATTTTCCTTGTAAAGGACCAGTCACAGAGAAAAGGACAGAAAAGAGAGGGAAGGACAAGAGGAGGGAGATGAAGAATGAGGCCTAGTGAAAGAGAGGCAGAGGAGAGATGGAGCAGCAGAAAGATGGGGAAGGAGAAAGAGATGGAGAGAGGTGTATAATAAGAGACACAGATGGGATGATGGAAAGAGATATAGACAGATAGGGATAATGAGAGCAAGAAAGTGGGAGAGATGGGGATCAGAGATAGAGAAGGAAAGAAACCAAGAAGGCAGAGTCCCAACTCCTCCTGGGCCCAGCAGGGAGCTGGCAAGAAAGCATTTGAAGCCAGAGGGACATATTATCCAGAACCAGGAGTTGAACCTAATTGTAAGCAGACCCTGCCCACCCCCTTCAGATGAGTGATAGACTCCTGGCATGTGACCTGGCTTGGCAATCTCCACCCGCTGTCCAGGCTGCCATAAGGAGATACGTAATGTCTGGAGTGATGGGAAAGTCATGGCTGCAGATGGTACAGATGGAGCTACCTCATAAAATGACTCACTGTGAATCCTCACTGAAATCTCCACTATAAAAATGATAATGGAAAAAGCACAAGAAAGCCTAAATGGGCTTGAAAGAAATTTGTTCCAGCTTGTGTATCTCCCTTCAAATTTTGAAAAAGACCCTATTAGAAAGTGTCAGGAAGATAATGTATCTTCTTCCCTCCTGGCTAGAGCCCTCCCCTGCCCCCACATCTTTTTGGACATCACTATGTGAGTGAAAATGGCAAGGGAAAAAGAGGAAAGGTATTGGGAGGAAGATGCACAAATTATTTATGCAGTACGAAGGCTGATGTTCTGGAGAGGGAGGGCTGGGAGGCTCTTTCAGAAGAAAGGGAGTGGTATCTTGGAGAGACAGGAGGCAGACTCTTAGGGAGTGGGAGAAGTTGTATTTTGCTTGGCGTTGGGGGTAGGATGTTGCTAGAGTGGAGGGGGCCTCTTGGAGAGTGAGGTCAGACACTGGACAAGGGAGGCATATAGCAGCATGAGTCATGCAGACCTCTGTAGCAAGATGAGGAAGCTTTTAAGTCCAAAGAGCCTAGAATTGTAAAAGTAATGATTATCAGCTCTTTCAAAGTCACCCAAGACCATGACACCTCTACATAGGATCCCAAATATGGCTGAATTTTATGGATACAGAATCTGCTGGAATTTGAGGATAAAATCCAATGGAAAGTCTTATGGTTCCCATCTCCTTATTCTCTTTGACTGGGCTGGGACTGCTCCAGGTGCTGGCTGGTACAGAGTACAGGATGGAGGGGATGATACAGTAGCACCCCAGCCCCTGAACAGCACTTGAAAACTGGTAGTCAGGGTATAGCTGGTCTTCAATATGTGAACAAGAGCCAGAATGGGATACAATCTACTGTATTGATGGTGAATGCAAGGTGGGTTACAACCAGACTGTGCATGAATAGTGTACATTGGGATATTTGCAGACCAGATATGGTCCAGGTAAACAGTGAAGTCATGGTCATAGTCGAGTGTCTTGCTAGTGTAGTTGAAGTGTGCAGAGATTTCAATGCAGCATCCTGGACAGAGTAGAGTCCAGTGCTTAGCGGGTATAGCATGGCTGGCACACTTGGTGGGATGCAGAAAGGCTCAAAATGTCCTGTCTATGGGGCAGAGTAAGCTTAGGTAGGGGATGAAGAATCAGGCATTTGGAATGGGGTGGTGGACATGGTGGTAGATATGAACGAGGAAGAAACTTTCAAGAAACAGAATCCATTTCAGAGCGTTCACAAGACAGTAATGAAGGGGAAGCTGAGAACGGTGTGGACAGTTAAGGGAACCAACCACTGAGATGAAGTACGCAGGGACTAGCAACAGCTGGGAGCTGTTACCACCCTAGGTCTGAAGGAGCAAAGGAGAATGATGTCTCTGCAGCCTCTTGAGAGCAGGAGCTGTTAGGGAGGAGCTTCCTCTGGCCAATGTTGTGATCACAATGGGGCAGAGCCACTGCTAGACATGGGGCCTAGACCAGGGAGGGAGTGAGGAAAAATAGCCTGACTTCTGAGAGCTCTGTTCTGTTCCATTGGTTTATATCTCTGTTTTGGTACCAGTACCATGCTGTTTTGGTTACTGTAGCCTCATAGTATAGTTTGATACTACACATCTAAAACCATCTGATCTTTGACAAACTGGACAAAAGCAAGAAATGGAGAAAGGATTCCCTATTTAATAATTGGTGCTGGGGAAACTCGCTAGTCATATATAAAAAGTTGAAACTGGATCCCTTCCTTACACCTTATACAAAAATTAGTTCAAGATGGATTAAAGACTGAAATCTTAGACCTAAAACCATAAACACATTAGAAGAAAACCTAGGCAATACCATTCAGGACACAGGCATGGGCAAGGTCTTCATGACTAAAACACCAAAAGCAATGGCAACAAAAGCCAAAATTGACAAATGGGATCTAATTAAACTAAAGAGCTTCTGCACAGCAAAAGAAACTACCATCAGAGTGAACAGGCAACCTACAGAATGGGAGATAAGTTTTGCAATCTAGCCATCTGAAAAAGGGCTAATATCCAGAATCTACAAAGATATTAAACAAATTTACAAGAAAAAAATCAAACAACCCCATCAAAAAGTGGACGAAGGATATGAACAAACACTTCTCAAAAAAAGGCATTTATGCAGACAACAGACACATGAAAATATGCTCATCATCACTGGCCATCAGAGAAATGCAAATCAAAACCACAGTGAGATAGCATCTCACACCAGTTAGAATGGTGGTCATTAAAAAGTCAGGAAATAACAGGTGCTGGAGAGGATGTGGAGAAATAGGAACACTTTTACACTGGTGGGACTGTAAACTAGTTCAACCATTGTGTAAGACAGTGTGGTGATTCCTCAAGGATCTAGAACTAGAAATGCCATTTGACCCAGCCATCACATTACTGGGTATATACCCAAAGGATTATAAATCATGCTACTATAAAGACACATGCACACGTATGTTTATTGCGGCACTATTCACAATAGCAAACACTTGGAACCAACCCAAATGTCCATCAATGATAGACTGGATTAAGAAAATGTGGCACATATACACCATGGAATACTATGCAGCCCTAAAAAAGGATAAGTTCATGTCCTTTGTAGGGACATGGATGAAGCTGGAAACCATCATTCTGAGCAAACTATAGCAAGGACAGAAAACCAAACACCTCATGTTCTCACTCATAGGTGATAATTGAACAATGAGAACACTTGGACACAGGAAGGGGAACATCACACACCAGGGTCTGTCGTGGGGTGGGGGAAAGGGGAAGGGGTAGCATTAGGAGAAATACTTGATGTAAATAATGAGTTAATGGGAGCAGCACACCAACATGGCACGTGTATACATAGGTAACAAACCTGCACATTGTGCACATGTACCCTAGAATTTGAAGTATAAGAAGAAAAGAAAAGAAATAGCCTGACCTCTTGTTCTCCTTCTGTCCCATCTCCTCCTGCCAGCAATGAGAGAATCTGTGAGGTCAGTCTCCTGGGGCACAGAGCAAGATATACAATGGTGGAGGATGGCTGGGAGTGAGGGAGCACACCGAGAATAACCATCATAGATCAAACCCAGCCAGATGGCAGTTGCTTAGTGCCAGGTAATTTGTCTGTGGCTGGAATGAATCAGAGGAGAAGGCTAGTCACAACTATGCATGCTCTCAGGCCTCAGGCTATGATGGACATGGCTGTAGTGCTTAAGAGTAATGCGAGTGCTAAATGGGGAAACCAATGCACAAACCTTACCCTTTGGAGAGCTCCAACGTGATGAGAGTTGGAGGAACTAGGAGGAGTATTGTACAGACGTACTAGGTTTCTTGGCTGTATTCCATTGACTTAGTTCCTGATTCCATTAGATGCGGGTGGAGGCAAGGATGCTGATGTCCTTGTTGTCTCCATTCTCATGGGCTCAGGAATTGGGTTGGGTCTGGGACCTCCCAGAGTTTTGGTTGTTGGAGTTGCCACCAGGTGGGGGAGAAAGCTGTGACTGATGCAGGTGCATGATATGAGTAGTGGTGGACTTAACAGACAGAGTACAGAAGCTTTAGAAAAAAGGCTGAGTGACTAGGAGCCTAGATAATGAGTTTCTAGAAGCTGAGAGGGCCATCTGGGGGTGGAAAGAGGGCAATGTGGCATCCATACCTAACAGGGGCTTAAAAACGCAATGAGTCTCCCTCACAACAGGGCTTTTATTTTGTGATAAGAGCCAGTCTCCATGTCCTTAACCTGGTCCTGTGGGAGGGAGCAGGAATTGGGAAAAACTTGCTGAGGAGTATGGTAGAGTTGGGAGGAGAAGCAGTGGTTTTGGGGAGAAAGATCTTGACATTCTCTGGTTTTCACCTCAGTGTTTTCTTAGATTTCCTTAGAAAATACCTGTTAAACATATTGTCCTTTAATGAGGATTACACCTGAGGGAGGGAGCTTTCTACTTAGATTAAAAGGCCCAACCTGAGCTGATTTCTCCATTAACTGACAAAATAATTAACAGACTCTATTATCTGTACACAGGATAGATTTTTTGCATATGTTCATAAATAATACTAAAATGAACTTTTAACATGTATGGAATATACCTTAAACCCTATGGTCTTTTCTTTGGCTAGTTACAAAGAACATGATCAATTATTTTCTAGTCAGACCATGGCGCACATCTTGGCATTTTGAATCATGGTTGTCTTTGCCTCGTTATTCTTTGTTGCTATCCCCGGGTCAGGAGTGGGTCATCCCTGTGCTGCTGCCTTCCTTGGAAGTGGCAGCCACATCTCTCTGGAATTGAATGCTGATATCTTATCACCTTGGGCCACCTTTATAGGCATGGTGACTACCATTAAAAGTTAATAGATACACATCAATGACACTTCTAGCTTTACATGGATTCAAAGTCAGAAAACTTACAATTGCCAAAATGAGTAAAACAATCTTGCATCTGTCCTTTATGTGCTTAAAGATACCACTGATGTTGTTTCCCCCACATGTGGGTGTGGCTGGAAAGAGCAGTGTGCATCCCTTCTTGGCAGAGAGTGGTTTCCAATCCCAGGGCCTGCCTCTCGGTGTGCGCCCACCTCCCAGATTCACCCATACCCTGTCTGTCAGATTTGCATTTTTGAACCATTTCATCCTCGTGTTTTCTGCCTCATGTTGATATTTTATGGCATCTTGAAAATGATTGACCCAGATGTCTCAGATGTCTTATAACTGAGGAGATAACTTAATAATAATTATGAGTGGCCGGGCTTGGTGGCTCATGTCTGTAATCCTAGCCCTTTGGAAGGCTGAAGGGGGAGGATCACTCGAGGTCAGAAGTTTGAGACCAGCCTGGGCAACATATTGAGAACCCTGTCTCTATAAAAAATAAAATAAAATAATAAATGAAAAAAAATACAAGACAGTCATAAATGGGGAATATAACTGATAATTTACTAATAGTCTTTGGAGAATTATCTGAAATTCAGGTGTCTAGTTCTTGAAATAAGTAACTTCCAGATTTAAGTGATTGGGTCAACACTATTAATTCAGATGAGAGGTAATTAGTCTATATTTTACTATACTTTTTGGATGCATTATAACCAGAATTATGTCTTATTTTTGCTTCTAAAATTGGTTTAGTTTATACTAAATTTTGGATCTTACTTTCTAGCTAATTATATTTGTGGTCGAGGCTAAACTAAGCCAGAGGCTGCACCCTACAAACATCTGAGCGGTGTAAAATATCCCAGCTTACCATAGGAGGAAAGGCCTTATTGGCATGGCGTTTTATAAATATTGAGGAGATGTCAGGATCACACAGTGACTATATGACTGGCTGTTCTGGAGTAGTCCCAGTGTTAAATGCTGGGCAGTGTGGGTTAAGCACCCATCTTAGCCAATGAGGGGAGGAAATCCTCAGAGTAATTTACAACCTTTCCTCTGTTTCCTGTACCACTCCTGGGTCACAAAGGCACGTGAGCTGTACCTTCCTATTCTGTTGCTCCCAAGAGAAAATGTGTGTGATGTGCCTGAAGGACAGAATTACTTCCGTTTCTGACTTGTAGACTAAATATATCCTTCTTTACTTTCATTTGTTAATGTATAATTTTACGTGTGTTGGGTGGGAAGTAGTAGTCTTGCTGAAAGATTTCCTTGTAGCCTCTTTTTCCATTAAACTTGTATTTAGTATCTCTGTAATGCCTTTGATTTTTTGCTTATAAAAGTAATATAGAAAACTATAAATAATTTATTCCCTTACACAGATTTCTAGAACTACTCATTTCATGTACAGCCTAAATATTTTAAAGACTCTTAATATACATATTGTGAGATTGTATCCTAGAAAGTTGTACCAATCCACATTCCTGCAAATTGAGTAAATGAATATTTTTATTAGAATCAAGCATTATTATTATTATTATTTTTTTTTTTTTTTGAGACGGAGTCTCGCTCTGTAGCCCAGGCTGGAGTGCAGTGGCCGGATCTCAGCTCACTGCAAGCTCCGCCTTCAAGCATTATTATTATCAATAAAACTTTGCTAACTTGATAGGTGAAACTATCTTATTTTTATTGTATTTATGTAATTACTAGTGATCTTTATAAAAATATCTAAATAAGCCAATAAATACATATTTATTAGCTTTTGTACACTCCCCCCTTGGAGGGATAGAAGTGTGACCTTTTTTTAATAGAGTAAACCTTTCTTTATTTAGAAACAAAAGAACTCATAAAGATAAAAAGACAATGAGCAACACTTCTTTTTACAGATTCTGCATGCTAACTTTTAAAAAAAGCCTTTGTCAGTGCATTTTTATTTTTTAAAAATTTGTACAAATTTATAGGGTGCGTGTAAAATTGTGTTACATGTATGTAACGTGAAGTGATCAAGTCAGGGCAGGGTATTTAGGGTGTCCATCATCTGAATACAATACATTTTTGTTAAGTATAATCACCCTGCTCTATCAAACATTGAATTTATTCCTTCTGTCTTACTGTATGTTTGTACCCTTGCACCCAAGAAGTATAACATTTTTAAGTGCTGAAATGTATTTACCTTTTTCTTGTTTTCTTTTTTTATTTTCACCATTAGAGAGTCTTTCTCTATTCAGAGGTCATCTATATTTTTCTTTAGTTTTTAAATGATTTGATGCAAAAACATTTATCTCTTGATCTACAGAAATTCACTTTAATGTGTGTTGTGGGAGGTGTGGATTTAAATAGTTTTTTTCATTAAAAATCAGTAACCAATTTTTATTAGTTAGCATTTTAGTTGTAAAGAACAGAATCCACTATGGCTAATTTAAGCAGACATGGCACATACTGAGGATCTTATGTGGCCACAAAATCACTGAGCTAGGGGGCGATCTTCCAGCAATTAAGTCTAGAGCTGCGTCAGAGCACTGGCCAGGTGAGTGATCTGCCAGCTGCCTCCGCTGCTGCGTTTACCTGTAAAACATTTGGAGCGTTTGAGGAAAATGTAGCTGCATCTGACTGGGGAAGGAAAGTTTCTAGAAATTATTTTTGGAAGGCAGTCCTCACAATGTGAGAAATTATTGAAATATAGGGAAAATGTGCACGAGATTGGGTGACCACAAGTGATAAGCGAGTGAGTAAACCAACTACCTAGGCACATTCATCACTGACCTGTGAGGCCACCTTCCTAGATTTTTTTATATTAAAAATGCATAGATTAGTAGGATGAGTCTCTGGTTTATGTAGCCAATTTTATCTGATTATCGTTGACTCTTGAACAACACAGAGGTTAGGCATGCTGATCCCCTGCCCAGTCAAAATTCACGTAAAACTTGATTCCCCCAAAACTTAACTACTAATAACTTGCTGTTGACTGAAAACCCTATGAATTACATAAATATTCAATTATCACGTATTTTTTATGTTATATGAATATTGTCCGGTTTTCTTATAACAAAGTAAGCTAGAGAAGAGAAGATGTTACTGAGAAAATCATAAGGAAGGGAAAATATATTTACTGTGCACTAAGCAGAAGTGGATCATCATAAAGGTCTCCATCCTTGCTGTATTCGTATTGAGTAGGCTGAGCAGGAAGAGGAGGAAAAGGAAGGGTTGGTCTTGCTGTCTCAGGGATGGCAGAGGTAGAAGAAAATCCATCTACAAGTGGATCTGCGCAGTTCAATCCTGAGTTGTTCAGGGGTCAACTCGATTTTTATACTCCTGTGCTAATGCCATAATTATTTTTTTGTTGTGTTTTGTTTTACCGACTACTGATGTACAGTGCATTTATTTTTCAGTTCTTAGTTATTCTTGCCTATGTATTCTTCTGGATGAACTTTAAGATCATTTTATCAATTTACTGAAAAAGTTAAAATTATATTTTGATTAGAATTGCATTAAGCCTTCACATTAATTTGCCAAGTATTGACTGTGTTAAATAACCATTCTTTCCATCCAAGTATGTGATATATATTTTCATTTAGTCAAAAAAATTTTAATGTTCCTCAATAAAGTTTTATAGTTTTCTTCATGAGGATATTTATATTTCCCATTACAGTTATTCCAAAGCATTATATATTATTGCAAATCTAAAGAGACCCAGTTTTCCTTCTATTTTCCCTGTATTTTCCTGCTGGGAAGGAAAGCTATTAAATTTTGCATATGTATTTTGTGTTAAACACTTAAAAAATCTATTTAATCCTCTTTAATTAAGATAATTTTAGTTAATTTTGGACTAAGTACATGGATACATTCAAATAGTAGTCACTTTGGAACATGACATGACAACTATAAAATACATGAAAAATGATTTATATATGATTAATTCAATAAGCTAGGTGTAAAAATACCCTGGAAGAGGAGATGGTTCTAATATTGAAATAATGCTTGCATTCCCTCTATATGGATATTCTAAGTAACATGTGTAAAGCTGGTGATTTATAGCATCCAGATATGCTCTGCAAAGTCCACCACATGCCTTGGTTTCCCTGTCAATCTGCACAGCATACCCAGACACACGTGGTGTTTTCTCCTTAAATGCAAGTTCTTAAGCTTCACAATCAGATTCTGAGTAGCAACACATTAATTCAAGCAGATTGAGCTTCAAGGAGTCTCTGTGGCCTTGCCTTTCCATTTGCTCAGTAGTGAAAGGGATTTCATAAATGAAAACAGGCCAGGGCTTAATCAGTTCAACCTTCCTGCCCACGCCACTCTCTTCCTTTCGACAACTAAGCCAGGTGTATGGAGAACAATGTCAGTGGGTTTTGTGGAATGTTATACTTGGAAGATTTTTTTTTTTTAATCGGTAAATAAGCCCCAAAACAAGTGGAAAGAATTTGGTGAATGTTTGCTTTTAAGACTTCAGAGACTCAGAATGATCTTGTCTTTCCCAGGCCAGCTAATGACTAAGGAAAGAGGTATTAGTTACATGGAGCTTTACTAAACATCTATGGGATGATTAATGCCTTGGGTTTATAATAGTCGTCATTGGATAATAGCCTCTAATTGCATAGGGCAGAAAACACAGAGAAATATATACATGTCCTGAATAGGACAGAATCTTGCTTGACAAATTTTCCTTGGGACTTAAAAAATTATAATGAGTATTCATTTCTACCTGTCACCTTAAAGGCACTTCATACACAGCCCCATTCCTTTGTAGCTTATTGGCCATCTAATCATACTGAATAGTACCTGTGCTTGCTGTTTAGGGCACATATAACAAAGATGAGTGGACTCGACCAAATCCACTTACCTTGCTTGGTCTGTTCCAAGATCCACAGGAGAAGATGGGGTTTGAGGATGTTTTTGCTGTAAGACAGCCGAAGATCCATTCTATTTCTTGAGGTTTTTGACCTATGGGACTCTCTTATGACTGGTCATTTTAGGGTGGTTCTTAATAGACTTAGGAATTTGGCTCTGAGCCTAATCCAGACACAGCTCAGAGTCTGCTCTTTCCGGTCAGAAATGGAGCAGTGTGACGGGATTTGCGGAGGTCTTCTGATGACATGAGGAGGTGTGTTAAGTAAAACATACTAAAAGACCAAGGTCGAAACTTTCTTAATACTTGAAGGATTGCAGGATATTTGAGGTTGAAAAGGTTGCATTTACAGCCGGAAATACGAGGAATCCTGTCACGTCTTGAAGGAGCTCTACAGGGTCTGTAACATTCTCCAGCTGGGCTTAAATATTAGAATCCTTACGCAGACCTTTTATGCTCACCTTCAAAGCCTGCTGGGTCTGACTTGAGTGTGGAGCCACAGAACACGGCTCCTCACATTTCTTGCTAGCCTGGCAGGGACTAAGAGTTCACAATTGCTGAAAAGTTGAAAAAAAATTTGATGTGTGTAGGTATCATCATGTGATGAAACCTCTTTAGAAAAATCTGTATAATTAACATTTTTTTCTGTTTAAAAATGTTGCAAATTGATATGAAGAAAGCACACAATCCTCTTAAAGATTATTTTGGAGGTGAACTAGAAATCTGCTAGAGCAAGGATTAAAAGGTTAATTATTTAATAATTAGTCAGTTCTGGTAATCAACTTAATGAGGAAATTCCATTTATTTTGAGAAGGAAAAACAAGTTCTTTCTGGTTGAAAAAGGCTGTAGGAGTTTTGAGATTAATAAGTGGATCAAGATTTTATAAAAGCTGTGAACTTAAGGTTTCCTGCTTTTAAAATATTTTCTTAAATGATGTTAAAAGTATAAGTAACAGCAGATTATTTTAAAGTAATGCAATAGAAAATTATATTTTTAATAGAAAATATGACTGAGTGGAACGGTGTTGTTTAGTTCAGGTATGTGTACCTTGATAAGAGGTCATATTTGGATCATAGGATTCAGACACCACCATGATCTGAGGTGGTCAATTGTGGTTGAATAAAAACTATGCTATCTCCCAAAACTCAAATGCAGATACTGAGGGCAAAGTCAAGGATCATGTGATTGCTTTTTTTTTCCTCCTCAAATTAACTGCTTTTGGCTGTGCAGCTAGATATATTCGAAAGATTAATTTGTGTTAATTTTTTTTCCATTTCTCTCCCCTCAGCAAAGTCAATGGCAGGGTTGAAAGTCTAAAAGGAAGACCTCAATTCCTTCTAGCTTCCGTTTTCAAAGGCCAAACCCAAAGGAGTGCTCAAAGTATCCAACAAGGATGAGGAAAGTTGAAAGTCCCTTGCAGAAAGAAGCAGAGTGGCTTGGCAAAAGCGGGGGTTCATAGAAGTGCCTACTGCAGACTAGAAGAATATTCTCTTGGGCTGAATGGAGGAAAGGAGAGAGGTTGTAGGCCCTAGAGAAGTGGGGATCCTGACAGCATCTCACAGAGGGAGCAAGACCCCAGAATGTGCATCTAGGTGGTTAAGGCCCGAGACATTCTCACAGAATCTAGTGTCCTGGGACCATGAGGCATCAATGAGAAACTGGGCCTCAAGGAGCCACCAGGACAAGACAGTGACCATCTCTTTGGCAAACTGTGTGGGCAAATGACTATTCCCAACAAACTCACCTCCATTCTGCCCTCTGAACTTAGATACAAGCTGAGAAAAAGGGATGACCACTGAAACCCTGGGATTGTTTCCTGCCAGTTTGATGGGGGCTTAAATTTGAAATTGACTTCCAGGATAGACAGCTACGTTATTTCCTCTAGGTTTTATTTTGTGGACTGAGATTGAGCTTCTCTAAAGCTGCTTATAAGGATCACTTATCAGTTTTTGTAGTTTTCCACGGTGAAAACTGTAAAACTCTTTTGGGTATAGACAAAGTTTAAGAATTAGTCTCTATATGATTCAGTCCCTGAGTCAAAGTTTTGGTCACTGATGGAAGCAATGGTGAGAAAAATATTCACACACTATAGGAGGAGAACAGTGACCTAAGCATTTAGAAATACAACTAAAGTTAATTTTCTACATGCAAATTAAGTTATACTTACTATTGACTTTCATTAAATGTATCTATTAGAGTCCCAGAAAAGAACAAGTGAAATGTTCAAATTGAAGAACTTGAGGAGAGACTGCTGAGAAGGGCCTATTTACAAAGGGGCAGTAAGGGAAAGCAGGAAACGATGGTGCCATAACTTTGAGGCTAGTCACAATGGGAGGTCATTCCCATCCTTGGGCAGAAGGGGAAAGGGGAGCTGTTGGTTATTGGAACCCATAGGGTCGGGGAGGGAGAAGAGAGGATTTTATGACAAGGGTAACCTTTCAGGAGTTGTGACCTTCATTAGAGAGATGTAGTAAACCTGCTATGATTGGCAGGGAGGAAGCTGGGGAAATAAATAAATAAATAAATCTCAACCTCACTCTCCTTTTTCCTTTGCAATTTCTACTAGTGCCTTTCTTTGGCCAAGCCCAACAGAAACCTACATGGCAGGGAGCTGAATGATATAGTCCAATATGGGTCAGCCTCCCGGGGCACTGAGCAGAGAAGAGGGACACAATAAATTAAGTGGCACTGAGAATAACCACCACGTAACCATGTTGGGAGACAGTCATATCTCACCGTTGCATGATTAGATTGTAACTTTTTTTGGGGGGGGAGGGTTTATTTTTGCTGCTGCCAGCAACACAAAGCAGGAGTAATCAGCTTAAAATGAATTAGAACTAAGAAAAAGAAAGACTAGAGAATACATCTTCAATTCTACAAAACAAGTGACTTTGGATATTCACTTTCTCTCAAGTCCTTGATTTAATTATTTTATCAGGTGACCCATTTGCTTTTTTTTCTGGCAAAGTCATCAGGATCCATTTGTCATATTAATATTATAGACAGGTTTAGACATGGAGTGACTATACGGTCAGTCTCTTTGAAGGAAATCTAGTAGCATAGCAAGGTAAAGGACTGACATATGTAAGGCTTTCTGTGCTCCACAATCCAGAGAAGGTTGCAATACAGTGTTAAGTGGCAACCCACAGCATACTATTGGATCCCATGTGAATGGAGAACCCGGGAGCCTGGAGTGTGCAATACGCTGGCCCTGGGTGTTTTTTTTTGTTTTGTTTTGTTTTTGTTTTTTTTGGAGTTGAAGTCTCACTCTGTTGCCCAGGCTGGAGTTCAGTGGCACAATCATAGCTCACTGCAACCTTGAACTACTAAGAAGCTAGGGTATAGGCTATGCCACTATGCCTGGCTATTTTATTTAAATTTTTTTGTATAGAAATGGGGTCTTGCTATGTTGCCAAGGCTGCTCTCGAACTCCTGGCCTCAAGTAATCCTCCCCCCTTGGCCTCCCAAAACGTTAGGATTATAGGTGTAAGCTACAGCACCTAGCCCCTAGGAGCTTTTGGAGAGGCTGTATTCAACCCTCTGATGTTCCACTTATATCTATAAAGTGGGATTCTGTATTACTAAATTTATCTCTAAAATTTAGTAACTCTGCAATTTAGTAATTTCATGTGCCTTGAAAAGTAACCATAACAACGTAAATTTGTTTAATGTTCACTGTGTGCTAGATATTATACTAAGTGAATCAATCTTTCAGAATCAAAATACTTGGTCTAATTATCATTTTTATTTTAATGGATAAGGAAAGCAATACTCAGAAAGGTTAAATAATTTGCCTCTGTTTTCTCAACCCATAAGTGGGAAGCCTGGAAGTTGAACCCAGGAGTCTTTCTCTCCAAAGCCCACACTCTTAACCGCTAGTTTCCCACTGTTTATATGAAGGAAGAAGTAACTTTCGCCTTTATGCATTCAGCTAAACTTTAAGAGTGAAGCCATACTTTGTATGCCCATTGGCAGTGTGAATTCCTTGTGATAAAATATTTTAAAAATATAAGATACCATCCACATGTGGACCAGCGATGGCCATTAGCACTTTATCACTGTCAAGACCCATGATTTCAGTTGCAAAAGAGAGGCTGGGGCAACATTTGTCCAGGCTGGTCAGGTGTTCTGAGTTTCCATTTGGTTAGCCTGTAAATGAATGGGGTGTTACTGGAATGTGAAAGAATGCGTTTTCTGCTACTTGCCTATTCTCACTGAGGGAATGATGTATGTAAATTGTAATTCACTCGTTGTTCCCTGAAATATGGCCATACCTTCTACTTTCCTGACCTTTTCTGTAGTCTGTTTTCATTGGTCATTTGTCTTTTCTACACAAGGCAGGAAGGCCACTAACAAGGGATAAATTAAGTGGTCAGCTAATCAAATGAGAGCATAATGTAAAGGTCAAGATGTAGCAGCACATCGCAATAACTCACAGAATATGGGAACAGTCGAACAATGGATTCTTCCACAAGGAAGGGATTTAATTGACCAAGAGAAGTACATCCGTTGTAATCATCCCTTTGCCAGTATTGATGATGGTGGATACTTGAAGTATTTTTAATTCGGTCAAAGTTTTCTACAGAGATGGTTACCAAAATATAAGAGAAAAAATTGAACAGAGCTGCTAAAAGGTATTGAAATATCCCAAACATACTTCTTTTTCTTTTCTGGCTCCCTGTCTTAGGTCAATTCCCTGGAAGCACAGCCGGAGTTGAATCTTGTGCAAGTGATTTATTGAGGGTTTCAGGAAAAATCAGTAAGCAAGTGAGGAAAGCAGGCTAGGGCAGAAGAGAAGCTAAGCACAGACTGGCTTCAGCTGGAGTCTAGCTTCAGCCCAATCCCAAGGGGCTCTGGAGGAGCGATCACCACAGTTACTCCAACTGGAGGCAATGGGGCTGGGCTTTTGATCCCGTGTTGATTAGTCGTTGGCTGTGGGCTGCACCTGAGTTGGGATAGTGGGGTTTAAACTCCTGGGCATTTCCTGGCAAGATGGCTTCTGTAGGTCAAGGACAATTAGCCAGAGACGGGTGCAGCTGTGAGCCATTAGCAGCCAACACTCATAGGTGCTGGTGCAAGTGGATGGGTGACAGGCCTGGTAAAGGGGACCATTGAGGTCAGACACCAACAACATCTACTCCACTTTCAGGCTTCCTCATCACTTCTGCTATGATTTGAATATATGTGTCTCTCCAAAATTCATGTGTTGGAACCTCCCACCCAATGTGATGGTATGAAGAGGTGGGGCCTTTTGGGAAGTGATTAAGTAATGAGCACTCCACTCTCATAAATGGGATTCATGCTCTTATGAAAGAGGTAGAAGAGAATGCCCTAGTGCTGTTTTGCCCTTCCACCTTCATCAACTGAGGATGCCATAAGAAGGTGCCATTTGGAAGCAGAGAGTGGGCTTACACCACATGCCAAATCTATCTGAGACTTGATCTTGGGTTTCCAAGCCTCCAGAACGATGGAGAATAAATTTCTGTTGTTTATAAATTACCCAAAGATATTTTGTTATAGTAGCATGAGCTGACAAAGACAGCTTCCTTCCTGACTCATAGGGTCAGAGTAAAGCTCTGAAGTGCTTTAGCTCTTTACATGAAGTAAGAGTAAGGATTATTTGTAAAACCTTTTTCAGCATGTGTAGTATGTGCATGCTGAAAAAAGTTTCTTATTGTGAACCATATTCAAGAAAGTTTGAAAGTTAATCCTCCCATGGACGACTTATTAGAAAGACAGATTTTTCTTCTTCTCTATACAGAGGGTATAGAGACTGACCAAACTTTATTTAGGGGAGAATCTATCCTGATTGTTCCTACAGTTAAGCAGATGGCTGGAAATTCAAAGAACTGCAAGTCTTCGTTCTTTGCACATTCGCTGAGAAATTAAGTAAGACACAATGGATTTCTTCCCTAGTCCTCTCATTCCCTATCCATGCCCTGTGAACTTTCTACAAGATGGGTTCCTCTGCATGTAAAAGCCTCATCTTTAAAATGGGATGACTTAGGGACAGAGCTTCTCTACAATTCTTTCTCTCTTTTTAAAAACTCTGGTGGAGAAGAACGTTACAGTACTTTTACTCACTCTATGCTAGGGGACATGAATAACATCTGATTGGTAAATACTGGAAGAATAACCAGTCATGCTTATTTCAGCTTCATCCATTCTCCTTTCATTTAGAAATGTGCCTTTCTGCAGAGGACATGAGTTCTCTGTCCCATGCCAAATACTGTGGAGGGGCCTTCCCTACAGGGATCTGCTATTCAGATCAGTTTTGCCATGGCTGGGTGGGTATGTTTATGTCATTTTAATTCTAAGGTTCAGTATTAGCAACTCACTTGGCTAACAGAGTATTTATGATAAAATCTCTAACCAAACTAGGAATAGAGAAAGCCTTCTTTTCTTTTCTTTTCTTTTCTTTTCCCTCCCTCCCTTCTTTCTTTCTTTCTTTCTTTCTTTCTTTCTTTCTTTCTTTCTTTCTTTCTTTCTTTCTTTCTTTCTTTCTTTCTTTCTTTTCTTTCTTTCTTTCTTTTGCTTTCTTTCTTTCTTTCTCTCTCTCTTTCTTTCTTTCTTTCTTTCTTTCTCTCTCTCTTTCTCTTTCTTTCTTTCTTTCTTTCTTTCTTTCTTTCTTTCTTTCTTTCTTTCTTTCTTTCTTTCTTTTCTTTTCTTTCTTTCTTTCTTTCTTTCTTTCTTTCTTTCTGAGATGGAGTCTTGTTGTGTCACCCAGGTTGGAGTGCAGTGGCATAATATTGGTTTACTGTGACCTCTGTCTCCTGGGTTCAAGCGATTCTCCTGCCTCAGCCTCCAGAATAGCTGGGATTATAGGTGCCTGTCACCACACCTGGCTAATTTTTGTATTTTTAGTGAAGACAGGGTTTCACCATGCTGGCCAGGTTGGGCTTGAACTCCTGACCTCAGGTGATCAGCCTGCCTTGGCCTCCCAAAGTGCTAGGATTACAGGCGTGAGCCACCGCACCTGGCCCGAAAAAGCTTGCTAACCCAACCAAGGGCCACTGTGAAAACTTAGATCAAAAATCATAATAAATGGTAGAATGTTGAAAGCTTTCCTTCTGAGATCAGGAGAAGGACAAGGATGACTACTATAACTACTTCTGTTCAACATTTTACTGGAGGAGCTAGATAGTGCAGTGAGTCAGGAAACAAAACAAAATAAAACAAAAAAATCAAAGATTACTTATTGTAGAGGCGGAATTAAAACTATCATTCAAGATGAAATAATTGTGTAAAAATGCAAGAGTTTTTGAATAGGTTATTAAAATTAGTATATATATTTAGCAAAGTTCTTCATATTAACTCAGTAAACTGAAGTCAATAGCATTCTGTATACCATGAATGATCAGTTAGACAATGGAATTTCAAAGAATTTTATACTTTATAATAACTGCAAAGTTATCAAGTATACAGGAATCAACAAAAATGAAGTATAAGCCATTCATCAAGAAAATGATGATGCTACTAAAAGGGATTCTAACTAAAAGGAGGATGTTTCATGTAGTTATAAAGAAAGATATTGATCCCTTTCAAATGTATTCATAGATTTATAGTACATACAATTTACATTTAATTTTTTTAAGGATGACTGGTCAACAGATTCTACAATTTATTTGGATAAGCAAAGGGATCCTGAAATATAAAACCACTCTAGAAGAACAAGACTTGTCTTATTGACTTTCAATAAAGACAGTTTAATATTCATGCAGTAACAGATTAAAAGACCAGTTGAACTAAATAGGAAGCTGAGAGACAAAGCCAGGGTATGTAGAAATTCAACTTTGTAATAAAGTTTAATATGTGAACACTCCTAAGGAGAGACAGGTTTAAAAATTCTCACAAAACAATTTTCAAAAAGCAAGCAGGCAAACAGAAGCTGGGAACATTTCAATAGGACAGATAACGTAGGGTATATTCATATAATGGAATGCTATACAGCAGTAAAAATAAATTAACTACAGAAATAGATACTAAGACAGATGAATCTTTAAAACATCATGTTACTTCTTTGGAAGTCATAAGAAATATATTTTGCATGATTTCACTTATATTAAAATTCAAAACCAGGCAGAATGAAGCAATACCTTGTTTAGGCTTATATCATCAGTAATAAAATCTTAAAGAAAAATAAAGGAGGCCGGGCGCGTTGGCTCAAGCCTGTAATCCCAGCACTTTGGGAGGCCGAGACGGGCGGATCATGAGGTCAGGAGATCGAGACCATCCTGGCTAATACGGTGAAACCCCGTCTCTACTAAAAAATACAAAAAACTAGCCGGGCGAAGTGGCGGGTGCCTGTAGTCCCAGCTACTTGGGAGGCTGAGGCAGGAGATTGGCGTGAACCCGAGAGGAGGAGCTTGCAGTGAGCTGAGATCCGGCCACTGCACTCCAGCCTGGGTGACAGAGCAAGACTCCGTCTCAAAAAAAAAAAAAAAAAAAAAAAAAAAAAAAAAAAAAAAAAAAAAAGAAAAATAAAGGAATGATTGTCACAAAATTCAGAGTAGTGGTTTCCTCTGTGTGGCATGAGGCTAGTAGTAGGGTGAAAGGAGGAAGCTTCTGGTTTATGGGGAATGTTCCATTTCTTAAGCCAGGTGTTGGGTACATGGGTATTCATTTTCTTATTTTTCAAACTGTACGTATGCATATTACATATTCTTTCTATGTATAATATATTTCAAAATAAGCATAACCGTGGATCATAGCAGGATTTGAAATGTGGAAAAAGACACAACAGGCAACAGATGACATTTGGGAATGTAGAGGAGCTAAGCATAGCACCCTTTTGCTGCTGGGATTGTGAACTGTAACTTGCAGTAGCTCAGCTCAGCGTCACCACTTAGCTCTTCCTAGCGGATCTAACTCTTTCATAATAGATGATGGATATATATCTTGACAAGAATGGGGAATCCGTGGGTTTGATTCTACAGGAATATCAACCATGGAAAGAGCAATAGGAACACCATATGGGCTTTGCAAAAAACTCAAGATGAAGCCATAAAGGGTCAAACCCAACTGTAGCGCTCTTATAGCAAGAATGGAGCCAATGTATATTCTGACATCTTTAGAAGTTAAAATACATCCTGGGTTGCTGGGTGGTGAAGGCAGTAAGTCATACCTAAAGTTTAGCTCTGAATTGTGTCATAAGTCATTTTTATTATCAATAACTGCAATGCCCATTTTCTACTCATTTAAATTTTGAATAAATTTCGTTGGCTTAAAAGTTTCCTCAGTGATATGTCCCTGTGCACTGATATCCTGAAATGCTTTCTTGCATGGAAGAGGAAAGGGTAGCATTTCACTTAGAGGTATTATGAATAGTTATTAGGAATCAGCTTAGTATTCAACTTCTCTGCCAAATATTCTTGTGAAGGAGTGGGTTTCATTACATCTGACTGCCCATGGGCAAAATGTCATTGGTCTTCCTTGTCATTGTTAAGAGAGTGTTGAGACCTGCTGGGTTGGAATTATACAGAGGATAGAGGAACACCACCAGGCTGCTTGGAAAAATACCTGAGCACTTAAATAACCCTCAAGAGGTGATGTCAGCAAGTGAGACTAAATCTTACTAAGCAATTGAAAACATGCTGAAGGAATTCTGGAAAGGATTATGGCTATTACACAGCGCCCTTGTGCAAGTCATGGCTGTTAACTAAACACGAAAGACCAAACTGTCAGGCAGCCAACCTTTTCCTTATCTGCTTGTTTTCCAATTTCTCTCAAATGCACCTTGAAAACTGTGGTACTAAACTGAGAACAGCACAATGGTTGCTTGAAGTCGGTGTTTCTGAAGCCTTCCATTCTTTCTTGCATGGGAGGAATGGATACCAGCTGTGTGCCTGGAGGCGAGGCCGTCATGGCAAATCCTTCCTTGCTCGCCTCGAAGGATGGCGAGAGTTCTGTTTCCTGAGAATTACCAGTAACTGACAAATCCTGCTGGACTCTGGGTATGGATGGGAAAGTTCAGAAGCCATGTGTAAACAGTTGGCACATTGGAAATATTTGCTAAGGAAAGAGCATTCTGAAGAAGTAAGAAGTTTGTGTACTTTATTTTCCGGGACCCAGGCCAGGCCTGTGGAAGACTGATCATAGAAAAAGAATTATGAAATACTTAGGAACTAGGAAGTGGAATCGTGTCTATTTTCATTTCCTGAGGCCAGGAGTTCAGGCTACTCACTGCCTCTCAGAAATTAGTTTGCACAGAGAGCCAAATCATGAATGAACTCCCATTCACAATAGCTTCAAAGAGAATAAAAAACCTAGGAATCCAACTTACAAGGGATTTAAAGGACCTCTTCAAGGAGAACTACAAACCACTGCTCAGTGAAATAAAAGAGGACACAAACAAATGGAAGAACATTCCATGCTCATGGATGGGAAGAATCAATATCATGAAAATGGCCACACTGCCCAAGGTAATTTATAGATTCAATGCCATCCCCATCAAGCTACCAATGAGTTTCTTCACAGAATTGGAAAAAACTGCTTTAAAGTTCATATGGAACTAAAAAAGAACCCACATTGCCAAGACAATCCTAAGTCAAAAGAACAAAGCTGGTGGCATCATGCTACCTGACTTAAAGCTATACTACAAGGCTATGGTAACCAAAACAGCATGGTACTGTTACCAAAATAGAGATATAGACCAATGGAATAGAACAGAGCCCTCAGAAATAATACCACACATCTACAGCCATCTGATCTTTGACAAACCTGACAATAACAAGAAATGGGGAAAGGATTCCCTATTTAATAAATGGTGCTGGGAAAATTGGCTAGCCATAAGCAGAAAGCTGAAACTGGATCCTTTCCTTACTCCTTATACGAAAATTAATTCAAGATGGATTAGAGACTTAAATGTTAGACCTAATACCATAAAAACCCTAGAAGAAAACCTAGATAATACCATTCAGGACATACGCATGGGCAAGGACTTCATGTCTAAAACACCAAAAGCAATGGCAACAAAAGCCAAAATTGACAAATGGGATCTAATTAAACTAAAGAGCTTCTGCACAGCAAAAGAAACTACCATCAGAGTGAACAGGCAACCTACAGAATGGGAGAACATTTTTGCAATCTACTCATCTGACAAAGGGCTAATATCCAGAACCTACAAAGAACTCAAACAAATTTATAAGAAAAAACAAACAACCCCATCAAAAAGTGGGCAAAGGATATGAACAGACATTTCTCAAAAGAAGATATTCATACAGCCAACAGACACATGAAAAAATGCTTGTCATCACTGGCCATCAGAGAAATGCAAATCAAAACCACCATGAGATACCATCTCACACCAGTTAGAATGGCAATCATTAAAAAGTCAGGAAACAACAGGTGCTGGAGAGGATATGGAGAAATAGGAACACTTTTACACTGTTGGTGGGATTGTAAACTAGTTCAACCATTGTGGAAAACACTATGGTGATTCCTTAAGGATCTAGAACTAGAAATACCATTTGACCCAGCCATCCCATTACTGGATATATACCCAAAGGATTATAAATCATGCTGCTATAAAGACACATGCACATGTATGTTTATTGAAGCACTATTCACAATAGCAAAGACTTGGAATCAACCCAAATGTCCATCAGTGACAGACTGGATTAAGAAAAATGTGGCACATATACACCATGGAATATTATGCAGCCATAAAAAAGGGTGAGTTCATGTCCTTTGTAGGGACATGGATGCAGCTGGAAACCATCATTCTCAGCAAACTATCGCAAGAACAGAAAACCAAACACCGCATGTTCTCACTCATAGGTGGGAACTGAACAATGAGATCACTTGGACACGGGAAGGGGAACATCACACACCAGGGCCTATTGTGGGGAGGGGGGAGGGGGGAGGGATGGCATTGGGAGTTATACCTGATGTAAATGACGAGTTGATGGGTGCTGATGAGTTGATGGGTGCAGCACACCAACGTGGCACATGTATACATGTGTAACTAACCTGCACGTTGTGTACATGTACCCTAGAACTTAAAGTATAATAAAAAAAAAGAAAAAAAAGAAATTAGTTTGCAAAACACAAATGCATGTCTGTTTATCTCTCTTTCCTATGTTCTTGTCAAAGTCATTGTGAAACTATTTTCTATTTGTTAAGAAAAGTAAAAGCTGGTTAATGATTTGTAGTTTTGAATACAAAAAGAAGGTTGACAAATCTATATATAAGCTTCTTACCCTTTATATTCCAGACTTTTTTTGCTCAAATGGCATATTTATTGATATAGTATCATGCTGTTCTATATCTACTTTTTATTTATAAATAAGTTATCTTTACAAAATTATCCAATTTTGATGCTAGTGAGATAAAATGTACCCATACATTTATTAGCAGACAATATCCTATGGATTGTTATCCATATATACATGCAACTGGATATACATTCTTCAGATAACACTGTATTGTAATTTTCCATGTTGCTGCATAGTTTTCACAGCCATCGCTTAAAATAGATTATTAAAAATACAAGTTGTTTAAAGAAAATATTGGCAATGGAGACAATTGGCAATTTTTTAAAAAAAGAAATGTTGCCCAGGCTTGTCTGAAACTCCTGGCCTCAGGTGATCTTCCCTAGCTGGCCTTTTGAGTAGCCAGGACTACTGGTAATTTTTAAGAATTGTTAGTTATCTGAACATATCTGTACATTTTGCTTGAGTCTATTGCCTATCCATACTCTAAAAATACCATGCAATTTAGTATCTTGCTTTTGGTACTTAACCTGAGAAATTTTCTGTTATTACATAATTATCATAGCCCTAATTTTAATGGTTGTATTATATTCCCTTTAGTAGATTTACCAACAATATATTTAAGCATTCTTTGTTGACATTTAGAATATTTCTTCTAAATTGCTGCTATAAAAAAGTGATCATAAACATCTTCCTGTATGTAGCTTTTTCTTAAATTGGATTGCATCTCTAGGATATTACCAGGTCAAAGGCTAATCAGTTTTCTGGCTGCAGATGAGTATTATTGCCACATGGCTTTCCAAAAGTATTGCACCAATTTACACAGCTACAAACATTGCACAATAGAGTTAGCTTCATATAATTCTCAACCTAATAATTATGAATTTAATAGCCCTGTTTTAATTTTATTAAATTAATAATGAAATTAATTTCTTAATGTGTTTCTGACTGCTTTGCCCATTTTGAGAATTATCAGTATACATAGTTTACGTTTTCCTATTTCACTTTTAGAGTAGTGTTTATCTGATTATGTTATATTAGATTTTGGTATAAGATTTGTCATGGATATTACTTTTCCTCAGACTTCTTGCATTTTATTTTTTTTGACATACTATAGTTGTTATTTTTGGCAAATGATCAGTGTTTTCCTTTGTGATTTCTGTTACTTGGAAAGTCATTTCCTCTCCAAAGAATTGGTAAATATTCAATGCTATACTCCTCTAGATATTTTATGACTTAAATAAAAGCAACTTTTCAAAGTGAAAACTTTGTGGAATGCTTACAATAAACAGATATGCAAAAAGAAAATAAAAACAATAAAATAATCAGAAATGCTGCTTTCCAGAGAAAACAATATGTAACATTTTGGTATATATCCTCTTAGAGACTATTTACACGGTAAATGTATAAAGATCAATATATAATTATACACATTTTACAAAAATGGTAATGCATACACAGCATGCCCTATTTTGTAAGCTACATTTTTTTTCCTAAATTAAAGAAAATGTAACCTAAATATCAGTGACAATAGATGTTTCTTGGAATTTCAAATGGCTACATGGCAGTCTGTTACATAGAAGTCCAGTAACGTATTTAACCATTCCTTCAGCATTGGGCATGTAGGTTTTCTTCTATTACAAACAAATTGGAACTGAATTGTCGTGTACAAACATTTTTCACTCTGGTCCAATTCCCAGCAGGATGACACCTGGGATCAAAACATTTTTAAAAATTGTACTACTTTCAACTTGAGTCAGTTAAGTTGGACAGTGCCCTTTTCCTTTTTTTTTTTCCTTTTATGTTTTGTTTTTTTGGAGACAGGGTCTGGCTCTGTTGCGCAGGCTGGAGTGCAATGGCATCATCTTGGCTCACTGCAACCTCTGCTTCCTGGGCTTAAGCAATCCTCCCGCATCAGCCCTCCAAGCAGCTGGCACCACAGGCATGCACCACCATAACCGGCTAATTTTTAAATTTATTTTTGTGGAATTTTTGTTTTTGTGGAAGATGGGGTTTCGCTATGTTGCACATGCTGGTGTTGAATGGCTGGGCTCCAGTGATCTGCTTTCCTTGGCCTCCCAAAGTGCTGGGATTACAGGCATGAACCACTGTGCCTGATCCCTTCTTCTATATTTATATAATTCTCATTAATTTTTATCAGTCAGATAGGTAAAAGACAATGATGTCTCATTACTTAAATTTTTATTCTTAGAAGTTGCATTTTTTGGAGATGTATTACCCATTTGTATTTCTACTTTTGTTCATGTCCTTAGCCCATTAAGTTTTCCCTCTCAGTTTTACATCTTTGTATAATTTGGTTTGTAATTTAAAATCTGAGACAGAATGCATCCCCCTACCCCCACCCCCTTCTAGCAGAGTATATTGCCTTATAATCAGTTCTTAATCTTAGGATTAAGTGGAAAAAAAACTATTCTTCAAGCACAGAACTTGAAGCACAGAATTCCTGCCTTCTGCATATATAAGGAAACCACTCCCCTTTTATTCTGAGTATGGAATTATAATTTCTTTTAAATTGCATGAGATTATGGTAACTGTTATCAAATAAAAGTAAAGCTACATTACAGTGTAGGGAGTGGCTTTCCCCTAAAAGGGATATTATATTTTTATTTTAATCACATGAGGAGGAGAGATAGCTCAGAGTCCCAGAAACCAGAATTGAGAGAGGGGATCAAAGTGGGAAGCAGAGGAGGTAGATGGCTCTTGAGCACTAAGATGTCAAGACTATAAGTTGCATGTATAAAAATGCCCCGGGTAGGTGGAGAGAAGACAGTGATTATACCTGAACATGGAAGTTCCCAGGGCTGGTGCTAGGTCAGTGGGAAGGATGCCTGGAATGCCTGAAGCCCTTAGGCAGGTGCAAACACTCTGCCTTGGGAGGAACATTGAGGGTCAAATTGGAAGTGTGGAACTAGAGACTGCTAATTGCCTCCCAATATGCCGAATAATTGAACTACCAATTTATGACTGAGCAGATAGCCATCCATAAGAAAGACTGTATTCTCCAAGTTCCCTTGCTGCTGTTTATGCTCATGTGACTAACATCTGATTAAAAAGGATGCAATGCAGAAGGGATATGCATCCCTTCTGGGAAATGCCCAGAATGAGAGAGTGAGAATGCCCAGAATGAGAGATGGCCAGAATGAGAGAATGAGAATCAGAGAAGAATGAGAGAAGAATGAGAATATGCCCCTTTCTCCTTTTTGCTGCCCACAATGTGGATTTGGTGGTTGGACCACATAGTGGCCACGGTTAAAGTCCTGCGCGGTTTCCCTTTATTGGGCCAGAACAACCATCCTCCTGCTGTTCAAAGTGTTGACTGCTAATGGCTCACAGCTGTCCCTTTTCTAGGGAATCTATTTTTTTTGGAAGGAGAACAGGAATTGTAAGGTTTCTATCTTGGACTGTAAGCTGGAAACCATGTATTGAGGATAGTATACAATAAAGTAGGAGGAAGCTCTTTCTCTGCTGATTGTGGACTGTCTGCCTCTGGATTTTTTGTATGTAAAGTGCCTTGGAAGTAGTTGAAAACACAGGAATAATGATCACAGCTGATGGATTTCACTTGTTTCTGAGAGAAGGAAACAAAATTATTTCTTGTTCTTGCCAGGAATTGTAGGCTCTATTTAGCAGAGGATTTTCCTGAGGGTGTCACCTAATAGATGCTTTCAGCAGGCAGAAATTTGACCACCTGACCAGGCATTCAGTATAGGGATTAAGCATGGGCTTCCATGCTCACAGTTAGAATCCTGGTGATGCAAGATTTTTCTTGGCCACTTTGCCAACTGGGGACCTCCATGACTGGCCACTCTCCCTGACCTGAGCCTCGCTTGGCCATGCGCCTGCCGCTGCAGGTACCCCCGCTACTTGGCCCATTCATGCTATAGCTTGTACCCGCACTAGGGGGGTTCCCGAGTGTATTCATCCATTTTCTCACTGCTGATAAATACATACCTGAGACTAGGTAATTTATAAAGAAAAGAGGTTTAATGGACTCACAGTTCCATGTGGCTGGGGAGGCCTCACAATCATGGTGGAAGGTGAGAGGCATGTCTTACATAGCAGCAGACAAGAGAGAATGAGAGCCAAGTGAAAGGAGAAACCCCTTATAAAACAACTGAATGTTATTCACTACCATGAGAACAATATGGGCGAAACTGCCCCCGTCATTCAGTTATCTCCAACTGGGTCTCTCCCACAACATGTGGGAATTATGGGAGCTATAATTCAAGATGAGATTTCGGTAGGGACACAGCCAAACTATATCAGTGAGCTCTTGTCCTGCCTCCAAGAAGAATGAGGATACACTGACAATTTGAAGGTTGAAGATGGGCAGAGAAGAATTTTATTGAGTAACGTAACAGCTATAAGTGGAGAGGGGACTTGGGGGAGGGTGGTCCCTCACCCCCACAGTTGGGTGGTTTCTCTCTTCTAGTGTGGCTGGGTCCAGGGCTTTTTATGGACTCAGAAAGGGGAGTGTGTGCTGATTGGCTTGTGAGTGTGCAAAAAAGGTTAAAGCGAAGACACCACTCAAAGGTGGGCACAACAGTGTAGAAAACCAGTTAGGAAAGGGTAGGTATATGTAAAATAGGTGAAGGGTGCGGACCAATCAGAGGAAAGTGCAGCAAATGGGAAGACAGGTTCTCAAGCTGGTCTGTGGATTTACCTGGGACTTGAAGCTAGGCTTTAAACTGCCTTTGGCTTGAAGGTCGGGGTTTCAATGGGGACCCGCTCCTAAATGCTTAGGCATTTGTCTGCCTCCTGCCACCATCACTGGCTCCATTGCTTACTCTCTTGGTGACTTTGACATTTTTTACTTGTAAAATAGTCCAAATATTACCTGCCAACACAGGGTTGTTATTATAGAATTCAATATGTAAAACATATAATGCCTGGTAGCTATAGGTGGGTATAAATAGTAAAAGTAAAGCCATTTTCCATAAGAATACATTCTTTCTCAGCTTTAAGAAAGGAAGATAATGAGATATTTGAAAACTTTTCAGAAAACCCATTCTAAACTATTTCATTTAGATCAAGAGATCCATTAGATTTTCTGACAGGTCTTCCCATGGAAGCTTTTTCATGGAAGAAAGGAAACTGGAACTTAAATCTATTATCTTCATGGTTTGCTGAACCCTGATGAGCTACTTAAAGAGCATCTGAAGTCACCAAGCATTTCTGTTGCCCTCTGAATAGCTTCATGGCCTCCATATGAAGCTACGACTCTCAGTCAAAATGAAAATCTACACCAAAAGCAAGAGCTGCTGAAATTCTCAAGCTTGACTGGACAAATTGAATTCCAAAGAAGAGTAACTATTGCTTGGGACAAGAAGATTCAAACAGTCCAATGAGGCCACAGGGAGAGGAGATAGTGCAATGCAGGGACAGGCATTAGGGCAATAGAGGTAGGTGGCATGAAGATCTGAGTCCCCTCTCTATGACATTTGCTCTGGACTCGCTGGAGTCCCATCCTGATTATATCATTTTCATTTTACATAAAGTTGTGCTGTGCCTGCTGAATCTTATGATTTGGTGGATATGACGATACCCAGCTCATGATGGGGAGCTCTAAGCACAGAGTCATTTGTGGCTGTTTTTCAACACAATGGCTATTTTTCGAATGAAGAGTTCTTTGCTAAAGGCCTTGCTCTGGAGCCCTTGAGGCATGTGCTGAACTTTCCTGCTGAGGCTTGCCAGAGACTCCCTGGCACGTCTTATCCACTAGGGATGCCTTCATCAACACTGCACATGGCCTGTGTGTGGCAGTTTGTACCAGTCTGGATTTGCTGTAGATTCTTCCCTGGTTCTGGCCACCTTTGAAACTGCCAGGCTTATAAGTCACCAAATGTAACCAACACTCTGAGTGCCTGTCCCATACATACTTGGTGTGACTACCCACCACACACAAATAGCTGCTTATTGTGAGTACCTGTGGCTCTCTGCAGGAGAGCTTTTTATGTAGCCCCTGCACCATGAAGTCCAACATTAATGTCCCTAGAAGAAGCCCACAAGCAATTGCAGATGGGTTCTTTCCTGCTTCGGGGTAATTCTGAGCTGTGTTCTACACTGTCTTCCAGAGTTCTCCAGTGGGATTAAGCCTCAGCTGTCCACCATGGTAATCTGCTTAATAACACACCCCTTATTGGATTTCTTCCCTTTCCTATCTCACATCCTAGGATCCTCTTTCTTTTCTTTTTTCTTTTTTAGTTGATTCTAGTTTTTTTTTTTTAAGCAAATGAGACCATGCCAGACATACTACTCTGCACATTGATTATTTCACTTAACAGTATTTCTTGGATATCTTTCAAAGTCATACTTAAGCTGTCATATTTTTTTCCTTTTTCTAGTTTTATTTTAGGTTCAGGGGATACATGTGCAGGTTTGTTACATAGGTAAATTACGTGTTGCTGAGGTTTGGTGTACAAATCAATGCTGACATTAATGCTGGTTTTCCCAGTGCAGAGGCTATGAATGCCCCCCCAGCTAGGACACCATCACCAAGCTAATAAGCACAGTTCCCGATACGTAGCCTTCCAACCCATCTGCCTCCCAACCTCCCACCTCAAGCAGTTCTTGGTGTCTACTGTTCCCATCTTTGTGTCCATGTGTATTCAATGTTTAGCTCCCACTTATAAGTTGAGAATATGTGGTATTTGGTGTTCGGTTCCTGCGTATACACTACTGGTACTCATATCCTTCTCTCAGACTCTGCTGCGGGGGAACACAACCTAAGACATCCAATAAATGAATAAAAGCAGTATTCCCATGTGCAGTAAGTGCTGCTTCACAATCCACAGAGGCCCAGATAACACTATGCCTCTTTCTTACTGGTAGAAGGTGCAAACTATAGCAACTAACTCTTTACCTTAGAAGAGATATCCCAGCATAACTCAGACTACTGTATATCTTAAAATCTTCATTGATGTGGCATGTCTCCAAGACTACCCTACTCTAGCACATAGGTGATTTCTAGGGCATCTTGCTCCATGGGTCCAATGAACACATTGTCATTAATACAGTGGACCAGCATAAGGTTTGGTGGAATGTCAAGAAGATCAAGGTCCCTGCAGATTCAATTATGATGGAGAACATGAGTTCACATAGCCCCATGGCAAGATAGTAAATGTGTACTCTTCTGCCATGTAAGGCTAAGGCAGCTTGGCTGCCTTTGATTCTGCTCATTGTTGTGAATTGAAAATGCTCCCCATATTGGAAGTCACATACCAAGTGCCAGAAGCCGTGTTGCCCTCTCTAGAGAAAATACCACATTTACCAGAGCAGTTGTGATGGAGACAACTACCTGGGTTCATTTCTAGTAATTCCCCATAATCTGCCACAATTCATCTTGTTTGTAGAGAGCTCAGTTGAGTTGAACAGGGATATGATGAGAGGCTGGTGGTGAGATATTACTTCTCATTTTATTATCCGAGTTGGGCAGGGCAAGTAGTTTCAGTTACTTCTAGCTGGCCTTTCCTACCGTGATGGCTCTTAATCCACAAATCACAAAACAATTGTGAGCTGCTAAATATTCCTATTCCAATTATACACTCATAACTCGGGAAAATAACCCTTTTGTAATAAATGCGAGATGAAATTAGGATATATATTCATTTAACATTATCCAGTCATTTAACACTGGACCTCCAAAACCTCCTCCTACTCTGACCAGAGCACAATAGCATTTTAGTTTTCCATTATTAGTGTTAGCTCAGACTCTGTATTTAAAGTCTCTGTACTTAAAGACTCTATCTTTAAAGTCTGGGTGCTCCCTTTCCTCAGTATACAGTTATTATGGCAAATGACTGCAAAACCTTTGGAGAAAATATTCCAGGAATATTGACCATTATATTTGTAGCTACACTGAGAGATCCTTCCTTAAGAGGGCCTGCTGTCTTCTACAGTCAGTGGGTTCTGAATCTGCAAACTGGATTAGATCTAGGGGAGGGATTCATTTTTTCCATTCTCATGGCTGTTGTTGGTCTTCTGCTCTGCAGTCTTCTCTCTCTCTCTCTTGACAAAGTCTCACTCTGTGCCCAAGCTGGAGTGCAGTGGTGGGATCTTGGCTCACCGCAACCTCCAGCTCCCAGGTTCAACAAATTCTCCTGCCTCAGCCTCCCAAGTAGCTAGGACTACAGGCATGCACCATCATGCCCGGCTAATTTTTGTATTTGTAGTAGAGAGGGGGTTTCACTATGTTAGCCAGGTTGGTCTTGAACTCCCTGACCTTGTGATCTGCCTGCCTTGGCCTCCCAAAGTGATGAGATTACAGGCGTGAGCCACTGCGTCCAGCCTCTCTCTGTCTTTAATCATACAAAGTGAACAACACAATAGTCAGCCACCTATCTCAGTCCTAGGCAAACCATAATCTAGTAGCCATTGGGTCACAACCCCTGATGACCACCTGGTCCCTGCCTCTCCAGAGTCCCACCATCTCCAAGTGTCAATGGGGATGGTGCGACTCTGGACACTCGTATGAGTTCATAGAAAGAAATCCTCCTCTCTTCTGGCAAGAGAGAGAGGGCTGCTTCTGCCATCCCAGAGGGTTAAGGGTACTCTAAGAAGTCAGGATTCCAGGGCTTTCCATTTAAATGATGGGCCAATTGTGTCTTAACCAAGGTATACAATAGCCATCATAAATAATTGCATTACTCAGGACCCATAGGCTAGACATATGAGGCTACTATGAGTGTTTCAAAGTCATGGATCCAGTTGTTTGAAGAGCGGTTAAGTGCCTCAAATGAGAATTTGAGGGAAATGTTTGTAACTTCTCATTTTTCTGAGATTTAACCACTGTCTCCATCCTAGTTCTATGGGATCGTCCTCTCTCTCAATACACACAGCTGTTTGTGGCCACCATCACCGCTATGCCATGATGTCCTTAGATGTGAGGATATGACTAAACATGGACGAATCTCTTCCCTGTGGTTCAATAAGATAGGTGTATAGTTTTCCTAATGGAAATCAGATTTTTAGAGGACTGATATAGTTTGATTATTTGTTCCTTCCAAATCTCATGTTGGAATTTGATTCCGGATGGTGGAGGTAGGGCCTGACGGGAGGTGTTTGGGTTATAGGAGTGGATCCTTCATGAATGGCTTGGTGTGTTCCTCAAAGTCGTAAGTGAGTTCTCACTCCATTAGTTCCTGTGAGAACTGGTTGTTAAAAAGAGCCGAGCACCTCCCTCCCCTCTCTTTCTTGCTTCCTAAGATAAGGGCCTTCTACATACCAGGTACTATGCTCTGATTTTACCTATGTTATTACATTTGCTCCTTCCAAAATCTTGTTGGATGATTACTTTTGTTCTTATTTTATAGATGAGGACAGGAAAACTCAGAGAGTTTTAATTATTTGCCTAAAGTCACACAGCTAGTCATGAAGAGCCAGGATTGGATCTCTTCAGCTTTATACATTTCTTCTACTATCTCAAGACTTAAAACATAAAAATAATAGCTATTCTCATGCATGTAAGCATATGTGTCACTACACTGAAAGTCCTTTTCCAGCTCTACTATTATTTAACTATGTGAGCTTCTGAATACCTCAACTATCTTATCTAACGAAACAAAGCAAAACAAAAAAAGCCTAGAAAGTATGGGTTCTGAGGCTTTGTAACATTCCCTCTGATCTTGAGTTGTTAGAATGCTGGACTCTATAACTTCCTAAGGGAAGCAATCACGGTGAGCAGCAAGCACAGGTATCAGGCTGGAACATGGTCATGCAACGGTGATGGCCTTGCTTTTAATGTTTGGGATCTTGGCTTCAATCCTGAACTTTTGTTTGGGATTTGTTTTGTTGGAGCTTTATCACCGTGTATTCTGAGTATATTTTTTTCACCTTATGAGAGGCAAGATAATACACAGTTTAAGGATATAAGTTTTATAGTCAAACAGGATGGGATTCCATTACTGGCTCTTTCATTTGTTAGTTGTCTAAATTTGGACACATTAATCTCTTGCTTTCCTCATCTATTAAAGAAGAAAGGAGATCAGTACTTCCTTTATAACCTAATATAAAAATCACATGAACTAATATCTGTGAAACACCTACCACAGTTCTGGCACATAGAATGATAAATAGTAACCATTATTGTATTTATCATTATTATTACTGACTTTGGGAATGTGGGAGTTAAGAGGCCAGCCTTTTAACAGACACCTTCCACTTTGGGTCACTCATAGAAGTCACAAAGGGACTATATAAATCAGTATCATCTACATGGGGATTGAAAATTAAGGATGATTTTGACATTACTAAAATGTGAAAGAATTTTTGCTGATACAGTAGGTGTGACATTTCTATTGCTCAGAAACAGAAGTGTTCTTGGGAAGTAAGCAAAAGGATCCTGGCAGAATTCTAACATTTCCTCATTTGGAGAGCTGAGGGCAGATCATTCAGCATACAGCAAAGACTCAATGCTTGAATTCTCTTTCCTTGGTGAAAAAAGCAGTCTTTAAAAGCAGCAGCACTGGTAGACCCCAGAAGATGTGAAACAAACCCAGCAGACAGCGGGCAGTATGAATGAGCTGGCCCTAATACGGGGGCAATAGAACTAAGGACACTGAGTTCAGCCATGACTTGGGTCTGGGGGGCAGCCAGAACAACATGAAATCTGCTTTAACACATACCAAGATGCATGGTCCAGAGATTAATATGCATTCTTGAATAAGAGAACAGAATAAATGTAGAAGCAACAAAGATATAATAGAAAAACGAAACCTTCCCTAAAATGAAGAAACACTTAAATCCAAACAAAATGTTGCCACATGCAAAGGCAAAAAAAGGTTTTCTCTGTATCAGAAGACATCTCCAGATACTATGCAAATATCATTCTTGCAGACAGAGACTCCATCTATCTGAGCTATCATAACATTTCAAGAATGGTATCGCAGTACAAAACAACAGGCTGGGCACGGTGCCTCAGGCCTGTAATCCCAGCACTTCGAAAGCCCAAGGTGGGTGGATCATCTGAGGTCAGGATTTCAAGACTAGCCTGGCCAACATGGTGAAATCTCATCTCTACTAAAAATATAAAATTAGCCGGGTGTAGTGGTACACACTTGTAGTCCCAGCTACTCGGGAGGCTGAGGCAGGAGAATCGCTCAAACCTAGGAGGTGGAGGTTGCAGTGAGCCGAGATCACACCGTTGCACTTCAGCCTGGGAGACAAGAATGAAACTGTCTCAAAAACAAAAAACAAAAAACAAACCAACACAACAACAGAAATTGAGGACTGAAACCAATTAAAAATAGAATACATATGAATAACTGAAAATATGTAAAATAATATAAAATTTTAAAAGAATGATTGAAAGAAAAGATAATATGATATAAACAATAATTCTGACAAAAATATATATTAGGTTTGAAATCACATGGTACATCAATAATAGCCAGGACATAAGTGAAGAGGATGAGAAAAAGTAAAAGCAGGCTAATTTCTTCATTTTGCATACATGGAAATGATAGTTCTTTTTCCTTGAATAGTTAATGGACTGTGAACAGTAGAAAAACAAAGCATTTTTATATCTTATAAACTTCTCTAGAAAAAGAAAGACAAGTAAACATAATCTGTATAGCAAAAGAAAGATAAGGCAATAGCAGGGAAGCATAAAAATAAAACATCAGTACAACTATTGTATATGTCAATTAAAAACACACAAAACCCCTCAAAACCAAAACAGTGAGCAATGTGATACAAATTTGGGTCAAAATAAAATCTACAGTAATGCTATGGTTTGAATGTCTGTCCCTTCCAAAACTCAGGTTAAATTTGATCCCCAGTGTGGCAGTATTGAGAGGTGGGATCACGAGGGCTCTGTCCTTATGAATGGATTAATCTAGTCATAGATGAATGAATTGATTGGTTATTTTGGAAGTGGAACTTCATAAGAAGAGGAAGAGAGACCTGAGCTAGCATATGAGCACACTCAGCCCCCTGGCCATGTGACCAGTAAGGAGGCCCTCACCAGAAGTGGCCCTTTGTCCTTGGACTTATCAGCCTCTGTAAGTGTAAGAAATAAATTATTATTATTTTTTTACAAATAAATTACCCAGTTTTAGGCATTCTGTTGAAAGCAACAGAAAATGGACTAAGACATACATGCTATCTATAAGTAACCTAGAATTAAGAACAAAACCAAAAAGGATAGTCAGATAATAGAAGAATGCAGCAATAGCAATGTGGCGGAATGCGATTTGCTACCTACTATCCAACCTCCATTTCACCTGTAATAAGTGAGTTCTGATTTCCTTGGGAATAGAGTGGTGAGGTGTCCAGATTAAAAGCCTTATTTCTTACCCTACCTTGCAGATGGGGTGACCACGTGATATAGTTCTCGCCAAGGAGATAGAGTGGAAGTTGTTGGGTGGGGCTTCCTAAAAGCTGCTTGAAAGGGGAGTACACTCAGCTGTGTTTACCCTTTTGCCCTTCGAGCTTCTATCCTGGACTGTGAAAGATAAAAGGCCATAGGGAAAGATAAAAAAAAGTTCCAGAGACTGAGATACTGACATTCTTAAGCCACTGAACTGAAGTCAACTACAACTTATTTCTGGACTTATTATACAGGAGAAATAAGCATCCACTTAGTTAAGTCACTATTATTTGAGTTTGCAGTCAAATGAAATTCTGAACATCAAAGTAATAAACTGGACAAAGGCTAATTTATATCTGCAAACATATAATCCACAATGTAGATTTAATAATTGTGAATCTATGTATGTAATCATGTGGGTGCTGTGGTCTGAATGTTTGTGTCTCTCCAAAATTCGTATATTGAAATCCTAATTACCAAGTTTATAGTATTAGGAGGTGGGGCCTTTGGAAGGTGATTAGCCCTTTTCGAGGGCTCTGCCCTCATAAATAGGATTAGCACCCTATGACAAAGGCCTGAGAGAGCACTCTTGCCCCTTCTGCCGTGTGAGGTTATAGCAAAAATACTGTCTGTGAACCAGGAAGTGCGCCCTTACTAGACACCAAATCTGCCAGCACCTTGGTCTTAGACTTCTCAGCCTCCAGGACTTTGAGAAATAGATTTCTGTTGTTATCCATAGCTACCCAGTCTATGATATTCTGTTATTACAGCCTTAACGGACTAAGGGGCTAAAACTGTGAAGGAAGAGAGTTGGAAACACAAGAAGAAACCGGTAGGATCATAGTAGGTTTTTAAACACCTGTTTGTCTGATAAATCAAATAGCAACAAATAAGTTTAGGAAAGATTTTAACAATAAAAAGAAATAATAGGACTATATTAAATATTAAACCCTACAAAGAGAAAATGCATTTACTTTTTAAGCAGCTATTAACCCTACTGGGCCAGTGAAGACCTTACTTAATGTCAAAAATATTTGCAAATCCTTTGATCATGAAATTCATATCAATAATCTTATGAAATCAAGTGTATGGGTGGATGTGCTTGTAAAATTGCAAAGTCAGTGTAGAGATCTAGTGTGTAAGGAAACTGGTAGATGGGTTTTTGGAAGCCTAATCGAGTTCAGGCTGGAAAATGGGAGCGTGTTTTGTTTTTCTTCTCTCTCTTCAGTCTTCCCATGCCATTTCCCAAATGGTATCTCATGAATGGGGAGATTAATAAAAAATGCTTTTCACTGGAAATCCCTTATCAGCTATCGTATAGTTATAGGTATAGTCTTTTTTTTAAAATTAAAAAAGTCATGGACTTTTATTATCATATACTTCACAGAAAAAAAATATAGCAAAGGAATCAGAGTTGTATAAAAAGACATCTGGGAGCAGGACAGTCCTGACATCCAGCACAACACCTGCGCTGTCTGATGCCCCTTTGCAGGTGAGGTCCTGGGCACACTTGGCACAGCCCACAGAGCAACAGGAGCAGCAGCTCTTTTTGCAGAAGGTGCATTTGCATTTTTTTGCATTTTCAGGAGCCAGCACAGGTGCAGGAGCCACAAGTGGCCAGGACCAGTTGGGATTCATTTGGGACTGAGGTAAGGCTGGAGTTCCAAAGCAAGAGGCTAAGAGGCAGCAGGGATGTTGGAAGACGTGTTGAAGCTCCTGTACAGTCCTTTCAAGTTTCAAGCTGGTTCCTTGAACAGGTGACATTAAACACCCAGATATGGTATATTTGTGAGCAGAAGGTTTACATCTTGTTTGGTTACATTAGTTGTCAAACAGAAAGCGATTAGAAACATGCCTGACATGTAGTAACTGCCTACTAAAGGACAGTAATTACCGTTCATCAATGCTGTACCTTCCTCTGTCTCCCAAGGGCCTTTCATCCTGAGAACCTGGCTCAAGTCTCTTCCTCTATGACAGTGCTCTGGATACTCCAGCTCAGTCACACTATGGCATCTACAACACACTTAATCATTTATTTGTCTTCTAATTGTTTCCTGGTGTTCATAATATCCCTCATCTTCTACTCCAAGTGCCTGAAGGTACAGTGCCAAGTAGTATAGCACTGCCGTCATTGCACGGTGTTGATGGAGACTGCTGGGGTTCAAAACCCTCATCTTCTACTAACTAGCTGTATGATCTAGTGCAAGTTATTTAACATCTCAAGGCCATTAGTATATTTGTGCACATAGCTTTTGTTTTATGTTGGGTTCTTTTCTTCCAAGCAATGGGATTACTGGGTCAAAAGATATTGCTTACAGCTGTGTGACTTAGGGAGTTACATACATCTTATGTCTTAGTTTCCTTGTATTTAAAATGAAGATCATAGACTTTCTCATAGTGTGACTCTGATGATTAGCAGACAATACACATAGTTTCTGGCAAATAGTAGACAGTGTGTTCATGCTAACTATTATTGTTGTTTGATTGATTGAAATTCTTGTGCTAACATTTCTTTATGCTCAGGTGCTCTGCTGATCAAAGGATCAGAAGGATGTTTGACAGAGGAAAATAAATCGAATTATTTCCTTAACTGAGGCTTTTGTATTACCTGAGTTTTATAATACTGTCTGCTTTTCTGACTCTCTATCTCCATGATTAATTAAAAGATAGCTAAATTTGATATGGTGGCAGCTTTTCACAAGATCTACTAAAAACATGAGATATACATATTGTTTTGGCAATCTGGAAGGGGCAAAAGGAAAAAAGTGAAAGGCCTTAGAAATACAATTCTAAATCTTTCTTTGCTGCATAAGAAGACCAACTTTCTTCTTGCCTGTATAAACAATTTACTTTTAGAGCAGAACTTATGAAATGTAGACCTGGGATGGGAAGGCAAGATTCAATTTGTGGGGTCATTCTTGGTGAGAAAAGTGTTCCCAGAAATAATATTTGAAGAAGGATTACTTTCTGAACCCCGGTCAATTTCTTACCTGCTGGCAAAATAAATTATGGTGCTGGGCAGGTTTCAAACCCATTCAAATGCCAGAGTTGATATCCGATGAGGTTCTATTCAGGGCTTTTTTGCACAGATTTTCAATGGCTGCCAAGACATTTGCCTTTTCATTACATCTCTGTTAAGCACTAAAGCTCATGGCTTGATGTGCTGCACAAGCTGCAGAAGGGGCTGGATTCTGACAGTCAAGTGTGTCCAGAGATTAACAGAGGCTGAGCTCAGCTGACAAGGGAAAGAGAGACATAGTCCCGTGGCAAGGCACTTAGAAATGACTTTGATTTCCCTTGTGGAGATAAGAAATAACTCTATCCCTGTTCTAAAAAGAGTAAAGAATATGGTCTAACAGTTTTGGCTGAGGATTTGGAAAAAGGCTTTGTGTGTGTGTGTGTGTGTGTGTGTGTGTGTGTGCAATTATAAACATAATATGTAATGTATTTATGTAATTATGTGTAATTACATATTATGTAATAATAGTATGTAATTATATGTGTATATTATATACATATATTCTCTGAAAATACTTATACCCACAAACATAAACACACATTCACTCACATTTATTTTCTCCCTCTCTGTTTTTGGTCATTTAAAATAAGGGAAAAAATGATTGAGTTTAGATTAAAAAATGAGTTGGTAACATTTATTGCTAAGTAGTGAACTCTGAATCTGAATCTACCAAAGATTACAAGCCTGATTGATTCACACCATTAATTTAAGCATCTGAATGCACTGAATGCCGATGTCCACTGTGTGATCAATACAGATCCTGTCTGTTGTCAACATTCGTTACAAGAAGTTTAATTAAAGTAAATAAAATGGAATCAGGATGGAAAGACTAGATTACATTGGAAAACAATGCATATATCATAGATATCATTAGAGGACTAGGAAAGAGTTGATCAAATAGATAAGCAAAAGAAATGCTGGCAGCCTACCCAGCCACAACACAAAATCACCCAAATGATATGGCTTCACTTGCTGCTGGATTTGGTCTTAGTAGAGAAGGCAGATTTATGGTTAGTAATTTGTGTCCTTCAAAATTTTGAGGCAGGAGGCCGATGAAAATATAGTGTGCTCAGCAAAACCTCTCTACAGCTGACTATTGGACAGAAACTCAAGTTTCTTGACAACTCATGGAAAAACCATTTAAAATCCTAACTCCTGGACCCTTATTATGATTGTGGGGAAAATAACTTTTAAAACCTGATATGTTCACTTATGCACAAAGGTATATTTTTACAGTACAGCAAAAAAGGTAAATTAGGAATATTCTTATATTCCAAATGACCTGATATTATTTTATTTTGTCATAAATTGCATATATCCCGATGTGATTGAAACCTTACCAGGGTTTGAAGTTATAACCGCAGCTAATGTATTTGAAGAAATAAAAAGCTTTTTGTCAGTATGGTTTCTGCTTCAAACTGTGCAAGATACACTTATTCTCCAAGATAGAAGGACCCCCCCAACTTTTTTTTTTTTAACAAAAACCTTAAAAGACTAAGCAGGAAATAACGCACACTCATGGAAACATTTTAGCCAAAAAAGAATAATTGAATGCAAGTGAGAAAGGGAATATATTTTAAATTAAAGAATTTTGACAGGCCAGTGAAAGAACAAAGGGCTGTATTCTATATTACTTATTTTCCCAGGGGTTCCAGACTCTCATAGACTTCGATGGGAGGGCTACTCACAGGAGGGAGGCCTGGAGCTGAAGAAATGTGGATCAAAGCAATCAGCTTAAAGCATCTCATTCTGCCTTCCATAGGCCAGCTGTTCTGAAAGTTCTACGGCCTTCCACAGTCATGCCTGCCTTTCTCGAAATGGCAGTTGCAAGACAGTTAAAATCCTTGCCTGAATCACTGGGTTTCCCTTAGAATATTTTGTCCATTTTTTCCTATATTTACATCATGGTTCAATGGGGGATCAATGGGTTAAGTAGTGACAATGACCTTTTGGTTGATGGAAAAGAGGGGAGCAACATAAAAATGACTGTTTCTTGGGTGAATAGCATAAAGAAGGCATTTCTTACCTAGGACAAGCCTTGATCTTGACCTCTTTGTGCTCACAACATAAGCCACAGAATGGGTGTGATGTTGAAGAAAGAACATAAGCTTTCATCAGTTCTGGGTTCAAATCCAGCCTTGCCAGTTCACAACAAGTGGATCTTTGACAAGCCTCCTACTCTCTCTGAGTCTTAATTTTTTTTTTCACTTAAAGTGGCGCCAATAATATCTACCCCAGGAAGTTTGGGTGAGGATTAATGATAGAAAGCATATGTGAAGGAAAAACATAGTGTCTGGTCCTTAATAGTTATTAAATTAAATATACATCAGTTTTTCTCAAGAGTTCAGTCTCTAGCTTCTGAACTGGATTCACTTTCTCCTTCCACCACTTTCTTTTGGCTGTGTGACATTGGTAAAACTCTTTTATCTTTCTGAATAGAATATGGCTCATTGGTGAAATGCTAATAGGTCCTGCCTCAAAGATTTGCTGAAAACAATTAAATAGTTTCTTAAAAAAGCATTTAATACAGCTTCTATAATGCAGTAAGTTTCCCCAAAAATGTTCTCACATATTATGCCCGAGTTCTCTGTTAGTTTGCTTTGTTATTTTTCTTAACCAGTTCCCAAACTCCCAGTTCCTCTAGAACGTGAACCTTTTCTCTTTTTCCACACATCCTCTTTTCTAGCCTTGATATAGAGAGAGGCTATCAGCTGGGATATGCATTGTAGAGCAACCCCCAACCCCTCTGGCCACCTTCAGCACTTGAAAGCAACATGAGAATCTACTATGAAATTGGGTGGGTTCATGTCAATATCATGTTTTGAAATATTTTTTAGATTCCTTGATTCTAAGTACATTTCCATGAATACTTTTCCAGGAATACTATGATATACCTTAACGATGACATAATCAGCAACTCCAAAGCAAATTAATATGCAAAAGGTTCTAAATTTTATATCTTACTGTTATAGTTGGATCATGAAACTCGTGATTCAACTGACTAATTAAGAATTTAATGACCAGTGATTCTTTTCTTTGCCTTCAGGTTGCCCCACTCCCTAAATGTTGCTAAATAAAAAGATTGATCTCCAGTCATCTAAGAAAATTCTCTTATCTTCTAAGTGAGGCTTACTGTTGTGTGAAAGAGCCTTCAAGCTAGTGAAAGTTTTTTGGAAGCATAAAGGTGAATATCTCTTAAAAGAAAGAACAAAAATAAAAGAAGAAGAAGAAGAAAAAAGAAATTGCATGCAACATCACCATGCTCCTTACTCCTATATCCAACCCCTTCCCACTGGGCCATTCTGGTTTCATATCCCATGCAACAATAGAAAAGACAGTTTTGAAATTAAATTGACTGAATAATATTTTACAATTATGATGTGTTTATATGAAAAACTATATACAGATTGATTACATATTTTGTATTTTCCAGAGTGAGCACATACTGCTTTTTTACTCACAAGGAACAATAAAAATGTAACATAAGCTCAGTCAGAACAGGCCTTTCCTTATTCTCTGCTTCCTTCCCACCAAAACCCTCCAAATCAATGCACCATGTAAGCTGAAGGATTTGTGGTGTAGACTCATTAAAAAAAGATGAGCATACAGATCCTCCACACAGAATAAAGATCCTTTGCTTAGAATGAAAGTAAATACCTTAACTGTAGTCTCTGCACCAAGCCTCAAAGTCTGGCAGAACTCCTCTCAGGAAATGATGGAGTGTAGAGAGGCCATGATGGCAAATGACCTGAGGAGAGTTTTTCATTGTACCATTTCTCATGCTATCCCTAAGTTCCAAAGGTTCTTGGCAATGGTTTGAGGCAGAGCAGATGAAGTCAACTGCTTGTGTCCCCATGTGGTATTGCGGAATTTGTGCTAGGCTTGTTGGAAGACAAGTTGAAGTTCTATTAAGTTCTCTTACTGAATAACTATGAAAGCTTGGATAAATCCCTGAATTTCTTTATGATGCAGTTTCCTCATCTGTAAATTAGGTATAACAATATCTATCTTTCCTAACACACAGAACAGTTGTGAGATTCAAATGACAAAAGCATTTGGGGTCCATGCTATACAATGGCAGGGCATTATTTGGTTGCAGGTAGTCTGTATACTCAATACCTGTGCCTGTTTATCATAATTATGCATCATCTACAGATAACCCATGTATCTATAAAGCATATGAGCATAATGAATGGATGATTTGTAATTGTATACTTGCATAGACTTTAATGCACTTGTGGGATCTAGGAACATTAAATGGCCTACACAAATAAAAGTTATCTTATTTTTATCACTGGGAAAGTTTCCAGGACATTATCAACACATGCTAAAGTTTCCTACATAGAATGTAATACTGAAACCTCTGCTACCTTATGCTCAGGCTCACAACTTCCATATGATTTGCCTCTTAAAAAAGCCACAGAACTTGTCAGCCAAATTCCAAAGTGACATTCAGCAGTGCATATTTGGAATCAGTTTTGGTTTTGCTTTTAGGCTGTCACAAAAAACTACAAAACGGCTGGACACATGTACCTCTCTCCACTCTCCTCACTTTCTTTATCTTTCTCTAGAGCGTGACTAACATGTTGGTTTCAAAACCACGATCACACGCATTCACATACACACCTTCAGCAGGATTCTTAAGATATTGCTTCCCCCATGTAGCTCATAGATCAATTTAACTATACAGCACTGCCCTGGGTTATCTGTCTTGAAACCATGTGGAATACTCATCTTCTCTAATCCTGGTCTCTAGTATTTCCAAAGTACTTTACAAGCCTGAGTAAGGCCTCTAATGCCTTGCAGCAGCTGAGCTGGTAGCACACATGATACCTTAAATGTAACAATCAAAGGAGCATGCTGGATCTTGGTATTTCCGCTGGCTTGCAGATGTGCTGTGTCCGGATCCAAAATCTGTAATGTCAATTTTAGATAAAAGGAGCTTAGACAAAATTGTCTCCCTGCCTTGTGTCAACAACTGAGCCAGGACGAGGGAACGCTCTCCGATAGCAAGGTTGCATGTATTGCATATCAGTTATCTGACCCCTACAATAATTTCTGGGGGTGTGTGTGTCCGTGAGCAACCTTGCTTAAGATTTATGTAATGGAGGGCATTGTTATATTAATCTACACCATGTGGAACTCTCCAGGTGCTAAGCTTTGATCTTCCTGCCCTCTGGTGCATTAAGTTTTCTAGTATTCATTGACAATGATATTTGTGATTTAAAGCACTCCCTTTCCTGGCTACAGAGGGGGATACAAAAAAGGGTTCAGAAAACTGTACCTTGAACCAGAGACCCTTAACTTTCCTTGTTTGGTTTCAGTTTGGTATAAAATCCACTCTGATTCTGTTTAGGAGAATTTGATAGGCACTCCAAGGAGTAAAAGAATATCTTTCTGAAACATTTTATGGCACATTAGATTACTGCTGAAAATGCCAGACTTGGCTGACTGGGGACGCTTGGCCTTTGTCAAAGTGGAATGTGAAGATGGAAAGTAAAAGGCAATTTTCCACTTCTCACTGCTATGAGGAAAAGGGAAAGGGAGGTGGGAAGGATACAAAGAGATACAGACATTCAGAAATCCAACTCTGTTGTGAACCTAATAGCAACAAGAACAAAATGATAAAATTTTCTAATACAAAAGCATAATAAGCCCTGATTTGTCATATTTCAGGAAATACAGTATTACTTTGGAGGAAAATGTAAAGAAATATCAAACAAGTTAAAGGCAATATAGTATACACTGGTTAAGGACACAGACCCTGGTGTCAGATTGCCTGGTCCAAACCCCATTTCCGCCGCTTAACTAGTGTCAGGTTCCCCATCTGTAAAATGGGGATAATAATAGTATCTATCTTCCGGATTACTGGGAATACTAAATGAGCACTTAGGACAAGCACAGTATATCCTCAGTGCTATGTAAGTGTTTGCGAACACCTTACCCATGTCCTCTGTTGATAATACCTGTAATTTGCAACACAGATTACTTTCATTTTTACCTCTAGTATTAACTAGTATGATGCCTTTGAACTTCCTGGGCTGGCAGAGATCAAGTCTGGATTTCTATGAGGTATGTAAATGGCAACTCCTTTATTGGGGAAGAGAATTTGTTCCAACTACATAGATTTGTTCAAGAACACTAATCCCAGAGGAAGAAATTAAGGAAGAGGAACAGTGATGTTCTGCGGTCATGGAATCCAGAGGCCTCTGGAAGGCCCTCCCTATCTTCTCCCTTGTAGGGAAAAGATATTCCCTCTTCCTCAGACCTTTCCATGTGCACAGAATACAAAAGTTTTCTTGTCTCTATCACCATAGATTCATTTTGCTTCTTCTTAAACTTCATATAAATGGAATCCTGTACTAAAACTTCCTCTTCTGTGTCTGGCTTTTTCACCCAGTAATAAAACTAAGATTCATGCATGTTTTTGCAAATATCAGTAGTTCATTCTCTTTCATTGCTGTGTAGAATTTCATTGTATAAGTATGTCACAGTTTATTTACTAATTCTACTCTTAAGTTTTTGCAACTTTTGGATGCTATAAGTACAATTTGAACACTAATTTTTAAAAGACACTTTAATAGTAACCTTCATTAACAGTTTTGTAGAAATGTATGCACTAACTTTTCTTTTTGCTTATACTCGAGTTGAATTCAGGAAGCTTTGATGTTCTCTAAGCATTTTGGTGGGGGTTCTTTACTGTCTAAATCAGATTGTCTTTTTAAGAAGGGTTTAATTTTTATTATGTGGGGCAATGCCAACCATCTTATTAATGATAGCTGAATAGTAACAAATGATCAGGTGAGACTCATCCTGTTACTTTGTACAACTATTGTGGGATTCCAGGACTCATTTGCTCTAGTTCAAAAAGAAAGATCTGAAACATGCTAAGATGATGAAAAATTCATGTTCCTAAACTAGTGTACATAGGATAGAAAAGGTTTTTCTAAGGAAGGCTCCTACATTCATATTCATTTTGAGGAGATGAGTGTGGGATGCTTTGAAGCCAGTGCCATTGCTAGACACAGGTGTTCCAGGACTCCATTTCTTGCTCATATGATAGGAGGCAGAAATTAAGAAGCAATTTATTCCAGAAGCATAAGAGAGAGGGCATGTCTAACTCTCAAACAGCCTGAGCCTCTTCTGCATTTGTCAACAATGTCCAGTGCTAGAGACACAAGTGGGCAACGGGGTGGGAAATAAATGGAATGGTTGTGGGACAAAAGGTTTAGTCCCATTTCCCATTTCTAGCAGTCCCATTTCCCATTTCAGGATGTGCAGAAATGGAGAAACAGCCTTACAAGACTTTTCAGTACTTGGATATAGTCCAAAGAGAGGAAATGAAGGCAGAGGAGAGTGCCAGAAAGTCTCCCTCTTTTTAAAGAGAAACTTACCTGCTAAGAATGCATTAAATTAGGATGACCAGCCTTGTTTAGCTCAGGACTGAGGGTTTTCCATTGGCACGGGACTGGCAGTATTAAAATTAAGAAAGGCTTAAGCAAAGCAGGCACTTTGGAGAACAAGGCAGATTTAACAGATCCCTCAGAGTTCTAGATTGCCTGGGCAGCAAGGGATTACCTAATCCAGGAGTTGTAAAGTTTGTTTAGCAGGAGACCAGTCTCCCTTTTTTGAATGGAGGATCTTTGGCATTAGCTTAGAAACTCAGCCTGATGAAGTGGACCTGTCCTGTTCAAAGCAGAGAAGTCTCCATTTAGCCTAACTGCTCCGTTTATAGATAGAGAAACTGAGACCGAGAGACTTGACACACCACATCTAGTTTACAACAGGTCTGGGACTGAATCTCAACTTGTCTTCTGAATTGTTCTTGGCCCACTACCACTGTTCTTAAAAGTACGGGCAGGGTATTCCCCACCACCCCCAGTCAGCATCATCCAAAGCAATTTACAGATGCAATGTAATCTGCATCTAAATGCCAATAATGTTCTTTTTAGAAATAGAAAAAAAAAATCCTAAAATTTGCATGCAATCACAAAGTATCTGCCATCTTGAGCAAAAATAATAAAGAATAAAGCTAGAGGCATCACACTACCTGACTGTGGAGTTTACTACAGAGCTATAGTAACCAGATCATGTGATACTGGCATAAAAACAGACACGTAGACCAGTTTAACAGACTAGAGAACCCAGATATAAATCCATGTATTTACCGCGAACTCATTTTCAACAAAGCTGCCAAGAAGAAACAATGGGAAAGGACAGTCTCTTCAATAAATGGTGCTGGGGAAACTGGATATCCATATGCAGAAGAATGAAACTAGACCCTTATCTCTCACCACATACAAAAATAAAATCAGGTTCCAAGATGGTTGAATAGGAACAGCTCCAGACTATAGCTCCCAGTGTGAGCGACACTGAAGTTGGGTGATTTCTTCATTTCCAACTGAGGTACTGAGTTCATCTCACTGGGGCATGTGGGTGCCGGACAGTAGGTGCAGGCCACCGAGCGAGAGCCGAAGCAGGGCGAGGCATCGCCTCACCGGGGAAATGCAAGGGGGAAGGGAATTCCCTTTCCTGGCCAAGGAAAACCGTGACACACAGCACCTGGAAAATTGGGTCACTCCCACCCTAATACTGCACTTTTCCAATGGTCTTAGCAAACGGCACACCAGGATATTATATCCCACACCTGGCTCAGAAGGTCCCATGCCCATGGAGCCTCCCTCATTGCTAGCACAGCAGTCTGAGATCTAACTGCATAGGGCGCAGCGAGGCTGGGGGAGGGGCACCTGCCATTGCTGAGGCTTGAGTAGGTAAACAAAGCTGCTGGGAAGCTCGAACTGGGTGGAGCCCACTGCAACTCAAGGAGGCCTGCCTACCTCTGTAGACTCCACCTCTGGGGACAGGGCATAGCCAAACAAAAGGCAGAAGAAACCTCTGCAGACTTAAATGTCCCTCTCTGGCAGCATTGAAGAGAGTAGTGGTTCTCCCAGCAGAGTTTGAGATCTGAGAATGGACAGACTGCCTCCTCAAGTGGGTCCCTGACTCCCGAATAGCCTAACTGGGAGGCACCCCCGAGTAGGGGCAGACTGACACCTCACATGGCTGGGGACCCCTCTGAGACGAAGCTTCCAGAGGAAGAATATTGCTGTTCAGCAACATTCACTCTTCTGCAGCCTCCACTGCTGATACCCAGGCAAACAGGGTCTGGAGTGAACTTCCAGCAAACTCCAGCAGACCTGCAGCTGAGGGTCCTGACTGTTAGAAGGAAAACTAACAAACAGAAAGGACATCCACACCAAAACCCCATCTGTACATCACCATCATCAAAGACCAAAGGTAGATAAAACCACAAAGATGGGGAAAAAACAGCAGAAAAGCTGAAAATTCTAAAAGTCAGAGCACCTCTCTCCCTCCAAAGGAACACAGCTCCTCGCCAGCAATGGAACAAAGCTGGATGGAGAATGACTTTGACGAGTTGAGAGAAGAAGGCTTCAGATGATCAAACTTCTCTGAGCTAAAGGAGGAAGTTAGAACCCATTGCAAAGAAGCTAAAAACCTTGAAAAAAGATTAGACGAATGGCTAACTAGAATAATCAATGTAGAGAAGTCCTTAAATGACCTGATGGAGCTGAAAACCATGGCACGAGAACTACGTGATGAATGCACAAGCTTCAGTAACTGATTCAATCAACTGGAAGAAAGGGTATCACTGACTGAAGATCATATGAATGAAATGAAGTGAGAAGAGAAGTTTAGAGATAAAAGAGTAAAAAGAACAAAGCCTCCAAGAAATATGGGACTATGTGAAAAGACCAAATCTACATCTGATTGCATACCTGAAAGTGATGGGGAGAATGGAACCAAGTTGGAAAACACTCTGCAGGATATTATCCAGGAGAACTTCCCCAACCTAGCAAGGCAGGCCAACATTCAAATTCAGGAAATACAGAGAACCCAACAAAGATACTCCTTGGGAAGAGCAACTCCAAGACACATAATTGTCAGATTCACCAAAGTAGAAATGAAGGAAAAAATGTTAAGGGCAGCCAGAGAAAAAGGTTGGGTTACCCACAAAGGGAAGTCTGTCAGACTAACAGCAGATCTCTCTGCAGAAACTCTCCAAGCCAGAAGAGAGTGGGGGCCAATATTCAACATTGTTAAAGAAAAGAATTTTCAACCTAGAATTTCATATCCAGCCAAACTAAGCTTCATAAGTGAAGGAGAAATAAAATCCTTTACAGAAAAGCAAATGCTGAGAGATTTTGTCACCACTAGGCCTGCCCTACAAGAGCTCCCGAAGGAAGCACTAAACATGGAAAGGAACACCTGGTACCAGCCACTGCAGAAACATGCCAAATTGTAAAGACCATCAATGCTAGGAAGAAACTGCATCAACTAATGAGCAAAATAACCAGCTAACATAATAATGACAGGGTCAAATTCACACATAACAATATTAGCCTTAAATGCAAATGGGATAAATGCTCCAGTTAAAAGACACAGACTGGCAAATTGGATAAAGAGTCAAGACCTATCAGTTTGCTGTATTCAGGAGACCCATTTCACATGCAGAGACACACATAGGCCCAAAATAAAGGGATGGAGGAAGACCTACCAAGCAAATGGAAAACAAACAAACAAAAAAAGGCAGGGGTTGCAATCCTAGTCTCTGATAAAACAGACTTTAAACCAACAAAGATCAAAAGAGACAAAGAAAGCCATTACATAATGGTAAAGGGATCAATTCAGCAAGAAGACCTAACTATCCTAAATATATATGCACACAATATAGGAGCACCCAGATTCATAAAGCAAGTCCTTAGAGACTTACAAAGAGACTTAGACTCCCACACAATAATAATGGGAGACTTTAACACACCACTGTCAACATTAGACAGATCAACGAGACAGAAAGTTAACAAGGATATCCAGGAATTGAACGCAGCTCTGCACCAAGCAGACCTAATAGACATCTACAGAACTCTCCACCACAAATCAGCAGAATATACATTCTTCTCAGCACCACATCACACTTATTCCAAAATTGACCACATAGTTGGAAGTAAAGCACTCCTCAGCAAATGTACAAGAACAGAAATTATAACAAACTGTCTCTCAGACCACAGTGCAATCAAACTAGAACTCAGGATTAAGAAACTCACTCAAAACCGCTCAACTACATGGAAACTGAACAACCTGCTCCTGAATGACTACTGGGTACATAACGAAATGAAGGCAGAAATAAAGATGTTATTTTGAACCAGTGAGAACAAAGATACAACATACCAGAATCTCTGGGACACATTTAAAGCAGTGTGTAGAGGGAAATTTATAGCACTAAATGCCCACAAGAGAAAGCAGGAATGATCTAAAATTGACACCCTAACATCACAATTAAAAGAACTAGAGAAGCAAGAGCAAACACATTCAAAAGGCAAGAAATAACTAAGATAAGAGCAGAACTGAAAGAGATAGAGACACAAAAAAACCTTAAAAAAAATCAATGAATCCAGGAGCTGGTTTTTTGAAAAGATCAACAAATTGATAGACCACTAGCAAGACTAATAAAGAATAAGAGAAAGAAGAATCAAATAGACACAATAAAAAATGATAAAGGGGATATCACCACCGACCCCACAGAAATACAAACTACCATCAGAGAATACTATAAACACTTCTATGCAAATAAACTAGAAAACTTAGAAGAAATGGATAAATTCCTGGACACATACACTCTCCCAAGACTAAACCAGGAAGAAGTTGAATCCCTGAATAGACCAATAACAGGCTCTGAAATGAGGCAATAATTAATAGCCTACTAACCAAAAAAAAATCCAGGACCAGATGGATTCACAGCCGAATTCTGCCAGAGGTACAAGGAGGAGCTGGTACCATTCCTTCTGAAACCATTCCAATCAATAGAAAAAGAGGGAATCCTCCCTAGCTCATTTTATGAGGCCAACATCATCCTGATACCAAAGCCTGGCAGAGACACAACAAAAAAAGAGAATTTTAGACCAATATCCCTGATGAATATCGATGCGAAAATCCTCAGTAAAATACTGGCAAACTGAATCCAGCAGCGCATCAAAAAGCTTATCTACCATGATCAAGTGGGCTTCATCCCTGGGATGCAAGTCTGGTTCAACATATGCAAATCAATAAACATAATCCAGCATATAAACAGAACCAAAGACAAAAACCATATGATTATCTCAATAGATGCAGAAAAGGCCTTTGACAAAATTCAACAGCCCTTCATGCTAAAAACTCTCAATAAATTCGGTATTGATGGAACATATTTCAAAATAATAAGAGCTATTTGTGACAAACCCACAGCCAATGTCATACTGAATGGGCAAAAATGGAAGCATTCCCTTTGAAAACTGGCACAAGACAGGGATGCCCTCTCTCACCACTCCTATTCAACATAGTGTTGGAAGTTCTGGCTAGGGCAATCAGGCAGGAGAAAGAAATAAAGTGTATTCAATTAGGAAAATAGGAGGTCAAATTGTCCCTGTTTACAGATGACATGATTGTATATTTAGAAAACCCCACTGTCTCAGCCCAAAATCTCCTTAAGCAGATAAGCAACTTCAGCAAAGTCTCAGGATACAAAATCAATGTGCAAAAATCACAAGCATTTTGATACACCAATAACAAACAAACAGAGCCAAATCATGAATGAACTCCCATTCACAATTGCTTCAAAGAGAATAAAACACCTAGGAATCCAACTTACAACGGATGTGAAGGACCTCTTCAAGGAGAACTACAAACCATTGCTAAACAAAATAAAAGAGGACACAAACAAATGGAAGAACATTCCATGCTCATGGATAGGAGGAGACAATATCATGAAAATGGGCATACTGCCCAAGGTAATTTATAGATTCAATGTCATCCCCCTTAAGCTACCAATGACTTTCTTCACAGAATTGGAAAAAGCTGCTTTAAAGTTCATATGGAACCAAAAGAGAGCCCGCATTGCCAAGACAATCCTAAGTCAAAAGAACAAAGCTGGAGGCATCATGCTACCTGACTTAAAGCTATACTACAAGGCTACAGTAACCAAAACAGCATGGTACTGGTACCAAAACAGGGATATAGACCAATGGAATAGAACAGAGCCCTCAGAAATAATACCACACATCTACAACCATCTGATCTTTGACAAATCAGACAAAAACAAGAAATGGGGAAAGGATTCTCTATTCAATAAATGGTGCTGGGAAAACTGGCTAGCCACATGTAGAAAGCTGAAACTGCATCCCTTCCTTACACCTTATACAAAAATTATTTCAAGATGGATTAGACTTAAATGTTAGGCCTAAAACCAGAAAAACCCTAGAAGAAAATCTAGGCAATACCATTCAGGACATAGGCGTGGGCAAGAACTTCATATCTAAGACACCAAAAGCAATGGCAACAAAAGCCAAAATTGACAAATGGGATCTAATTAAACTAAAGAGTTTCTGCACAGCAAAAGAAACTACCATCAGAGTGAACAGGCAACCTACAGAATGGGAGAAAGCTTTTGCAATCTACTCATCTGACAAAGGGCTAATATCCAGAACCTACAAAGAACTCAAACAAATTTACAAGAAAAAAGCAACCCCATCAAAAAAATGGGCAAAGGATATGAACAGACACTTCTCAAAAGAAGGCATTTATGCAGCCAACAGACACATGAAAAAATGCTCATCATCACTGGCCATCAGAGAAATGCAAATCAAAACCACAATGAGATGCCATCTCACACCAGTTAGAATGGAGATCATTAAAAAGTCAGGAAGCAACAGGTGCTGGAAAGGATGTGGAGAAATAGGAACACTTTTACACTGTTGGTGGGACTGTAAACTAGTTCATCCATTATGGAAGACAGTGAGGTGATTCCTCAAGGATCTAGAACTACAAATACCATTTGACCCAGCCATTCCATTTCTGGGTATATACCAAAGGATTATAAATCATGCTGCTATAAAGACACATGCACACATGTTTATTGCAGCACTATTCACAATAGCAAAGACTTGGAACCAACCCAAATGTCCATCAATGACAGACTGGATTAAAAGAATGTGACACATATACACCATGGAATACTATGCAGCCCTAAAAAAGGATGAGTTCATGTCCTTTGTAGGGACATGGATGAAGCTGGGAACCATCATTCTCAGCAAACTATCGCAAGAACAGAAAACCAAACACCGCATGTTCTCACTCATAGGTGGGAATTGAACAATGAGAACACTTGGACACAGGAAGGGGAACATCACACACCGGGGCCTATTGTGGGGTGGGGGAAGGTGGGAGGGATAGCATTAGGAGATATACCTAATGTAAATGACGAGTTAATGGGTGCAACACACCAACATGGCGCATGTATACACACGTAACAAACCTGCACGTTGTGCACATGTACCCTTGAACTTAAAGTATAATAAAAAATAAATAAAATAAAATCCAGATGAATTAAAGACTTTAATCTAAGACCTGAAACTATGAAGTTACTAGAAGAAAACATTGGGGAAATGCTCCAAGACTTTAGTCTGGATAAATATTTTTTTGTGTAAGACCTCAAAAGCACAAGCAACCAAAGCAAAAGTATACAAATGGGATCACATCAAGCTAAAAGGCTTCTGCACAACAAAGGATACAATCAACTAAGTGAAGAGACAACCCACAGAATGGGAGAAAGTATTTGTAAACTACCCATTGGACAAGGAATTAATAACCAGAATATATAGGGAGCTCAAACGACTCAATAGCAAAAAACAAAACAAAATACAAAAAACAAAACAAAATACAAAAAAACCCACAAATAATCTGATTAAAAATAGGCCAAAGAGCTGAATAGACATTTCTCAAAAGAAGAGATACAGTGGCCAACAGGTATATGAAAAAATGCTCAGCATCACTAATCATCAGATAAATGCAAATCAAAACCACAATGAGATAGCATCTCGTCCCAGTTAGAATGGCTTTTATAAAAAAAAAAAACAACAGGCAATAACAGATGCTGGTGGGGATGTGTAGAAAAGGGAACCCTCATACACTGTTGGTGGGAATGTAAACTAGTACAGCCACTATGGAAAACAGTACAGAGGTTCCTCAAAAGCTAAAAATAGAACTGCCATACAATCCAGCAATTCCACTTCTGGGTATATATCCAGAAGAAAGAAAATCAATATATCAAAAAGACATCTGTACTCCCATGTTTATCATAGCACTATTCACAATAGCCAAAATATGGATGGATGAATTGATTTTAAAATGTGGTATATATACACAATGGAATATTATTCAACAGTAAGAAAGAATGAAATCCTGTCATTTGCAGCAACAATAATAGAACTGGAGGTCACTATGTTAAGCAAAATAAGTCAAGCACAGAAAGACCAATACTGCATGTTCTCGTACATGGAAGCTAAAAAAGCGGATCTCATGTATAGATTGTGGTAACCAGAAGCCAGGAAGAATAGTGGAGAGATGGGGATAAAGAGAAGTTGATTAGTGGGTACAAATATATGGTTTGATAGAAAAAATAAGACCTAGTGTTAGGTAGATAAATAGGGTGACTCTAGTTTACCATAATCCGTTGTATATTTCTAAAGAGCTAGAGAGAAGAATTAGAAGGGTTCTAGCCTAAAGAAAAGACAAATATATAAGGTGATGGATATCCCAAGTACACTGATTTGATCTTTACAAATTATATGAATACATTAAATAATCACATGTACCCTCAAACTGTGTACAACTATTATGCATTGATGAAAAAAAATGAAAAAAAAAAAACTTACCAGGGGACTCTGTTCTAGACTATCTTGGAGAAGTTCCCAGGTAATTTTTATGAACATGTGGCTGCTTAAGTCTTACCACTCCCACCCCTTACTCTAGGATTCTTACCTGAGAGGTATGGAAGACCATTTACTCCCATCATCTCTCAAGTTTATCATTTGTAATTTAGGCACTGGAGTTTTCTGCAGGTTACTGAACAGGATAATAAAAAGAGCCCCAAATCTTGGGGAACAGGCAGTCTATATAAACCAGCCCCTTCTGCTCATGCTTCTGCCCATGATAGCTGGGCTGGAGCTGGGCTCTTCTCTGTCAGCTCAGGGCAGTGACTCTCCCATGCTGGCCTGGCCAGCTTTGGGATTCACTCTCCGGCATCATCGTGAGTTTTTTGTCACTATGGTAGAAACATTCTTTTCCTTGGACAGAGATAGATGAGTCTTCCTGAGAAGCTCTGCCTTGTTCCCTTGGGGGCTTTAATTCCTCTCCTGTTGGTCCCATTGTGTCCTATGATGATGGCAATGGCATGGCCCAGTATAGTGTGGTTTATGTAGCTTTCCTATTTTTTTTTCTTCCACTCTTTTTCAGAAGCATCTTCTCATTCTGCATCATATGGTTGGCTTTGGCTTTGAGAAAATTGATAGGGACAGGAGATCCAAAGGAGGATGTCTCATCTTATAATGCCAGTTCATCATATTTTCCTATGAAAATATCCTACTGTTATGATTCTGGGGTGGCTAATATAAACAATAAATAGCAACCATTGTGCTGAATTCTTCTATATTATCTCCTTTTAAGTTTAAAATTCTTAACTTCTATTTTTTAACAATTAAAAATGTTACAGCTTTATGCATTGGGTTTGCTTAAGTTTCTTCCTGGGAGACCTGAATAATACTTTCTTCTACCTTCATCCCTTAACCCTTCCTCATCCCCTACCAAATAAAACCAAACAAGAGACTGTGGACTTCCAGAGCATCAGAAGCTGGCTGCTAATTGCATATTTTTGAGGGAGTATGTTTTTCTACCTTCTTTGAGGCTGGTGGACCTCCATGCTATAGTTTCTAAGCTGAGCAGGCCCCCACTGTAGTCTTCTCTATCAGGTTCTACTCTCTAAGCACTAGCCTGGCTTACTGCTCAGACTGAGCCTGAAGCAGTCAGTTGGATCTGACATGGTTTTGGGCGACTCACCAAGGGTGGGACTGGCCCTTCTTGAATGTTCTTGAAGACATTGGTGGTGTCAGATTGGGCCCCTAAGAATGTTTAGCCACATCCCACTCAACTGAATGTATCCACATGCCATCTAGCTACAGACTTCTGAAACCCCATGTTTCTAGATTCTTTAGCTTGAGTAGAATGGAGGAAAATGTCTTGGTAGCTCCACCTTTGTTAGGAATGTGCAAGCCCAGGTATGGTTCAGAGGTCCATGTGGCACAGCTGCTAGTCCTTATGGCTGCAGCATGTGGGTTTCCTATGGTGGTGGAGGAGGGAGAAGAAAGGGAAAGGAGGGAACGAGTTTCCTACTGATGAGGACCTCGTCAAGACATGGTGGCCAGAAGTTATGCTGAGGACGGAGTTCCCTCCCCACCTAAAAAAAGAACACCCACTGCTGCAGTGACCCTGGCTGTGGACACAGGCAGGGTCACCGCTTCTCCTTTCCTGAGAGAGCTCCATTCAGCGTGCTGAGCAGGCCCAGCCCTGCCTTACTGTCTATGAATCTCTCTCTACAGCTAACACCCCTGCCTAGACCGACCCACCCTCTGTGAACCTGCTCCCCAAGCTGTACCCACCTTTGACTTGTAACAAACCAGTCAGCATTTGCTGCTTACTGAATAAACCACCCCAGAGGTAGCAGCATGCAGTGATAAACATTTGTTTTCACCGCAGGTCTGTGTAGTGGCTAGTCTCTGGCTGTGCTCCCCGGGTTCCTTCTGGGGCTCCGGATGAATGGGTAGCCACCAACAGGAGTTATGGAAACACATCATGGCTCTTGGGGGACCAAGGCTCAGACCTGCTGACACTGCCACCCACATTCTCTGGGCCACAGAGAGTCACAGACAAGCCCAGTGTCAGTGGAGCTGGGAAGTATCTGCCGATGGAGGTGGGGGTGGAGTGACGATTTACTAGGTAATCATCTAACCTACCTCACCTGGTATTCCTCTTCAGCCTCTTCATGAACAGAGCCCAGATGCTGGCGCTGACCCCTCTGGAGATTCCGAATGTCTCTGCAGGGTGTTTCCAGAGGGAGAATCTGCTGCTAGAATTTAGCTGTGTCTCCATGTCTGTGGTATTGTGGATTGGGCGTGCCAGAAATAGACAAAATAAATGTTGCAGGAGAGACTTTAGTATCCTCTGAATTTCATCTTTAGTAAAATTAGAGGCTTGTATATGAAGCTGTAGCTCTGAGAGAAGTATTAATTAAAGCCCCAACTCAGGCTCTGATGTTTGAAGTTGATGAGAAGATGGTTCAGTACCACAGGGTGTCATTACCTATCTGGGCTCCCCAGCAGACATAGCTAATTGTAGATTTCTTTCCTGCTGACAGGGGATGGTAGCAAATAAAATTTCAAGGCAGCATGAAGCACTACTGCTAATAAATTGGATGCCAAGATGGTCCCTTGGTGCTATCCCTGACCCAAGAACTTGAATATAGGTGGATGGCTTAGGTGTGACAGTGTGACACATCCATGGCATTACATTTTAGGAATGGTGCCACTTGGCACCAAACTCAGAGAGGTGCTGGACACAGGCCTAGTGTCCTTATGGTTCTTATATCCAAACTTCTGGTGCAAGGAAGATGGGTGGGCAAAGTAGATCAGCTGTGTTTGGCAAGGAACCCGCCTTCTGGTACTGAGGAAACCAAGCTTACAATGGGCTGGATCTGGAAAAGTGACACAGGGCGATAACAGTGAGTAGAATTATGCATCTCTATCTATAAAGCACTGCTTAGGCAATGCATTGTCAGCAATCCAGAAGACATTATAAAAGGAATGCTTTCTGGGCAAAGCCCTGAGACTCAGGAAGTCAGAAATCATGTTATTAGTTTCACTGAAGATAGCCGCTTTTTGGTGGAATAAAATCCCAAAGGGATGCCACCTCTAGTGAGTCAGAAGCAATGGTATGGTTAGAAGATGCCCTTGAATGACAAGTTTACATAAATCTATAGACAGAGGTCTGGGAGGTCCTCCCGGAAAAGAGGGAGGCAGGCAGACAACTTGTTCAGCACCAAAGCCTTAGGCATACAAGAAGAAAGGAGAGATTTATGTCCAATGAGGTGGTATCTAGCCCCAGGTTGCTGCACCTCCCATCCCCACCTCTGGCTCAGTCAGCTCCAACCAAACTCATCTCTGAGTGCTAAATAGGAAACATTGTTTCACTTAACACTTTATAATTTACTGGGGCCACAAGTCTCTCTGCTTTGGGATCCACATGGAAAATGTGTCCTTAAAGGAAAAGTCAGAAGCATTCTTCCCGTTTCTTCCCAGGACACCAGGAGGCTTTGTTTACCCTGCAGACCTGAGCATGACGGTACCAGCTGGTGACTCAGGTGAGGGTGCTTTGCAGACACTGGTGGATCCTGAGGAAGAGGCAGTGGTAGCGGGCAGAGTTGGCGGAAATTTGGCAGAAACCGGGTTGCGTGGCAGAAGCCACAGTATCTAGCAGGCAGCAATGATGTGCAGTGGATGGTGGGGCCCGGCAGAACACCTAGGGCTCCCCAGGAAGTCTCTGTGGGTCTTTGTGGGCATTCCTGGCTTTACTGGTAGACAGCATTGAAGGATGGAGGAAGAAAGAAGAAACTGGCAGAAGCCATGTGGTAGTGAACAAGGCTTATTTAGGAACAAATTGATGATATTCCCTGAGGACTCGCAGAAATTACCAGCAGTGGGCAGGGTTATCTGTGGTGAATTCAGTTATTCCACTTGCAGGAGGAAAGCCAGCCAGCAAAGTCATGACTATTCATGTAAATTTGTTTCCCATTGAAATGCTGGCTTGGTGTGGCCTGGAACATCTAGTTTGTGGAAACTTTCCTATTGGCTTCTTGCCTTGCCCCTTCACATGTCCTACAAACACTCTGCCACTGTCGCCTCTGGACTTAGAAGCTTCTTTTCTGAATTTATCTTCTCTGAAGGCCAAACAGGCCTTGGAATCTAGAGTCTGTTTCTGATAGAGAGACTGCTGATTCGATCATAGAGAGTAGAGGTTAGTGTGAAGTCTGGTGTCTAACTCCTGAAAGCCACCTGCAGCTCCCATCTGAGTAGTTTTGTGATCCTGGGCAAGCTATATTATCTCTCAGAATTTCAACTGTGATACAGCAGTAGTAGTACCACTCTGAGGGTTCATTTGTGTGTGTGTGTGTGTGTGTGTGCATTTTGTGAAAACGTACACAGAGCACTTAGAACAGTCCCTCAGTAACTGCACCCAGTAGCAACACCATTCATATAGCACCTTTTAAATTCATTCAACAAATACTTATTGAGCACCCACTGTATGCCAGATCTTAGTGAAATAAGCAAAGTTTTCATTAGAGAGGGAGGAGGGTATGGGGATATTAGAGGTTTGAGGAGGGAAGGTATGAAATAGTCATTACAGAGAGGGAGGGTGTGTTGATTAGAAAAACAGAGTAGGATTTCTGGACAATTTGGGGGCACTTGAGAATCCCTCCTTAAAAGGTTGAAAAATTTTTCCCTCCTTAAAAATTTAATCCCTCCTTAAAAGGTTGAAAAGGTGCAATTTCTTAACCATGATTTTTAAGCTTTGATTTTTTTTTTTTTTTAAAGCAGAGGAACCACTTTTTCAAAGAAGTCCTGTGGAGGCCATCAGTATATTGAAGGCTAAAGGGCAGCTGTTCTGGAAGAAGTGGCTGGGGGAGTGGTAGCCTCCTCCACACAGGGACCCAACCCCTGTCCTCTGTGAATGTCTTTCTGGTTCCTCAGTAACATCTCTAGAGATCTGGGAAACTCAGTTTCGAAACCACTGTTTAGCTCAGCTCAATAACAAAGCCTCAGTCATCAAAGCAGAAAAGGAACTCTAGATCAAGCATTGTATTTGACTTTCAGATTTGTGAACAGCCCAGTCTTCCATTTACTGTATCTGAGTTTTATGGAAGTTGCAAAAGACAAAGAAAATATAAGACTCATCTTGATATCAAGGGTTTTATGACAGTGCAATTTTATAAACAGTGTTACTTTAATACCTTTATCAGATATTTCTTGCCCCAATAATGCTGCATCACAAACCACCTCTAAACTCAGTGGCTTAATTCAGTGATCATTTATTGTCCTACCCCTGGTTCTGTAGGTTGGTGGGGGTGGCTGTGATGCAGGCTGTGGGTCTACAGGTGGTTTTTTCTTCTGTGTCTCATACTGGAGCCCAGGCTACCCAAGGCGGATTTGCACAGTGATAGCAGAAGCATGCTTGAAGCATCTGCTCACGTCTTATTTACTGAAAGCTCATGTTAAAGCAAGTCATGTGGTCAAGGCAAAAGCCAAAGGGCAGGGAAGTACACTCTGCTCATCATGAGGTCATAGTAAGGATGTGGATGTATGTTACTACTAGAGAGGAGCCCAAAAGCGAGACCAGCAATTCAATCCACCACAATACCCATGGAGCAGAGTGTAATCACCTATGGGAGAGTGACATTCTCTTCCCTTCTGCCTGAACTGCAGCCCAACTTCTACACATTGAGGAGAAGAGAATCCAGGCCTGCTTTGGCACCTGGAGGCTTCCATGCGTCAGAGGCAGCACCTGGTGGAAGTGGTGGCAGTGGCCAGCAAGGTTGATGGTGCTTGGTAAGGGCAGCTGGGCAGTGTGTTCTGGAAACCGTGGCAAGTGTCTACAAGCAGTTTAGTGTATCAGAGGTTTCAGCAGAAAGCAATGGTAACAGGAGGTGGAGCAGGAGAGAAGGAAAGGGCCAGACATGGTTAATAGGACTTGCAAGAACATGTGAAACATCCCTAGAGACCCCTAGAAACAACTAGGAGTGACTTCGGGTGTCTATACTAGCAGTTAGAGGTGGCTTATTGCTATTAATGCAACACCATGTATTTCAATAGTTTAAACTGGCTGGAGAAACTGGTTTTCAACAATCAGATATAGAATTTCAGAGCTGAAAATGACCTTAGATCCATCTGATTCAACCCTCTGCTCCATAATATCACAGATATATGTCATTTGACACCTGTTTGAACCCCTTCAATGATAGATAACTCACGCACAGAAGGCAGCTTATCCAGTTTTAGATACCAACATTGACAATGACCTTCTGAGCTTGCAACATGCAGGACTAGAGCATGAAACAGATAGGAGAGGCAAAAGTCTAGAATGAAAAGAGGTTTCTGAAGAATGGCTAATTTAGAGAAAAGGTTCTTTTCACTGTTTTCAGAGGGAGAAGAAGGGAAAGAGAGGCCAACTGAAGACAGAAAGAATGGGAACTATTTTTTTCTCTTTTGCTTTCATGTTCTTTGTGGATTTAAAAATTAATTCCCATGGTTAACAGGGAATAAAACCTGGGAAGTGGAGGAAGTACAAGCATTGGCTACTCCCTAACAGTAGTGTCTATGATGAGTTAGAGTAGAAGGAGACCTTTGGGGTAAGATCTACATATGGTTCTCCTACAAGTAGACAAATTACATCTGACATTACCTAAAGTTTGACCCTGGTTTAAACCTTCCATTTCCCATCTCACGAATTCCTCTCACAGATAAGGGAGCAGATAGCCAGGGATATACCTACCACTGAGTAATGTCAACCAAGGAATAAAAATTTTATTCTATAGTTCTACTCTAATAAGCCTATCTTGAGAGCTGATAAGAACTGGATGGTAAGTCAAGGGTATAGGTCTGAAGTTAGTTTATACAGTTATAAATTTTGCCCTCAATGTTTAATTTTTAGGGATTTGGGAGCCAGAACCACTCTTAGGTTGTTTCAACAATAATACTAAAATCGGCTGTCAAGTCAGTTGGGTTGCAGGCGGGGAGATAGGCACTGGTCAGGCTGGTTATATGACTACTTAGGTATAACCAACCAAAGAAATAACAACCACCACCAACAGTTTAAAGACTGAATTTTAAACTTTTCAACAAGCCGTGCTGACATATAGCGACAACCTTAATGTGCAAACCACTTCAAGCAGAGCGACTTTTAAAAGCTGTAAATTAAAATCACGTTTCTTTTGCAAGCCCTTGAAACCTTTGAAAAACAAATAAATCAGTTAGTTTGTCCCCTATTGAGATTCCCAATTTTTTTCAGCAAAATTAGAGCTCAAAAAGAAATTAAAGCAGAAACTGAAAATGTAATTTTAGACTAATGATTTACTGCCTGTCAGGGGGTATGACCCACATTTTAATTCAATTTCATGATATATCCTTCTCCTAAACCTTTCCTCTTAACACTTGGATTCAAATTCAGTCACAATGCTGTTCAATTGCAGCTGGACTTACCTGGCATGTCCTCTATGTGGTGATCCATGCTAGAGTCAGGCCCCGGTATAGTGGTCCGGCCTGAGTGGAGTTGAATGAATGCTTATGGGCCTGAATGGCAATGGGCTTGCTCTCAGCAGAGAAAGAACCTCATCAAAGTGGCCTGGAGCTCAGGTCTTTTTAGATCAAAACTAACATCAATGTTGATCAGAAATATTTTGCTCTGAAATGCCCATTGTAAGAGGTAGAAACGTTGAGTTTCTCAAAACCAGGACCGAGACATCACAGATCTTTGCTGAGATGATTACCACTTTAAAATGGGCAGGTTTTAGTCAACAGTAAACTTGGTCCACGTAGGTATCTGTGGTTCCAGCTACCTTAGGGGAGACCTGAGGCTGTTTCTGGAATCCAGTTTGTATATATGCTTTTCTGTTCTCTATGGAAATATACGTAAAGGTTTTGGGTTTGTGGCTGCAACTTATGTCTGGGCAATGCCACCATATTCTCCATTGTACAATACCCTTATTTGAGAATAGTCAAACTCACCCCTGTGGTCAGGGGAGAGGCAGAGAGCCTACATGCTGCCTGAATGGCTAGTTAAGAATGTGCTTTTATGGAGTTTACAAATTCTTCAAGAGGGCCATTCCTTGAAATAACTTTGTAACCCTGTAGCTGCCTCCAGTGACTTAGCAGGGCCATTTGTCCTCTAGAGAAAGGGCTGTGGAATAACCATAGCTGTCAAACTTTCTGTCTACCAGAATGGCTTATGCTATACTCCACGGTTGACAGTCATTTGAGAGGACAGTGGCAAGCATAGCCATGGAGTCATCAGGAATGGCTACTGGGAACAGAAAAAAGGTAGGACCCCCCACATTGCCAGCCTGTTCCTCCATTCCAGCTGGGGTCATTAATTTTGGGAGCAAGGAAGGGTGACTGTTTTGGTGGTTTGGTTGTGCTGGTGGGGTGAAACAGGTAGTAGTCATCAGTGAAAACAGAGTAGGGATGAGTTAAAAATTACTGCAACTAGGATATCTCAGGGTTTGGGAGCATGACACATACCATTTATGAGGTATCAGAAATATTTAACAATCCTGTGTTCTAGTAAACATCTCAGATTCTCAGATTCTCAGATGGAAGGATTCAGTGGTGAAGGATGAGGAGAGGGTTTTGTTTTTGTTATATATATATATATATATATGTTTTTTATATATATGTTTTATACACACACACACACACAAACACATACAGAGAGAGAGAGACAGACAGAGAGAGAGAGAGAGAGAGAGAGAGAGAGAGAGAGAGAGAGAAGAATCACAGCAGAGCGACCAGCTCCTGGGGTTCTTGAGCAAGGTCATATCATCCATAGCGGACAACAATTCACTATTTGAAAAGTAATTTTTAGCAAGCTGTTGGGCTCCAATAGAGACTGAGAGTCTAATTACAGGACAGCAAGTGGCCATGTGGTCAGAAGTGTTCATTATGAGCTTGGGATGTCATGTCCCCTAAGACAATGAGTCATTGCAGGAAGGAAGTGTTACATCCAGGGTTGGCTTAAGAAAGCTCAGAGGGCACAGTAGCTGAATGAACAGGTGACAGGGATTCCATGCCATCTACCACTGTTGCATGGATGGCTCTCCCTCAGCTCTCACCTATGGTTTCATGGGAGTTTTCCCATGATCAGCTGATAGAAAAGAAAAAACCTGGGCGTGGTGGGCACAGTATATTGGTGCAAGCCAAAAATAGACAGCTGTTAGACTACCACCCCGCCTAGGAGTGCTGAGGGGAAATCCTCAGGGATGGGGAGCTTTAGGCAGAGAACTTGGCCATTCAGTTTGTGTGAAAGGAGAAGTAATCCAAGGTAAACATTTCCACAGATGTATGGGCATGAGTGATTGGCTTTGCTGGTGGTTGGGGCCTGGAGAGAGCATGGTCAGAAGATAGAAGACAAAGTAGTCTGAGGAAGAAGCACATGACTGATGATATGGGAGCAGGAATAAAGTGTGAGGAGCTTTGTATCACATAGTGATGCTCACCAGAGAACATCCACTGCAGAAGTGTCGTTAAATAACCACGTGTATAGGATGTCAGCCAGCCCTTCCCTTGGCCAACTCACTGGCAAGTTGATTACGTTGGAACCTTTCCACCTGGGAAAAATCAAGACTTCATCCTGCACAGAATTAACATGTCTCTTGGGCATGGGTTTTTCTTTCCTGCTCCTGTCCACCTGGCTATTTGAGGGCTCACAGAGTGAAAATTGGACACAGGGTCCTGCAAAATATCACTGTGAAGCAAGGGACCCACTCCATAGCAAAGGAGTCATGACAGTGAGCACAGAACCATGGGATCCACTGGTCCTGCCCCAGGCCATGCAGCCTGGTGTGATGGTGGCCTGACCCCTTCAAGGTGACAGCTGAGGCTCCAGCTTGCAGATGATATCCTGTGGGGCTGGGGTAGTACATTTCAGGATGCCATATTCATCTTGACTTGTGGACACTGGGTAGAATACATGGATCTTGAAACCAGGGGATGAAAATAGGAGGGGACCTGCTCCCCAATCACTCCCAGGGACCCACTTGGGGAATTTATGTTTTCCATCTTCAATTTTAGGTTCTGTGGATATATACGTTCTGATTCTCAGATGGGAATACTTCCACAAACGTTCAGAGTAGGAATTATACTAAATTTAAAGCTGTGGCTATGACTGGTCACTTTGAACTCAACATGCCAGGAGAGCAGGCAAAAAATAAGACTTGGTCTATTGGCAGAGGTAATTGACCCCCATCATCATGAGGAAGTAGGGTTGCTGCCAAGTCATGGGGACAGAGAGGAAAATGTTCTGCAGTCCGATGATCCACCGGGGCATCCCTTCCCTGTCAATTCTAACAGTCAATGGACAATTATAGGAATGCTGATCTGTTAAAGGCATAGTAACCAGGGGCTCAAATTCTTCAGAGATGAGATGGGAACCCTCTGCCAGTGGCCTATGTGGTGTTATCTTGACCAGGAGAAAAGCCACTAAGGGTGAAGGAATCTAGGATGGTTTGGGGTGGGATGAGGGTGATGAATTGAAGTCATCAGTTCTAGCTCAGGACCAACTGAACAGCTAAGACTGTATTCTCTCAAATGAGTCTTCCTTTTATATGTTTCCCTAGACAGGCTGACCAGTCACAATCCCAGAGAAGCTGTTCCTGGAAGGACTGAACTTAATTTGAGAAATACAGGGCTCTCGGCAGTGGGTTGGTGGCCTTCCTAGGCTCTCTTTTTGGGGCCAGGGCCCCTCTATTCAGCTGCTCTAAGTGTCAGATGCAAAGGGCTCACAGCTTCACTCATATCTGGGGAAACCTGTCTTCCGGTTATGCATCTCCTATCTTTTGTAGGGGCAACCTGCAACCAATGACTGCATGATATGGTAGTAGTGGTGGTAATTGATTCTGAGACCGTAATTCTGAGTTGTAATTCATGCTCCAGAACTGCCCATAGGATAAAGCCAAAACTTGACTTCAGCTGCAACCACATCCTAGCTGAGTGTTTTCCCCTTTGTGTCCTGCTCCTCTTTCTCTCTTACAGGTTCCTCCTGAGCTTTCACAGGAATCTCTGTTTTAGTTCTCCTTCTACGGAACCCAAGCTAACACAGCGGCCAATAGGAGAGACTTTTGCTTGGCAGGCAGCCCTTTTCTGGGAGCTCAGACCGCACTGTGCAGGCTCCCAAGATACCCCCTGCATAAAAGGCGGTATGGGGGGATGCATAACCTCCCACCTGAAGAGGAGTTTCTTCAGAGATGAATGAAGCTGTGAGCTCTTAGCACCCAACACAGAGAGCAGCTGGAGAAAGGTGCCCTGGGCCTGTAAAGTGGGTCTGCTTGCAAACACACAAACTTCAAGCCAGGTGGTTCCCTCTTAACACTGACCCTGGGATACAGTCCTAGCCTCACCAAGTTGTTATCTTTTTAAAATTCAAGTCCAGTAGGGTAGGGAAACAGGGCCTCACTTCTCCCACCTGGCATCTTCTGGCTCCCTGTGGATCCCCTGCTCTTCAGGTGCCTGGGACTGCTCTTGTCAGCTTGAGAACAGGAGGGCAGTGGGTGGACAACACCTGGTGAATAAATTTACACACTAAAGTAATGGTTTCCAAGTTGGTTTTTCATAATTAACTAAACAGACTGGAGTTAAGTTTCATGTGTAAAAAACTTGTGAAGAACTCTTGACAAGAGATAAAGGTTGATGAGAGGAGTTAAAGTTTTTAAAAACTTTTATCTTCCTTGGACTTTGTTCTCTTTCTCTCTGTCTTCCTCCCTCCCCCCATTTCTTTCTCTCTGTCTCACTCCCTCTCTCCTACTGTCTCTTCTTCCCTCGGTTTTTCTCCCTCCACTTCCTCTCTCCCTCTCTGCCTCATCCGCGTCCCTCTCCCTCTTCTTCTTTTTCATTATAAAACCCTCCTTGGTCGTGTTTGGGTTTTCATGTATTCAAACTTTCACTTCCCAGCATGTGTGTGAAAAGAAAAATAGTAACATCAACAGATTATATTAGTGCTTCTGTAATTTGAAAATTCCATCTGCAGATGTGTCTCTGATCTTGAAGGAAAAAAAAAAATGAAAGGCTTTGCTATGTCTCTGGTAAAACAGATATGGAAAACAAATGGGACAGGAAGTAGTTGGAGCTGAGATTTGAAAGCACAATGAATGGAGAATATCACATCATTACCTAGGGGCGAGAGCACTCTGCCTTCTCATAGAATCTCAGCAACTTGTCTGGGGTAGGAGGGGGCATTGCTATAAAACCATTCCTTCTTTGTGAAAATGGACCTTGAACTTACCGGTTTCTTTAAGAGCCTACTATATTTGCTGAGAGAACAAAGGGCTTTATTCCAGTGCCTAGGTCAGACTTAGATATTTGGATACTTCACAGCTCATATTGCTGACTGAGAGCATGCAGCTCTTTCATGTGATTTATATGAAATGGTGGCCTAATAAAAATTTGAGGTAGAATGGCTAACTTTTGCCCTTAGGAGATTCTGCCTTTTTGATTCTATTCTTGGTTAGTCAGAAGTACAACAAGAATTAAGATGCTTTTTTTTTTTTTCATTGACAATGATTGGTTGTATTTTCTTACTCAACTGTTCACTCAACACCACAAGCCTTAAAAATGTAAGAACCAGCATTGCAGATGGCAGTTAGGCCTTTGAGATCCTCAGTACTCTGTGAAGGTCTTTCAGGAACTGGGCCTTTTTACCTGAGTTAAGTAGGAACTTTCTAATTATATACATTCTCCATGCTTGCTGCTTTTTTAAATTTTCCCCAGAGTGGGCTTTTGTGGGTAATATATTATAATGTGGGTTCTGTAAACTTTGCTCATGTTCCAGTCACATTTACTCTGACATGGAGGGTCTATTCTAGGGTTTTTCTTTGGGACTGAACGCAGACTGTAGATTCCACCTACAGGCTCTGGGTGGTTTGAGGTAGACCGTGGATGTGCTTGGTGCTCCTGGTCATTTGAAGTGCCCACAGTTCCCATCAAACACTGGTATATTGAGATGCTCTATAATTAGTTGCTATCTACTTATTTTTAGAACTACTGCTTACCAATAAAACAGCATTATCCATAATAATTAACATATTGTTTCAGATATCCAAGTTCCCGAAAATAATGCCGTTTTCAGTGCTTAAGAATTATAGGACAATGGAATCTCTTTACCCTCTTCCCTATAACTTTTTTTTAAAAAAACAAATACTTTTATTGGAGAAATTCTAAACCTCATTCTCCAATCTTGATAGATTTGGGAAAATCATTACTTAGCAACAGACCAAACAGAAGACCCTTCTCCAGCCTGTCATTGAGAAACCAGATGAATTGCTTCCAACGTGGCACCACCTCCAACACAGCCCTTCCCTGTACCCTCCCCTCATACACATGCTCTGCCCTGTTCTACCCACCCTCTCACAGCCGCCACCCTCTGTTCTTAGCAATCTCCCTTCCTGACTTGTTGGTTCTTCCTGATCCAGCTCTCTTCCTTGCCTTTCCCACAAGGACTCAGCTGACCGCTCCAGCTCACCAACTTTATTCTTTCTCTGGACTCCTGTTATGCTCGTGTCAGTTCCACACAGCTTAGTATTTGCTTGTGTGTTGTCTAACAATATTATATCAATTTTATTTTTTCAGACCTTTGCATCTAGTAGTAGTAGTTACAATTTATTAAGTACCCATTATGTGTTAAGTTCATTAATTATGTGCATGACCTCTAAGTGTCATAAGAACGCTGCCAAGTATTGTTGTCCTATTTTTAAGGCTGAGAAGGTGGAAGTGCAAATTGGTTAACAACTTGCCCAAGTGGTAAAGCCTGAATTGAAACCCAGAACTCTCTGATTCTAATCTTCATGCTCTTAACACCTGTCTCAGCCCTGCCTCTCAAAGGCCAACATTATACTCTATACTTTTTGTATATATATACATTTTTTTGAGACAGGGCCTCGCTGTGTTGCCCAGGCTGGAGTGCAGTGGCTGATCTCAGTTCACTGCAACCTCCTTCTCCTTGGTTCAAGTGATTCTTATGCCTCAGCCTCCAGAGTAGCTGGGATTATAGGCATGCGCCAGCACGCCAGGCTAATTTTTGTATTTTTAGTAGAGATGGGGTTTTGCCATGTTGACCAGACTGGTCTTGAACTCCTGACCTCAGGTGATCCACCTGCCTTGGCCTCCTTAAGTGCTGGGATTGCAGGCATGAACCACCATGCCCAGCCTATTTTTCTTTTAGTTTCACATTATTTAGCATACAGTTGGGCAGAGAAGAGGTGACATAAATTCCTGAATGGCTCTGTAGGGCTTTATATAGCATTTTGTGTTTTCTCATAATGTTTCAACAGAGATGTTTAAAAACTCTTCTTCTGTTTAACATTTATTGAGTGTAATTTTCATGCCAAACCCTGCACCTGGTGCTGTGGACACAGAGATGAGTAAAGTGGGGTCCTTATCTTCCAGGTGCTTACATACCAACCATCAAATATAATATAACTGGTCTATTATCCAGAAGGATTGCCCTTGGGCCTTATTTTGATCACTGGTGTTGGATTTGTGCAAATGCAACCATTTTCTTCCAACTTCATGACAAATGTGAATTTTTGTGATGTTTTGCTAGATCCAATCTGTAACAAATATACAAGAAGTAGAAAATCCACATGGATGGAAGAATCTATAACTTTAACCAACTAAGCGGTAATACATAATTGATCTTTTGCATTTTTGGAATATTTCTCAGTAATGGTATACATGGTATGAGTTTAAGTTGTCCAGGGAGTCAATTCTAATTATCTTTAAACAAAATGCAATGTCTGAACATGGAATCACTAACTACTTTGCAAGGCTAGTATTTTAAGACATTCTTGGTTCAGTGAAATCTTATATTGATGTTTCAAAATTCCTTAACTTTTTAAACTCTTAGAAAAATTTTAAATGCTCTTTAGAATGTCTTTGTTGCTATGCTTCTCCTAAGAATAAACTACTGATGATTTGTAACACATATTTTTTTTTCCTTTAGAACTCAAGGCCTTTAAAATTTCTAGGAATGTTCCTAGATATATTCTGTGTAGTTGAAATTTGTGACATCTAACTGGAGAAGTGGAAAGTTACATTCCAACACAAAGTGCTGGAAAGTTTATAGTGTATGAAATGTATTTTCCATGTAATATTCTCAGTGTAGAGGGGCAGTCTTTCAAGGAAATTCCCAAACTCTAAGCCATAGCAATTAAACAATATATATTTAATTTGTAAGAAAATTACTATGAAATGATTAGCTTTCCTTTAAACATTTAAATCATTACTTAATTTAAAAAGCAAAATAAACTATAAATTTTAGGAGATTATCTATATTTTGAGTATAGCATGGTATCCCTGTGAGTTCTTCCTGGTATGTTGATATATGCAGAATATACAAACTGTGGGCTAAATTGAGAGACACATTAAGTAGAAATATTTTACTTTCTGTCATTTGCATATCATCACACACAAAATTTTATGTTGTGATTCTGTTTACTCTTTTTAGCTTCTGACTTCCAGCCAACAAGATTTTCCTTCCAAATTTGCCCCGTTTTATTGAGTTGAGAGATTTGTCCCTCTCATGCAACCTGGTCTGGGTCTTCCTATAAGAAATTTGCAGTCGTGCCATGAAAAATGCTTGTAGCACAGACATATGCAAAGTATTACCACTTTGCTTTAATCACCAGAGCAGAGTCACTCCATGAATAATTCGAGCGCAGTCACTCCATGAATAATTCGAGCCACTAGCATCCTGTTGAAAGCCAAGACCTCTGGGTTGTGAGTCATCTGTTCTTTTCTGTGGCAGGTGTTGGGGTCAAAGCACTTTGGATCTTTACTATGGTTTGTAGAAAGGACAGTTAGCCATGTATGTTCCTAAGCTGCTGTGGTTAGTGCACTTTCATTAGATGAAAGCTCATTTGAGCTTTCATCTGGAGAAGACAGTTTGCTTTTCTTTCTGCAGACCTGAGTTTTAGGGTCTCTCTGTAGTATTTCATATGGAAGCAACTGTTGATGGATTCTAGTTCCTTAGAGTTAGACTTTTTATCTGAATCACAAAACCACCAAGTGATTTCACATGAGTATAAACCTGTCAAGGTCTGTTTTATGGAGAGCCAGGTATGGACAATGGTTGGATAGGCCACTGCTTCTGCTACCTACATCCCACATTCAATTTGGTTGAATTTTGATATTAATATTAAGTAACTGTCAGGCTGAGAGTAAGTGGGGATAAATACTCTAGTACAATATTATTATTTAAAAGAGAGTAGCATGAACACATGAAATCCCAATTAAAAATTATATTCTATGACTAACAAATATCATTCATTCAATTCCTTTGTTCACTCATTCATTCAATCCATTCTGATTAGTGGCAATCAGGAAGTTTATCATGATAAGTTATGACACTAATTTGTAAGTGGCATATTAATTGATTTTATATGTGTGGATGCCTCAAAAATTTCTGACGGCACTAAAAATTTCTCCCTGAAGACATATAATACATAAAAATATAATACAGGATAATTTCTTGAAATGCCATTTTTTCCCTTTCTTTCTGGTTAGGATCTTGAAAAAAGTTAAAAAGTAGTGAGTACATTCAACATATGGTGTTGGGAAAAACAGAATATCAACAAGCAAAAAATGGGGTTTGACCGTTATCTAACATCATATACAAGCGTTAACTCAAAATGGATCAAAGACCTAAATGAAAGATATAAAATTATAAAATTCTTAGAAGAAAACATAGGAAAAACATTTTCATGATATTGAATTTGGCAATGGTTTCTTGGATATAACACCACAGACACAGGCAAGAAGAGAAAAAATAGACAAATGGGACTTCATGAAAATTGAAAAATTTTGTGCATCAAAAAACAGTATCAACAGAGTAAAAAGGCAACCCACAGAATGGAAGAAAATATTTGCAAATCATATATGGAATAAAGAGATTAATATCCAGAATATATAGAGAACTCCTAAAACTCAACAACAACAAAAAACAAACAACTGGATTCAGAATTCAGAATTATGGAGTTTTTAATACAGATTGTATATGTGGTTAACATTTCTATTTTTATAGTAAAGAAATGTAGGAAAAGGACTTGAATAGGTACTTCTCCAAAGAAGATACACAAATGGCCAATAATCGCATGTTAAAAAGATATTCAATATCACTACCTTTAGGAAAATGCAAATCAAAACTACAATGAGATGCCACCTTACACCCATTAGGAGTGACTACTATTGCTACTATCAGAAAAAAAAATAACCCAAAAAACAAACTGAAAACAACCAGTGCTGGCAAGGATATGGAGAAAATGAAATCCTTATGCACTTTTGATGTGAAAGTAAAATGATACAACCACTGTGGAAAGCAGTATGACAGTTCCTCAAAAAACAAACAGAATTACCCTATGATTTAGCAATTTTGTTTCTGGGTATACACCCCAAAGAATTGAAAGCAGGATCTGAAAAGATATTGTATACTTATGTTTATAGCAACATTGGTTCACAATAGAGAAAATGTGGGATTGACCTAAGTGGCTGCTGATGGATGAATGGGTAAACAGAATGTGGTATATATAATACCATGAAATAGTATTCAGCCATAAAAAGGAAGGAAGTTATTGACACAGGCTACAATATGGATGAATCTTGGGGACATTATGCTAAGTGAAAAAAGTCAGTCACAAAAAGACAAATACTGTATGATTCCACTTACATAAGATACTTAGAATAGTCAAGAGCATAGAAACAAATAAAATGGTAATTGCCAGGAGCTGAGGGAGAGGAGAAAGGGGAACTATTGTTTGATGGGAATAGCATCTCAGTTTATAGAGAAGAAAAGAATTCTGGAGATGGATGGGAGTGATGGTTACACAACAATATGAATATATTTAATAACACTGAATTGTACACTTAAAAATGGTTAAAGGCCAAGGCAAGAGGATGGCTTGAGGCTAGGAGTTCAAAAACAGTCTGGGAAACATAATGAGACCCTGTCTTTACAATAAATAAATAAATAAACAACAAATAAACAAACAAGCAAGCTAGGCATGGTGGCACACATCTGTAGTCCCAGCTACTCAGGAGGCTGAAGTGGGAGGATTGCTTAAGCCCAGGAGTTCGAGACTGCAGTAAGCTGTGATTGCAGTAAGCTGGGATTGCACCACTGTATTCCAGCCTGGGCTACAGAGCAAGACCCCATCTATAAAAAATAAAAAAATTTAAAAATTAGCTAAGATGTTAAATTTTATGTTATGTGTATTTTATGCCAATAAAAAATTTGTGATAAAACAAGCAGCAATTATTCCACCCTCTAGCAACCATAGGCAATGTCTGTATTTTTGCCTCCCTTGCCTCAGGAGAATTAATAGCTTCTTTGGATTTTTGTGATTCTCTAGAGAAAGCCTCCAGCAAGTATTTGAAGCCCCCGGGTTTCAAAGGGTAGATGCTGGAATTTCCTGTGGGTGGTGAACGAGAAGGGTGGTCAACTCAGGAGCTGACCTGGGTCTCCTCCTGTGCCATGTCACAGAAACAGCAGGCCCACTGAAGGGGATGGCAGTGTGAGTGTTGGGGATGGGATGCTAAGTGATGTTGCCTTGCAAGGTAGTCAAAGGACCTGGGGCAGAGCCAGAAAGAGAGGAGAGATGTTGTGAGCCGAGCAGTTGCTGCCTTCAAATGGCCCATGCTTGCTTGGACAAGGGCATCTCAGGGGTGACCAGTGAGATGCTCCTTCCAACAACAGAGAACCTTCATCCATAAAAGGGGGAAGCTATCATAAGGACCTCATAAATGGTAGAAGGCATGGTAAAATACTTGGTTTAAGTGCTTTGTATATGGTAAACAATAACTATTATCCATTTTATTATTTTATTTCCTTTTATACTCTTATTTGTCAGACTTAGGTATTCTGAAGGGTTTTTATGAAGGGTTTACCAATCAAAAGCAAACCTCAATGTGGCTTGTGTCCAAATTTTCACAAATTTGGAATTATGGAGATTTTAATATGGATTATATATGTGGTTAACGTTTCTATTTTTATGGTAATGATAATTACTACTTTATTTCTGTTACATTTGTCACTTGAAAGTAATTTATACTCACTATAGAAATGTTTGGAAAGCTTAAGAAAGCTAAGAACTTACTCATGATCTTTTTACTTGGGGTTAACTACTATTAACTTTCATATATTTCCTTCCAGTACTTTTGAATACACATATAACAAAATTTGATATATGCATATAAAATTGGAATCATTACTATATATAATTTGTACCATGTGTTTTTAACATTAGTATTTTATCATAAACATTTACCTATGTTATTAAATATTCTTCAAAAATATGACTTTTAATTCCTACCTAATATTCTATTACAGTACCACACTATAATTTACTGAATCTTTTCCCTATTGTGGGATCATAGCTGGGTGATAAATATTTTTGTACATAAATCTTTTACTACATCTCTCATTTACTTAGGATAGATTTCTAGAAGTATTATTGATTCAAAAGTATGAGCAATTTTATGACTTATAATACATATTGCCAAATAGCTTTCCAAGTTAAATTTCCAGTGGAAATATATGAGAATGCTTGCTTTTTTTTTTTTTTTACCTCTATTAGCAATTACCTTTAAAAATATTTTATTTAATAGGAATTTTAATTTGTAGTTAAAAAATTAGAAGTTGGACATGTTTTCCATTTCCCGCATGTTTTGGGTTCACCTTATTTTTTTCTCTCATGAGTTTTTTGGTCATGTTCTTTTTCTATTTTTTATTGATATACTAGTATTTCTCCTATTGATTTTTGTAAGAATTTAAAAATCTGTTATAGATATTAAACCTTTATCACATTTATAAATTAGCTAATAATTTTTCCTAGTAATTTACCATTTACTGTTATTTAGTTTTTTTAACATACAGAGTTTTAAAAATTTAATGTATTAAATATGTGAGTACAGGTTGAGCCTTCCTAATCCAAAAATCTGAAATCCAAAATGCTCCAAAATCTAAAACTTTGGGAGTACTGGCATGACACTCAAAGTTTATGCCCAAAGGAAATAATTGATTACTGGGACATTTTAGATTTTGCATTTTTGGATTGGGGTGCTTAACCAGTATGTATAACGCAAATATTTCAAAATCTGAAAAAAATCTGAAATTTAAAACACTTTTAGTTCCAAGTATTTCATTTAAGGGATACTCAACCTGAATTTACTTTGTGATTTGACTCACTGTTTTATACTTTGAATAGGCTTCTTCAAACTGATCAAAGAGCTTCCTACATATTTTTTGTGCTACATTAAAAAAGAAGTCTGACTCCTTAACTTTAAAAAAAAATTAATATCATTTTAAATTGACAAATTGTTGTACACGTTTAAGGGGTACCATGTGATATTTTGAGATACACACACACACACACACAATGATGAATGATTAAATCAGGCTAATTAACATATCTATCACCCCACTTGCTTATTATTTTGTCTGGTAAGACATTTGAAATTTACTAAGTTATTTTGAAATTTACAATATATTATTATTATCAACTGTAGTTACCCTGCTGTACAGTAAGATCTCAAAACTTACTCCTCCTGTCTTAACTGCAACTTGTACCTTTTGACCAATAACTCCCCATTTCCTCCCCTGTGACTCCTTAACTTTTACGGAAGTTGTTTTAGCATATGCCCTAAGACAAGACTGACTTTGTGTTAACTGACAGGGAGAAAAGCTCTGGAGCTGAAGGCTTGGGTAGGTCTTACAGACTGAGCGCCCCAAAACTTTCTCTTTTCTCTGTCTTTATTGAGTTAGTCTACATGGAGCTAATTGAGATGGGGTTGATTTTGTTTAAACCCATGACAGGATTTAACTCATGATATAAGATTATTTATGACTCATTCTCCTTGATCCTATCTGGTTAAGAGTTTGTATCAGGAAAGGTAGTTAACTTTTTAACATTGATTTATTAATATGTAATTTTCTATATTATGTCTAAAGAATGGGGCTTCTATTTTTAATTCATTGAGATTTCCATTGTGTCTCATCATGTAACAAAATCATGTCCTCATTGATTTATTTTTATTTTTATCATTGTTTAAGGAATGAAACACGTTTGTAGAGCTTGTTACGAAGAGCAGCAGTCATCCACCTACCCCCTAACTTCTCATCATCTCGACCTTCTCAGAGGCCACCGATCTTTCCGTAGATTGTTTTAGCATTTTCCTCCATGTATCTCTCTCTTTATTATTTTATTTATTTATTTATTTATTTATTTATTTATTTATTTTTGAGACGGAGTCTCTCTCTGTCGCCCAGGCTGGAGTGCAGTGGCGCGATCTCAGCTCACTGCAAGCTCCGCCTCCCGGGCTCACGCAGTTCTCCCGCCTCAGCCTCTGGAGTAGCTGGGACTACAGGCGCCCGCCACCTCGCCCGGGTAGTTTTTTTTTTTGTGTGTTTTTGGCAGAGACGGGGTTTCACCGTGTTAGCCAGGATGGTCTCCATCTCCTGACCTCGTGATCCGCCCGCTTCGGCCTCCCAAAGTGCTGGGATTACAGGCGTGAGCCACCGCGCCCGGCCCCATGTCTCTCCTTATAACATATTTATATTGCTACTTCTCACAATGGAAGCACAAAGATTTACTCTTCTGGTTTCCCCAGACACATACAGCCACACAGAGATACTCCAAGTCCTCACAGCCCTCAATCTTTCCATTTTCCCCTGACATATTTATATATTTACTGGTAGTGTTGATTTGCTTTCTATTGTGTTTATTTTCTCATTTACTACATCAATACAGTTCACAGCTGGCGAGCACTTGGATGGGGCTTATTGATTGTTGGTATCCTTGCGTTTTGAGTTGACTTGGCTGTTTCACCGGGAAACCAACCCTTGGAGGCATAAGACCTGGGTGACTGCATTGGAAGCTGTGCAGGGTAGAGACTGGCAAGGAGGGGTGGTGGTGGTCGGAGTGTGTGCTAAATCCCTTTATTTCTGGTATGGTCCAGCACCCTTGTCCTCACCTGTATCTGATATCCCCTTGTCCAGAGCCTTCTGCTATACAGTCTCTAAAGAATAAATTTCCAGTTTTGTGTAGAAATTGGGGGAAGGCTGGGGAAGGGATGGGCTGTTGACTGGCCACCTAAGGTAGAGGGGGGTACTTGGGGATCTAATTACTTCTTAAACGGACTTGCACAAATCCTTCTTTAGTCTGACCTTCACCTCCCCCTTACAGAGGTACCTGGTGCTGCCAATTTCTGAGTCTTTTGGGTGTTCTTCAGGGTAAATTGGGTTGTTCATGGCTTTTCCCACTGTCAGCTTAGAATTTCGCTTTCTTGGGTCTGCTAAGTCAATTACCATGGGCCATCTGCTTTCCAGCTTCCAAAATTGTGTTGCTGTTTTCCTTTCTCCTACTCTGTTCTTATGAGTTTATGTCTTTATAAAGCTCCCTTTACTGTCACTTTAATAAATGAAGATTGTTAAGAGCAGTTTATGCAAATACAAGCAACTCACTGTCTCTTTAGTAGCCCATTTTTTCTTTATTAAACAAATGCTATGTCCTCATTTTAGAAAAGCTGGGAAATACAAGGTAGGCAAAATATTTAAAAATCATACATAATTGCACTTTCCACACATACCCATCATTAATATAATTTTGGTGTAGAGATTTCAAGATACAAATTTTTTTATTTATTGAATATATTTTTAAAGAAATGAGAATATGATTTCCAGACCTTTGGTAACTTCATTCAAAAGCATCTTAATCTGGTCATAAATATAAATTTACTTTATTCTTCATACTATACTTAATTGGAGTATGTAAAAAAGATTGTCTAGATACTTTTATAAATATGGTTTCAATGCTGAACATAAATGTCAAACATGATTGCTGAAAGATATATTAGTTAAAAATAATTTCAACTATATTCTTGCTTTTATCTACCAAATGGTATTAAACAAAGGCTTGGGAAATGGGAGTAGAAAGGAGGTGGAGTAAATTCTTTGTTTTAGATAATAGGATGTTAAGAGATTCCATTTTATTTTCAATTTTGATTATTAGAAAAAAATGCAGCTTAAAAATGTTTGTTTAACTTATGTGGTAAAGATAAAAGTAAATACAATGTAGAAAGAAAAGAGAAATTGCAACGAAATGAATACAATACAAAGGAAGAATAAGAGCGGAAAATGAAAGGTAAAAATAATAATTTCTCATGTAATGTTTTCTTTTTCCTTTTGCATAATTTCTTGTCAGCCTCTTTCAAGTTAGTTAAGTTGATTGTACCATGATGCCAGCAATGGTAAAAGCCAATTTTCTTGTTTTAAAAGTATTTCTTTTTTTTTTTCTTTTTTTTTTTATTATTATACTTTAAGTTCTAGGGTACATGTGCATAACGTGCAGGTTTGTTACATATGTATACTTGTGCCATGTTGCTGTGCTGCACCCATCAACTCGTCAGCACCCAATTACTCGTCATTTACATCAGGTATAACTCCCAATGCAATCCTTCCCCCCTCCCACCTCCCCGTAATAGGCCCCGGTGTGTGATGTCCCCCTTCCCGAGTCTAAGTGATCTCATTGTTCAGTTCCCACCTATGAGTGAGAACATGCGGTGTTTGGTTTTCTGTTCTTGTGATAGTTTGCTAAGAATGATGGTTTCCAGCTGCATCCATGTCCCTACAAAGGACACAAACTCATCCTTTTTTATGGCTGCATAGTATTCCATGGTGTATATGTGCCACATTTTCTTAATCCAGTCTGTCACTGATGGACATTTGGGTTGATTCCAAGTCTTTGCTATTGTGAATAGTGCCGCAATGAACATACGTGTGCATGTGTCTTTATAGCAGCATGATTTATAATCCTTTGGGTATATCCCCAGTAATGGGATGGCTGGGTCATATGGTACATCTAGTTCTAGATCCTTGAGGAATCGCCATACTGTTTTCCATAATGGTTGAACTAGTTTACAATCCCACCAACAGTGTAAAAGTGTTCCTATTTCTCCACATCCTCTCCAGCACCTGTTGTTTCCTGACTTTTTAATGATCACCATTCTAACTGGTGTGAGATGGTATCTCATGGTGGTTTTGATTTGCATTTCTCTGATGGCCAGTGATGATGAGCATTTTTTCATGTGTCTGTTGGCTATATGAATGTCTTCTTTTGAGAAATGTCTGTTCATATCCTTTGCCCACTTTGTGATGGGGTTGTTTGTTTTTTTCTTGTAAATTTGTTTGAGTTCCTTGTAGGTTCTGGATATTAGCCCTTTGTCAGATGAGTAGATTGCAAAAATGTTCTCCCATTCTGTAGGTTGCCTGTTCACTCTGATGGTAGTTTCTTTTGCTGTGCAGAAGCTTTTTAGTTTAATGAGATCCCATTTGTCAATTTTGGCTTTTGCTGCTGTTGCTTTTGGTGTTTTAGACATGAAGTCTTTGCCCATGCCTATGTCCTGAATGGTACTACCTAGGTTTTCCTCTAGGGAAAGCTGGAGGCATCACACTACCTGACTTCAAACTATACTACAAGGCTACAGTGACCAAAACAGCATGGTACTGGTACCAAAACAGAGATATAGACCAATGGAACAGAACAGAGTCCTCAGAAATAACACCACACGTCTACAGCCATCTGATCTTTGACAAACCTGAGAGAAACAAGAAATGGGGAAAGGATTCCCTATTTAATAAATGGTGCTGGGAAAATTGGCTAGCCATAAGTAGAAAGCTGAAACTGGATCCTTTCCTTACTCCTTATACGAAAATTAATTCAAGATGGATTAGAGACTTAAATGTAGACCTAATACTTTAAAAGTATTTCTTGTAGGAGTGACTCTAGTCAGTCATTTATAAAAATATATGCAATTTCTCCAAGAGTCTCTAGCAAATATGTGGATGATTGGTAGCTGAAAGACATTTTTAAATCATGGAACAGTAGATTAGAATACACATCTTTTTCATTGTGAGTCAACTGTATTATGTCTTATATTTTAAAATAGGTGTTATATTGTGCACTTGTTTGCTGGGCATTGTCAGGCATTTAAAAGGTACATACATAATCTCTAATCATAAAAATAAGGTCAAGGTATGTATTATCCAGTACACTTATTATATAAGGAAGCAAAGGCTCAAAAAGGTTAAGTAGCTTGTTCAAGTTTTCTTATTTAGTACGTAGCAAATTGTGGACTTGAACTAAGGTCTTCTGTTACCAAATTCTGTGCTCTTCTGCAAGATGCTACCTCCAATGGAAGTAAAAGTTCACTTACTTTTCCCCAATCAAATGGTTAAGCTAAGCCCCAGTGCAATTTCTCCTCAAATGCCAATCTTGGAAAACTGTTTTTCAAGTTGTAATTATGTATTCCAATGCTTGGAAAAACTTAGGGGGATGCCACATTAAGCGATGACAAATAAGCACTTCTGGGAGTCTTGCAAATGCTGGTGTGTATTGTGAATCCTTAGAGGAAGTGCTGTATACCTGGTTTTATCAAATTCCTTGACTATGAAACCCTTTTGTTTCTGATTTTTCTGGAATTGATTCACCTAAAATAGTTCTATGGGGTTTGGGACATTATGTTTCCAGTGATCATCATACATTGATCAATATGAAGTAGGATCAATACTAAGTCTTGTAACTTCTTTCCTTCTAAAAAAAAAAGAAATGGAAAGAAGGAATGTGGAAAGGAAGGAAAGAAAAAAGGAAGGAAAGAAAAAAGGGAAGAGAGGCTGCACCAATTACGGGCAATGTCCTTTCCTTGGGGAAAGCAGTCATTAGGTTATGCCATTGGAAGAGATTTTCTGTGGTTTTGGAAATCACAATAGACAAATGATACAAACTTTTCATGAATGGGACAGTGTATATTATTTAGCTTTATATCTATAGTCCTTAATGCAGAGCCTACCACAGAGTCAGTGCTCAATAAATTAATGAACAAGTGAATAAATGAGTGAACAGAATGACAAGTCTGAGGTGTGGAGTCCTTGGGTGACTTTAAGCACCTCACTTGGTCTCTCTGGTCCTCGTGGTTAAAAATGACAAGGCATCTTCTGTTGCAGGGTGCTGTGAGGTCTACACAGATGGTAACATCCCTACCACAGTGTCCAGGAAGAGTAGAAACTGACCTCATCTCAGTTACCTTCCTTTTCTCTTCCAGGGGAAGACTTCATGCTTGACACTGGCAGATTATTTTAGGAATCCCTGTTTCTTGGGGACATTAGAGATGAAGTGAACAGATGTCCATAAATTAATATGTTCTTAGCATTCAATCATCTTTCTTTTATCTCGAGTATTTTCCTTTCAAATAAGTAGTCTCCAACCCATCCTGTTACACTTTTCTGCACAAGACTCATATGCTGAGTATTGATCAAGACTCCAAAACATACAAACGCCTCCTCAACATAAGTATGGGGATTGATTTTATAGCCATCACCCAGCTGCTAGTCAGCAAGAAAGTACTGCGTGATGCCTAGCTAGGAAAGTTAACGTATAAAAATAACGGGCTTGTCATTACACGGGCACCAAAGGCACCCCTTGGGAAGAGACAGGCAGGAAACAGTAGGGGGTGGGGCAAAGTTCATTGGCTGGCTTGTAATTATCACCACTTCTTTCTAAAAACTAACAGAATCCATACAGATTCTGTGAATTTAACATTTTTATTCCACCAGGTTTCCTTTCTTTCTCACACCTCTGCTCCTAGACACGTCGTATTACCAGGGATTGAAGCTTAGCTTGCTTTACCTTCTTCTGTTTGTTTAAAATTCTCAAAGAAAAGAGAGAGTAGTGGGCAAACGAACACCTAGTAATCCTTCAATGAAAGCAGTGGTTTTTCCTTTTTCCTGGTTTTTTGGTGGAAAAATTCTGTACTCTCTCTCTCTCTGTGTGTGTACACACACATACAGAGTTACACACACACACACACACACACACACACACAAATGCCTTTCAGAATAGGCCAGAGACAGTGTCTGATTTCACACCTGATAAAGTCTATGAATGGAAGGAGGAGAAAGAGAGTTAATTTTAGGTGCTGAATGTGAATACTTTTGTTTCTCCTGGGACCTTGTATTCTGAGATGGTGCACAATTTGACTCCTCAAATTTCCTTAGACTTCTCAGCTTGGTGTTTAAGCTGATGGTATGTTGACGTCTCTCTCACCAGCAATAGCAAAACCGTCTCCGCACATGTTTCTTTCTACCTCTCTCTGCATGGATGGATTGCTTTCTTCCAAAAGGGTTTAGTTACCACAGGTTGGTGCTCTCTTGA